>NC_133939.1:20736197-21091197 GCF_031877795.1 Strix aluco
CCCTTCAAGTCTAAGATTCATAGAACCATGCTGCTGAAGATGATGCTCCTTAATCTTTTCTGTTTCCACTTCTCTGCCCAAAAAACTAAAGAAACAGGGAAAAAAAGGCACACAGGCACATTCCTTGCCCTCTGATGGCTTCTCCGCTTCCACACTTTCCAGAAAGCATCTGCACATGCAGCCCAGTAAAGCAGAAGAGCTGCACAACGCTGCGCAATACTACACAGTCGAGTGTGGCTGCTCAGAAATGTAAAGCAAGTGAATGCTGCAGTGTCACTGCTTCTCTGCAGTCCCCTGACACTGCCCTATAATTCATGTTTGAATCTGAAATTATTAAAGTCCACTAAAGAAAAAAAGACAAATGCTCATCTACATGTTTTTCAAGATTGAATGATTCAAGATTTTATGTAACACATTTTCTTCTATTAACCCACCAAAAAAAAAAATCCAACTCATTAGAAAACTAACAGAGTGTCCATACCTGTAACTCTCACATAGTTGCTTGAAGTTTAAGGGAATTCACAGGAGTTCTTAAGAAGCCCATGGATAGCATTAAACCTTTATATTTCATTATCATAATGTACACGGAGTCCAATCAGTAACATTGATTTTGCTGAAAAGTTTTGAGCTGGAAACTGCAAACTGGAAAATTCAGCAAACCTGCTTAGAGAAATTATGATAACATTTTAAAACAGGCAACTTGTACAGTGTATGGATTCCCCTAATCTCCTATACATACTTGAAGAAACATCATAACATTAGCTGAGTTCTTGATCAAAGTGTTGAAAAATCCAACGTAATATATCAGCTAATAAAAAAAAAACCTATACAAAGACTTCATACAGAGACCCACAGAGCACCACATAATCAAGAAGTGAAGAAAGCTGTTTTACGGTCACAGTATAAGGGATGTAAACTACTGTAGCTAAGGCTTATGTTCAGCTAAAAGATGGTATTTAGGACCAAAGTCTGAAGCAACACACACACTAATATGACTCAACCTGCGAAGTCCCACATACATTTGAGAGTCATACATCTTCTTTCCTTTGCCTCCTAAATTCTGAAGGAGATGGTTCCTGACAATTCACTTAGACAGAGGCACCTTAAGTCATCTCCAGGTTCACTACTGCAACTTGCTTTGGCACTTCTACATTAGCAAAATATCCATTTTCTATTCTACATTGCCTAGGGGCTGAAAAAGCAAGTAGAAGCAGTTTTAAGGGAAAACAGATTTTGCCACTGCAACAGGAGTTGGGAGATGAGGTCTAAAATCCTGTACCAAATTAATAATAATAAAAAAAATTATCTGAAAGGACACTGAAGAGATTACCTAAATCCATCACCTTGTCCCAAAACAGCAGAAGTATGCCCTTTCTGTTTGCTTTCCAGTGGTGGAGATTCCCAAAACTTTTGAAGCAACCTACTATAGTCCATAGATTACATCAAAGTCAGTGAATAACACATAAGGAAAGCAAGTCTTTTATGTTAAAATTTGCTACACATTGGTACAGACCTCTGCTGGAAAGCTTATGGGGTGCACAAATCAATAAAGATTAAAAGTTTTCCCGCTTTCTTCAGTTTGTTTGTTCTTTTTGACAGATAAAATAGAACCTGTGCATTTTTGCACCAGGAAATTTTAATACTTAAAATAAAATTTTTTAAAAATTAAATAAAATTTAGAAAACACCATACAATCCACTGTACAGAACACAATCTCTCTGTGTGTTCTGCATAATATCATAACTTAACCTAGAATATGATAAAAGGAAAAAGTAGATATTCTCCTAATTCTTTAAAAATAAAAGTGTAATTTAAGGCATTAATTTAGTTTTATGCTGCATGAATTCAGTTCTTTTTCATCTCAGAGACCGTATCCTAACAGACAGGTATTGTGTAGATATTTCTTCTATAAAAGAAACCACATAATAATTGTAGTATTTCAGAAAGGTAGTAAGTAATGCATCCTTGAAATTTTAACGTATAACTACAGAAAACTGCATGAGGTGTTACCATTATGCAAGACACTTGATATCCTTGGATAACTGTTCAATAATTAGCATTTAGAACCATTATCAATACTAAGAAGGAAACAAAATTCTAAGTGAAAAAAGAGACAGATCACAATTACAGATCATAAAAAAGAGTAGGTGTGGCTTGACTAACTGCAAGGGATCACATATTTCAGTTTTCTAAGGACTTCAGCTTGGGAAAACTGTAGATTGTCAGAGAGAGAGAGAGATGGCTAAAGCAGACATATATTCTTTAGAAAGAGTTTGACTTCAGTAGAAGCAAACTCATCTACACAACTCCAAGTTTTCAGAGGAAATCATATGAAGAAAAAAAAAAAACAACAAACAACTGGTGACAAGCTAAAATTTTGATAAGATGTTGGGGATTGCTGAGTGTTTTATAGCTCTAGTAGTGTTTCTCCTGATTTTGCAGTTCTTAAAGCTGCAATGGATGCGTACCCAGCTTCCTCCAGGACCAGTTCCCCTCCCCATCATCGGAAATTTGTGGCTGCTGGACTTCAAACTTCGTCGAGAAACTCTCACTAAGGTATTTATTTATCTCTATGGTTGAAAATCAGTCTGAATCTATTTTAACTTAAATTGTACATTGCATAGGAACAGTATAAACTTGCAATTATTCTTTTTTAAACCTCAAGCTTGATTATCAGCCAATTTCAAAGAATCCAAGCACCCGGCATTATTAAAAATATTTCTGAGCAATAAACACCATAATTGCTTTGCTCCTTGTTATTTTTCTCTCTTTTGATTACAGCAACATCCATGCATAACATTATCATAAGCACTGTCAACAGCATGATATTCCATTGCCAGTTTCATTCTCTATTTCTGTGTCAATATCAAGTCCTGTAAACCACCTCTAGTAGAACTTCCTCTGCCTGATCCCAATGTCACTGGAACATCTCCAGGCCATGAGAGGTCCGATCTCCATTAGAAGACCAAACATATACTCTAAACTGACTCTTTTTTTCTTATTTGTACAGCAAGAAGATTTATTTTCTGCAGTAAAAAGATTATTACTAGAACAAAGTAGGAATTTTGTTTGCTGTTATGTTCACAGCATGATTCCTTTATAAACCAGTTAAAACTATTTTAAAAACTAAGGAACTTGCTTCACTATTTTAAGGAAAAATACAAGTACGATCTGAGGAAAGACAATAGAGAAAAATAAGAAAAATTACATGGAATTTGATGTAGGCAACTGAGTTTAGTTACAACTACAGAAACCCCTTAAATTTAGTATTTAAGTGCATGCATTACCTAGTTTATATATATTAATTTACTGTTATTAACTCTTCAGTTAACCAACATCTATGGAAATATCTACACACTGTGGATGGGACAGACACCTCTGGTTGTACTAAATGGGTACAAAGCAGTAAAAGATGGCATCGTCACCCACGCAGAGGAAGTTTCTGGAAGACCTCTCACCCCATTCTACAGGGATATGATGGGTGAGAAAGGTACAAGATGTTACACAATACTGAAATATGAACCAGATGTAAAGAAGAAAGGCGCTTTTCTATATATACACACATACATGAGTTACTGCTATACAAGTACATAACTGGGCTTACATAGCAAAAAGATGCCATGCAAAGCTAGCATATTAAGAAGAGGAAAAAACCAAAAATTTCTCCTCTTATAAAGCATACTACTGACTTTTTCTTCCCAATAGATTCAAATAAATGTTTGCCTAGAGGAGCTGCCCTTCAGCTGCAACACTTCTAAAACAGAAGACTCTTCATGTAGAAGACATCTGTAGACAAAGCTGTTCTGTCCTTACCAAAAGCCACTAGCACTCAGTTTCCAGGGTCACCTTTGTAAGCAGCTGTATAGCTGGGAGTCATAAAAACCTACGTTAGGTTTTTATGGTACCTAGAGACCAAAAGCCAATATCTAAAAGCATGGTATCTTCTTTGTTAGTGAAATAACCTAATCTAAATCTCATTTTGCCTCCTACAGTGAAAGGATTTCCCTTCCCAGAGATAATGTTTCTGTGTTCTTCAGGTATTTTTCTGACAAGTGGACACACCTGGAAGCAACAGAGACGCTTTGGTATGACAATTATAAGAAGCCTGGCACTTGGTAAGAACAAACTGGAGCATCAAATTCAAGCAGAGGCCTGTCACCTTGTGGACATCTTTGCAAGCACAAAAGGTAAATTCACTAAAAGAAGAGCACTTAGAGCTTTTTCTGAAATATAGTAGATTAGGGAAGTAGAAGTTTCATAACACATTTTTATGAACAATATAGATATTTTTCATATTAGCGGAACTTTCACTGTCTTCTTAATTGCATTCTTCACAAAAAATGTTTTGTCTGCACAGCGGGCAATATAAAATTGTTTTTTGAAATAAGGATAGCAAAAAAATGTTTATTATCAACACAGTCTTGGGGACAGCTGGTAACAATTCTTACATTCAAGGAGTATAGAAAAACCCCATGTTCTTCTCCATAAAATTTGTGACCTACTGCAAGTCGTTCTAGGACAGCAGGCCTTTAGGATTTGGCAGAGAAAGAACCCCAACACAAGGAACATATCATTCAGTTGTCCAACAAAACTTTTTTTTTAAGGTTTGGATGAAATAGAAACCAATAGAATTTTAGCAAGATGCCAAAATAAAGCATTTAAACATAAATATTCTGAACAGCCAAACCCCTCACCCACATTGTGTTCCATACTGATATGAAAACAAAAAGAAGTTGCCTGAGGTCTCTCTCCAACTCTCCTTGCACTAGACAGCAAAACGGCCCATCTCTCTTCTGATAGCAACATCTTCACAGATCTGTAAAATGCAAGAGATGAACAAACCATCAACTCTGACTCCTGTGCAGCCCAAATCTTTACCTTCCATGCAATCCTTCCTCAATTTTAAACTCAGTAATTGTATTTGCTCTTTCCAAGAAGGACTACAAATATTGGACTGAAGTCAGAGAGGTGCAATCCACCTTTTTCTATAGTAGTATAGTTCAAAGGTTGTCCTTGCCATTGAAATGTGTTATTAGTTTTTTCTGGATTTGTCCTCCAGTTGATTCAACTCTTTTTAAGGGGAGTTGCTCTCCCATCCTGTAAAATAAACGTTATGGGAGTTTTGTCTTTTCAGTCTGTGGAAAAAGAAATTTAAAAAAAAATATATATATATACTTGAATTGTTAAGCTGTACTTGAAAAACAAAAGGAGACAAGTAATTTCAACATGACTAAGAAATCGAAACGTCAAGATTTTTTTCCTAGTTTGGGGAAGGGGGGAGTTTATTTTGTGTTTTAAATGCCAAATTTAAAATATCTGCCTCCGGATTTGAAGGCATATGTTCTAATTAACTGCTTGTGTTTTCACACAACCCAGATGAAAAGTCAGAGAGGGGAAAAGAGACCTAATATTTGTCTTCTCAAAACCGATAATCACTGCATTTTACAAGAGTAAAAAGCAGATTGAATATAAAGATTCTCTGCACTTACAATTCATAGTTAATTTGTATTAAACTAGAGTTTACTTGCATGAAATTTATCTAGAAGTAGTCTGATATTCCACACTCTGAACTACTATTACACTTACTGTTTAAAAAGAAAAAAAAAGACTTCCACTTCCTTCATTTTTCTCACTGCAGTCTATTCAGAAATATTCACTGGGACCTCCTATATTCACAGGCAAACCTTTTGACCCCCACACTTTCATTGTCCATGCTATCGCAAATATAATTTGCGCTGTTGTTTTTGGTCACCGCTTCTCCAGCGACGATGAATCTTTCAGCAAGCTTATCAAAGCTGTTTATTTTGTGATCTACTTTCAAGCTACTATCTGGGGCAGGGTAAGAACCTAATTTTCTTGTTCTTGTTCCCTGAAGTGCATTTGTGCTTCACAAATTAAAACAAACAAATTACAAGTCAGGGACGATTATTCCCAAACATTTCCATATCATTACTCTGTGAGCCATTGTGCTGTAAGAAATACATACCATGTATATCTCATTACTGCCTTTTATTCTTTACATCAGTAAATAGTGTGTCCTAAAATTTAAAATTCTAGACTATTACTATTTCCAAAATATAATGTATTTCAAATGAGCAATCATTTGCAGAGTACTGCATACGTAAGTCTGAAATCTTAAAATGAAAGCAACGTTTTAAAATTTTTCATTTAGTCTTCAGAATACAGAAGTACAATTAATAAGAACTAAACCTTCAAAGTCCTATTCTTTTGAGAAGATATCTTGCATTTTATGTTGTTCATATTACCACCAAGATCTGAGTTATTCTGAGCCTCCTATAAGATACAGATGACAGTTTCATCACATCAAGAAGACTATTTTTAAGTTCTTGAAAGTCTAACTGTTGCTTATATCGTGAAGATTTTGGCACACTGGCATTCTACAACACTACCAGGTTCCCCAACACTTTCATACAGAGATGCCTTAGGAAAACCAGAGTAAGAATCAAGGTTGAGAAAATCTCCTGCTCGTGAGCCAGATTCAGCCCTCAGTTACTCTGATTCACCCATTTTCAGAAGATCCTGTTGCTGTATTAGGTATGCATCAAAAAAGTAAAATATAATCGTTCTCCTGCTCTCCTGTGACCTGATACCACTCATTACATGATCTTGACATTTTGGTCATCTGATGGGGAAGGAGAAGTCTGCACTAGCCAACAGATTCCAAACCACAGGCCACAAATATAACAAAGTCTCTGTCAGTAGTCCTAGAGACTGAAGTCCATTCGCTAAACATACACCATACAAAGAAATGGAAAAAAATATTTTTCCCTCAACGAATACCCATGCCAGTTTCTCCCAGAGGAAAGCTTTCTAAGGCTGAGAGGTCAAGTCAGCTTCCACACCTCTCAGTCTTCAACTCCTCTATTAAGCATGGAAAGTGTGATTATTGAATATTGACCTTCAACATGATCATTACAATTTACACTGCTCCATATTACTAATAGCTCATTAACAAATTTCAGACAAGTTTTCCTTAATGCCAGTTCACTTAGAGGGCAATGTAAAGGTTTCATAAGCCCTCTCAGAAATATAGAATAATTTACAACGGAAGGGACCTCTGCATGTCAGCTAATCCAGCTTCGTGCTCAAAGCAGACCTAATTAGATCAGGTTGTTTAGGGACTTGTCTAGTCAAGTCTTCAAGTCTCCAAGTCTCCAAGGATGGAGATTTCACACAGACTCTCTGGGAAACCTGTTCCCAGTATTTAATCTCTCTCCTGGTAAAAATAAAACAATTTAAAAAAAAAAAAAAAAAAAAAAACAGAAGTAAAAAAAGTTAAAACCCACAAACAAAAACACACCACCACAAAAAAGTAAATAAATAATATTTTCTTACATCTAATCAGAATTTCCCATGTTTTGACTTGTGTCTATTGCCTCTCATCCTAAATAGGAGCCCACGTGTTGCAGTGACTTCACAGAGTTATCAGGAAATCAGAATTGGGTTCTCAATTTAAGAGCTCACATTTCTTCCTTTTTGTTTAAAATCACAGATGTATGATGCTTTCCCATGGCTTATGTGCCGTCTCCCAGGACCTCATCAGAAAGTGTTTGCATACAATGACTTCATGCACAATTTAGTTATGAATGAGGTTCAGACTCATGAGAGACAGAACTCAGGTGATCCACAGGATCTCATTGACTTCTACCTAGCTCAGATAACAAAAGTAAGTATCTGTTTATCACACCATCCCCTCCTTGGCCTCAATGCCTACTACAGATGCTTGTTGTTCAGGTAACTGCTACGGAATTTTTATATGCATACTTCATTTGTTTAGCTCTGAAGATTTTTGTTTTGGTGGGCTGCTCACTGTTTTCATCAAACAATGACAATTTCTATCTGACCAATGAAATGTCTGAAATTATCCACTTCATAGTCTTCTTGTGAATATACCCTACAGACCAAAGATGACCCTACTTCTACGTTTAATAAAGACAATATGGTTCAGACTGTGGTTGATCTTCTGCTGGGAGGGACAGAAACAACAAGTACCACCCTTCTCTGGGCACTGCTCTATATGGTACAATACCCAGAAATACAAGGTGAGCAAAAGCATTATCAGACAGAACTGCATTCAACATCACATCATAATGAACATCATTGAAGTATTAGCTTGATCACTTGCAGTACATCAAAATAACCCTTAATAATGAGTACAAATGGAGGTACACCAACAATTGAGATCTAGAAAATGAAAGTTTAATAAATGAAACAAACTTGTGCTTTCCCCACCAGTTCACTAAGAAGCAACACAAGCAGAAATTAGTAGTACCTACTGTTTTATCTCACTAGAAGGGGATGGCAAAGATAGAATAACAAGCTAAAGACATTTCATATGCAACCTAGTCTCTTCCTAAGCTTCAAAGTGGAAAAGCTTTAAAAAGATACCTGGTCTGATGTGTATTTATAACAGAAATTACACCTGTAATTTCAAATCTTAATCATTTTTTTGAAATATAGAACTGTATTACCCTCATCAGCAAGTGGGATGTGTCTTAAATGAGATATAATCTTGTGCTTTGGGAATATGCACTTCCTTGATCAACTGAAAGCAACACAGCAGGCAAATCACGTGCCAACACATTTCATAGCAACATAATTCCTTTTTTCCCCCCCCACTCCTGGATCATACTCATACAGAAATCTGCTGGAAAAAGGGGGAAAAAATTTAAAATATGTCCATTTCTCTACAGAAAAGGTTCAAAGAGAGATAGAGGCTGTTCTGGAACCCTCCCATCTCATCAGCTATGAAGACCGTAAAAAACTGCCATATACAAATGCTGTGATCCATGAGGCTTTGCGGTTCAGCAACGTTACTTCTGTTGGGGTCCCTCGACAATGTGTGAAGAATACAGCTTTGCTGGGTTTTGACATTAAAAAGGTACAGAGTATACCTCCACGTTTCTTAAAGCTTAGAGCTATTAATATTTAGTATTTATACAACATTAGCCTCTACAATCCCTAAGTTTGCATAGAGGGCATGTTGTAGCATGTCACAGACATGAAACAAAGCTGAGGGCTCTGAACCTGGGCTAAGTCTACATTAGCAGATGCAAAAGAAAGCTTGGGAAAAGGCCAACGGCACAAGTAGCAAACAAACATAAGGAAAAATGAAGTCTTTCTTCCCACTAGTCAAATATGAATGATGTCTGGGAATCAAAGCAGAACATGTGTTTTAAGGAATGATGAAGAAATGAGGTTTAATGAACGTCAAGCCAGCTAACTCACACATAAGGGAGCAGCCTGGAGCAACCTACAGTCAACCCTGACCAAACAAACATACACACACACACAAACACCACACGCTTAAGATGACGGCAGCTCAGTACAGTGAGAGATCCAACAGTCACATTGGCATGATATAAATGTCCCTACTATATTAAGCATAAAATTGATGTGATGGAATTGAAAGATCCAGTAAAGAGTACAAAAAACAAAAAGGAAGGTGTTATGATTAGTCTAGCAAGTACATAAAATAATCCAAGCTCCACTCCAGTTTAGGCATGAAGACACTTCAGTAGTCCTGACAGAAGATATCTTAAACAAAGGCAAACATGTGAAACGTCATGACAAACAAAAGATACAAGGGTTTGTTGTGCCTGGATGTGCACAGGAAAAGACAGAGTTGAATCCAAACACTGGGCTGCAGGCATAGGGCAGCATATTATCTTATTAGAGAGAAGGAACATCCAAAATAAAAATCAATCATACATGGAAAATATCATCTCTGCTTCTTCTTGCAGGGCACACTTGTATTGCCAAATCTGCACTCTGTTGTGTATGACTCTGAGCACTGGGCAACCCCTTGGAAGTTCAACCCTAATCATTTTCTTGATTTGGATGGCAACTTTGTGAACAAAGAGGCATTCTTACCTTTCTCAGCAGGTAATGCCCTGAGGTTTGAATATTCCTGTTCACCGTCTCTTGCAACAAGACTGAAAACACCATTCCTAAATTCTAAAATTTTAAAAACATACATTTATAAAAACATATTTGACACAAAGACTTAAAGTCAGATGTTCTACTCTTAAGAGCCACAAATACTGTCTTGCATTTTGTATTTTTTATACATTCAAACAGAGGATGAGTATGGCTAAGAGACATCATGCTATCTCCTTGGTATATGTAATGTTCCTACTATAAGGGTATCTGAGCTACTTAGTCCCTAATGTATTAAATCCTGATAACACCCTCAAATCAGAAAATCAATTTATTTTCACCTAACAAATAGGGAACCCAAAGACAAAAGCAATACGATTTGTCAAAATATACAGAGAAAATCTGTGATAAAGCAGGAAACCAAACCTCAGTCTCCCAAATCCTACAGTAATAGTCTAGCACGAGGTTCTCTTGTATATCCAGAAAACTAGCAGAATCCAGTCTTTTCAGTAGAATATTATTAGGCAACAAAAAAAAAATTCTAACTTTTCAAAAGCATATTATGATGTACAATTTACCTAATTTACAGTGCAAAACGCAGCAATACAAAGACATAGGAGAGTGAAAAAAAAAGTGAAAACACTGGGAAACAGCTGAGGGTTTTTATGTTACTGTGACAGATTATACTATTATACATTTGCTGCAGACAAAAAGCAAATAGTATGCTAAGTAATGTACAAAGCAGTCAGATTAAGCATAGTAAATCCAGATTTTAAAATCATTTGCCCAAATTGTCTATAAATCCTAAAATTGTATTTGCAAAACAGGTACTTAGTATCTTACCTCCTTTACTCACCAAATGTCCACTAGTTTGCATGAATCGAAACAACTAATTGAGTTGCATAGGAAATTTTCTTTTTTAACTTGCTTTGGTTGTTTTCTGTTTATATAATCTGAGTATTTATATATCCTAAATATTTATTTTTTTAGTCTGGAATATATAGATAGATATCCTGAAATATACTGTGAAAAGAATATGCCAAAATGAGTCACATGCCTACGTTTCCTTCCCTTATTATATATCTGGTCCTGGACACTGTTAGAGGATACTGGGCTACAAGGACCCAATACGGCCACCTTAATTTCTGTTGAAGAAAGCCTGATTACATCCTTCAGCTTAACTTCAGAATTGCATCCTGCAGTGCTCCAGTCCTCCCTTCTCACCAACCAAAGATAAGACTCTGAAGTATATGAAGCCTTTTAAAATCTGGCTTAACTAAAAAGCAATTCATGGTTCTCACAGAACAAGAAGCAAAACTGAAAAGGGAGAATCTCATACATGCTCGGGGGGGGAGGGGGGGGGGGGGGGGGGGGGAAGCAAACCCAAAGCAAAAAAACCAACCAACCAAAAATCCCAGCTGACGTCGAGATGTAGTTTCTCAGTTAAAGAAATGTTTCCCCACCTCCAAAGCATCGTCTGTCCTTACAGAAGGAATATGAAATAATTATCTTACATTAATAGAATTTATGGTACTCAGCAGAATTTTGTTTGAAGCTCTTTTTCAGTCCTTAGTTTGATACAACTAACTTTTTTTCCCCTTTCTTCTGCAGGGCACCGTGTATGTCTGGGGGAACAGATGGCACGAGTTGAACTGTTCATCTTCTTTACCAACCTGCTTCGGGCATTCACATTCCAGCTCCCTGAGGGAGTAAAGGAAATCAATTTGGAGTACATTTTGGGTGCAATACTGCAGCCACATCCATTGTATTCAATTGTATTCAAATGTAGGTAGCTCAATATAGCAAATTATTACAGAGAATTTTTAGTTAGGAGGCCTGACCTCATATAGTTGAGCTTTTGGAAGTTAAAATAGGTGTACTTGCCAAAGCTCATATAATTGTATCTTAGGCACATACAAGTACACAATGTTACCCAAAAAAATGTATTTTCACACTCACAGTAGCAATGAATTAGATGTGGGATTTGAGAAGTGATCAGTATCAAGCAGAGTTTCCTCTTAAATGGCACAACTGCTCTGATGTGGCAAGGATGCCTGAATAAAAAAAAAAAAAAAAAATATTTCTTCAGCATGCTGTTACTGCTCTGTGTTCACAGAAGGGCTTTTCTTACATCCTTTTGCAGAAGGGAGCAGAGTATGCACACCTAGTGTTGACTCCTTTTCCTTTCACACTCCCTTGAAGCACACATGCATAAATGACTGCAGAATGGGGCCTCTTATAGTCCATTTAAAAATCCTTACACCTTTTTTCTTTACTCCCTCAGTATCTGTTTACTATTCTATCACAACTCAGATCCAGATGCTCTCATGAACTTTTCCGTCTTCTGTTTAGAAACACTATTATATCATCCAATAACTTCCTATTTGAAGGGAAGGAAACAGCCTTTCAAGAAATGAAGATGCCAACATTTGTTAAAGCAGGCACAATAAAAATTTATTACTCATGGTATTTTCTTTTGTTGTCTCATCATCCACAACAGACATGGAAAGTTTTGACCACTTAAAATTCAGCTGCAAGTATCCTAGATGCTTTGAATTTTCAAAGTTCAACAGGAGCAAGCATAAATTATGCCAGGATGTAGTTAAAAGCAGAAGTAGAATATTACATATTTCTCAGACATAAAACTAATGGAGGACTTTATTCTCCTCTCAAATATTTCCAATTATTCCTTCCATTTGGTGAAAACCCCAGGGTTCTAACACACTGTAAAGTTTGCCATTGCAGAACAAATGCAGACTTGACATCATTGACAGTTTTCACCTTTTTAATAAAAGACATCATAAAACTTTCAATGTTACTTCATTTTTATTGAGGAAAATATAACATCTAAAAAATCCCCCTTGAATAAGAAATACTTTTAAACATAAATTAAGAAAATTCTCTTAAACTTTGCATTTCTTACAGTGAGGGCAAATCTTGCATAAAACACATTCTTACAGATTTACAAAAGCAGTCTGATGTGATAGTTCAAAAGTTTTCAAGTCTTATCTTTTTCCTTTGTGGTGTTCATTAAAGAAAAACTCACCAAAAAAATCCTTCTTTTCAACCCACCATTTGCATGGTTCAATAAAGGGCCCATGATAAAGTGCTCAGCAGCGTAACTGGCAGTGTAAGATACAAGCTTGGACTTTCTCAACTCCAGTGTATTTTGATGGCTCTTGAGGTATGTTCTACCTGAAAAAAAGACTCCAGTTTCTCTCCTCTATGTTTACCCCTTTGGTCTCCTGAAGTTATTCTGTAAGCTTGATTTTTTTTTTTTCCCCAAAAAATATTATTTCATTATGCACATATGTTTTCTGGTTTTCTTCCAAAACTGTAGCTTGGGTTAAAACATGCACATATTTTTCACCTGTACTTTTGAAGAACTGAGGTACATTATGATTTGCTGTACAATGCTGGTTCTAAAAAACATGGGAAGAACAAATATTCAGAGTGTACATGATGAAGGAGGTATTTTTACAAAGAAGTTGCTGTAGGCCTTACAGTTGGTACCAGTGAAAAACAGCTGGGCTAAGAGCATCTTCTTGTTATTCCATTTAAAACAGCAAGAGGTGAAGCGTTCCTCGGCTTTCCGATGTCTCCCGAAATGACAGTGTGAGAATTCTAGACTACCTTTTCATCACAGTTGTAAATGAAATCTGTAAGAAAATGAACAATGCAGAGAAAAAAGGCTATTTCATGAGGTAACTTTTTTGTCAGGAAAGAGAAAAAATTCATAAGGAATTAAAAGTAAATCAGAGAAAAGAAAGATTTAGAAATTAAGGACAAAATGCAAGCTTTTCTTGTGAAACTTCTTTAAAAAAAAAGAAGTCATAAATCCCATCATTTCAGTAATTAGAAGACACATAGACAAACTTTCAGAAAACTACGCTGACATCCAGCTCTAGTGTGATGCACCCCTTCGAAATCAACAGCCCAACTTCTCAGTAAGGCAGACTGCCTAGATCCTTCAGGGGTTAAACCTCTGAAAGCACTGAGTGATTTAAAGTCCAGTCTTTAGAAAAGTCTACACTACTGAAGATCAGATTCAAACATTAATTTCGGCCACTGATAAAGAAAACTATAACTGCCATTTCCAAATTCTTCAAGCAATAAAGAATCTAAACTGTTTGTTCCCTTGATGTCAGGGAGCACCCTTTGCCCAAGTCCAACTGTTTTCATGGAATAATATAAAAAAACATATTTGTGAATATATTCCTTCTGTAATAATGGCCTTGCAATGTTTTGTTTCCAAAACAACAGCAATAAAGGACTTCATTACATACTCCAGCTCCTAAATATTAAAATAACAAGCACCATGAGGAAAGTACATACAGGTCTTTGCCCATTTTTGTAAAGCACACAAAATCCATATTGTTTGTGTGGTTGTAAGGACAAAATGTAATCATTGGTCAGCATGAGCTAGATTAAGAAAATTAGTAAACCAGTTCTAATCTTGGACGAAGAGTTTTTCCTAAAATCTTTGTTTTGTTTTTATTAAAACCTCAAAGGGAAAGAGCCAAGTATATCGATGGTCTTGTTCTCACCTAATAAGCACAGTATCAAGGGCATGCTTTGATCCACCAACCAAATCTGGTATCTTTAAACAGTTTTTAAAAATAATACACTCAAAGTTCTCCTCTCCACCCAGTAAAAATACCGTAAGTATTTGGTAATCAGCATTCACATCCAACCTTTCAATATTATATGCATATCTAATCAAGACACAATACCAAAATATCAAATAGGTGGCATTAACTTGATCAGAACAACTCACACATCAAGGATTATAATGGTAGGATGCTGTATGGGCTGGCTATAAGGAAACAAATAAAAAACTAAACTCTAGTGTGGTGAAAAGCTAATATTTGGATTGCCTGTTTGCTTTTCTTCTCTTTTTGCTGTGTTTTCTTAAGTCTTTACAACATTACAACATTATTAGAATTTCTAAATCACAATACATAGGATCCCAAATTAATATCAAAGCCAATCAGATTGAGGAAAGATACAATATATAATTAAAGCTAGCAGATTTATGGTGACACCAGAATGAATACATCAAAATATATTCAAATGCATAGAGTGTTTACACTCTTGAAAGCAAATGTAAAAGTCAAGTACACTAATAGTCCAATTTCTCAGACATTACAGCAGAGGTAAGTACTGGGGAATAACTTGAGGGAGTAAATAATGGCTTTATAAAATAGTCAGAGAAGCTTCCATATATCTGAGTGGTGTGAAAAGACACATTTTAGCTGCTAACAAATGCTACTTTTCTGGCTGATAAACAAAAAAAAACAAAGATTAACTGCTTTACTGATTATCAGTTTGCAGCAAGTAAATGAGAACATTCAAAGTCCAGTCCACTAGTACATGACTCTCAACGTTAGTCAATATATAAACTTCGATGATGCCTCTGCGACACCTTTAGAACAACTGAAATTAAAAATGTATCACTCACTTCTTGCAATACTTGTCCAAGTGTCTCCCGGCTGTGAATGCGCTTCCTGTTAAAAATCAAAACCACACTTATTTCTGCACAAAGCACCAGGGGGATCTTGTAAACAGCAACCATTTATCCCACTTCAAAGGGAGAAGATTGTTACGCTAGGCTTTGTTCCACATCCTTTCCCTCATGGAATCTTGATGTAATTTCATGGAATCTTACTGCAATCTTATGGAATCTACAAACTCTGTTTCAGACCTATTATTATTTACATCAGGAGGAACTACCTGGAATAAGGCCTGCTACTCATTGCATTTTCCCCAAAACAACCCTGTTTATTAAAAAGCTTAGCTAAATTTCAGCATAATTCTCAATATCCAGATAATTAGTTGCTTTAGTGCCATCGTTTCCAGCACTACACATCTGTTGTTAAGCAACTGATGCAAGAGTATTAACAAGTATTTCTTTTTTTAGTCATTCTTCCAATATAATCAGTGGTAAGCAGTGCTTGCAAACACAACAGCAATGTAAAGACTTTAAAAAAAAAATTCTATTAAAAGTGAGAACACATTACTAGCCATTGTTTCCAAACATCCTGTAATACATGCACTGAGAATACTAGAAATGCAAATAGAAGGCAATATATTTTTACCTGTCTATTTTGGTTGCTATGACCACTGTAAAACTGCCTTCTGTATTGGGCAAGTATGTAGAAGGTATAACTACATAACTTCCTGCAGGAAGCCTGCAAAGCTGGCTTACTTCCTGTGAATAGCAATGAGGCACACAGCTAACCACAGCCTCCAAGTGTAGAAAAGAGGAAGTATCTGGTTTCCAGCTGCTGTTAGGCACCTGCAAAAAAGAATGAAAACATGCCTATCTTTTTGATATATTTCAGGCCTCAACAATGTTAAATTCCTAGTGTACCATAGTACGGTATGTTCTCTATCTATTCCACTACAAACACTCGCTCTTCTGTACAGAGCTATAGAAGAGAAGGATGAGGCGGCTTCCAGAAAACCCAGATGGCAGTATTAAGTACAGATACATCATTCCTAGCATGTTTGTAGCCAATTTATACAACCTGCTACCCCCACAGCTCAGCAGCTTTTTCTGTTGTCTAACCTCACTCTTCCTCGCTGCAGCCTATTGTCCTTGGCTTTCACCTCATTGATATAGTGAACAGACTGTCTCCTTCCTCTTTGCAGTTGCCTTTGATATACTAAAAATTCATATTAGATAGACTTCCACTCAGTCTCCTATAGGCATGAAAATGCCATTCTTTTAATCTTTTCTCACATAGTGTATATTTGAAGCTATATGATCACTCCTAATGCTCAACTTCAAACTCCACTTAAACAACACCTTTTTTGAAGCACTTTTTCCAAAAATAAAGCTATTTTTCCCTGAAAAATAACCACCCGACCAGAAGCTTTGCATCCTACATTTATGCAGTTATCACTGGCACATACAGATAGAACCTGTATTTGTCCATATCAAATCGTATCTTGTTTTATTTCAGATCATCTGCTTAATATATCACATTCCTTTTGATTTCTAATCTTGTCTGCGGATCCAACATCATTTGCCAATGGACAAATAATTATTAGAGATGCAGAAAGTAAGTTTTCATGATGACTTATCAAAAAGTCTGGTCCTCAATTGCTAAGACACTGAGAATTCTTTGCAAATCCTCAAAAGAGTTCATCATGTCTAAAGCTAACTGAGAAGGTTGGAAGGATTCAGTGGAATTATCTGGTTACTACGCTATGTAATGATGTAGCTATTCTGTATCTTTCACAGGCATTACTTCATAGGATCAGCCTGTGTTTCTCCTAGAAGCAGCGTGTCCCTCGCCAAGTAGAAGGAGCACTGAACTGACAGGCCTACCTGCACGCTTGGCAAATGAGCAGTCAAAGGGACCAGAAGAAGTCTTACCTGGAAAATATGGAAACCTATTGGACGACACTTGCTATCTTGGCAGTGCTGGCGGAGAGTAACTTTCACACTGCTTTTTCCTGGTCCTGCAGGAATGGAGAGGGGAAAGCAGGGATTGATATGGAAGGAGGGGAAGTTCCTGCTACCTCCAGCACTTTGCCCATTTTTCCAGCATCCATGCAGCTGCACTGTCTCCCATTCACCTGCGGGGAGTTCTTCGCAGAGAGCAGCATCTGTGGGTGGTGGCTTTAGCTCACTGTCAAACATAAGAGAGAAAAGAAACTACAATGTATAAGACCTGTATGATTTCACAAAATCTAGAACACCAGCTCACAAAAATGAACTAATATTACATAAACTTGCATGAATACAATTCCTCCAAACTTTCATCACAGAGAAAGAGAGAACTGTACAACTCTTAAGTCCTTAGATAATTCACAGAACTCCAGAACAACATACCATATACAAACCATGCACTAAAACCAGGTAAGATTTTTGTACATTCACAAAGTAACACAGCTCATATTTTTTCCCCTCAACACCCTTGTACTATTTGTCCTATTTGAAAGCAATACAACTGACAGTGTCTTGAGTACCCATGAACACCTCAGTAAGTCCAAAGAACATACTGCGTTTTTATATTCTCTATGTCTGTAATCAGAGGGAACTACCATTTTACTGCTGACTTGATCACTGTAATGTTAACCCTATCTCAATCCTAGCCCAGCACTGCTTTTCACAGCCATATGAACAATTTATTATCATTATCAGTTGTGTAACATTTGAAACCATATTTCAGCATGACTTGAAACATATTATCTGCTCTTATTTCCAGTTTTCCAGTTGCGAACACATAACAGGTGTTATGATATTCTGCAATCGTCCATTCTAGACACACATCCAGGCTGGCACCTCTGTTTCAGTCTAAGTAAGCGTTACACTTAACAGCAGTTTTATCCCACCACTGAAAGTGCAACATGTTCTACAGATGATGTCCAGAAACCAAATATATTTCTGGTAAGAAGTACACAACTTGCACCCATACAGCAAAACTAGCCTCACAGTTTTGCAGACCTTTATTTGGTCTAAAACTTGATGACACATTGCTTCCAAATTCTGCAGAGTAAATGACTAATGCAGTTCTAGCTTTGTGTGATTTGCCAGCTTCTCTCCAAGGAGATGAGTTGATAGTGTACTACCAGAATATAACAAAATTGAACAGCTTTTAAATATGTTGCCAACAGTACATTTTACCTCTGCATATAGCTTACCTGCTGCAAACTGTCAGACAACCTCAGATTTTTTCAGGTTTACTGGAAGAAGGTATGACTTTGCTGACTCCACACAACTACTCATCATCATGTCTTAAGTCTTTATTTCAAGGCTATAGTAACCGACACAGAATTGCTCACAATTGACTTTAAAGTGTTGAGGTAGCTATGTAAGTTCAGCTGTATTGTCAGTGTGGAATGCTTTATTTCAAAAAACAATTCTTTGTTCAGCTAAAGCAGACAGCATTAGTGACATCAGTGTTATTTTTGACACCCGTCCTGAAAAGATGAGCTATGAGTATTACGCCATCTGAGCCCACTGCTGACACTTCATCTGCATTTGAAGCTGTACTGCTCACCAATAACAATGTTATATGTCAGGCAACCTGTCAGTATATGTTTTCCAGCATACATAATAAATATACTGCTCTCCTTTTCTGTCACTGATTGCAATAACAATAGATGCTTTTAACTTCTGTGGTGCATCTTCTTTTTTCCATACATTACGAAAGAGTTTCCACATATTGAGAAACATGTTCTGAAGAAACTGATTCGCTACTTCTACAAAATATGCACTTTCTCAAAACACAAGGCTGCAGTTCAGAGTCAAGATGCTACTCTCTGACTACTTCTAACTGATATTTTAACAAGAGATAGTAGCAGCATCATGCAAAAACAAGGAAATTGAATTCATGTAAGTAGCATTCTAAGACAAAACAATGCTGTTACTTGGTACTCTGCATAACCCTTCAAAACACATTTTGAACATTTACACCTAGTGCTATACTTCATGTTAGTTGTTTATGTCAATGACTATTAGAAATTGTCTGTTTTGTTTTAAACTTACCTGAGAGAGATCCTTCCTGTTGAAAATACACGAAGCAAGAAATTCCCTACTGCATCTTTCAGAAAAGTGCTGGGAACAACAAGATAAAACCCAGGCGAAAGGTCACAGCATACATGCACTTCTCTATCATAGGAATGGCAGATGGTACCTACAACTGGAGGAGCAGAGAGGGTCTTTGGAAGGTTAAATCGTTTCTTCTCCACCTAGAATAGATGCATAATGATGCATGGTGTTTTAGGAAAAATGAGGAGTTTTTAATAAAACTAAGAATGATCAAATATTGTTTAAAACATTTTTAAACATGCATACATTTACAAAAGGAAACAAGTAAGGAGGAGAGTATCAGCAGATAAGCTGAACATCAAGGAGTAGGAAGAGTTACTATACAGAAGTAAATTTAGGAACAGTCATCAAATAATCAGCCTGAAAAGTCATGGACTAGTTTGGAGGAGTCCCAAAAGTTCCACTACTTGGCACTCCACGATAAGAAGAAAGTACTAGTCCACTAATAGATTGTACAGACAGAAACTGCATCAGGAGATAAAGAGGATCATTCTAATGTAAATCATAGGTGTAAAATGTGTGAACAACTGAATTATATCACTGCTGTAGGAAATGAATGACTTTCCTCGGATGTTTCAGTAATGCTTTAAAACTTCTATTTGCAAAAAGAAAAATGTCACTCCTGTATTACCTTCCAGACATGCAGTCCCACAGCCTGATAATTCTTCCCCTGCGTGCCTTCAGTCAAAGATAGATTTTCCTCTGCTAAACGAGTCAAATTTTGAATTCTTCCGGCCCAGTCAGCACTATATTTCCTATGTTTCTGTAGCAGAGCAATGCACACCTCACTCTTTTCACAGACTCTCAGCCAGAACTTAGGGTTGGTAGGGAAGCTGCTGTTGTTACGGCAACCGCCTGCAGACTGGCCTCTCACCCAGGATCCAAAAAGATTCTGTGAGTGATACAGCACTTTCTCTAACAAAATAAGAAAAATGTGGTGCAGGTATCAGACACCAGAGGCTACTTAATTTTATACAACAGACATACGGCAGAAATCCCCCAGCCCAAGTAAACATGCTGTCCTAACCCTGACACTCTCCAAGCAGATATTCACGACCAACATTTTAAGAGACATGAAAATGAATGTCACAACCAGTTACGGCAGATGGACGATACGATTTTTGCAAAAAATTGTTTCTAGAAATCTGAAGTTTATCTCCCATCAAAAAAATAAAAAATTACAAGGTTGTCCAGAACAACAGCTTTCTAGATAGAGAATACTAATCTCAACAAACTAGCCAGTAACTAGATCTCAGAGAAATATTGAAGACTCCTCTAAAGATTTTCAATTTCCTCTTGTCCCTCCTATTCGTCCCAGCAGACAGAAAAGCCTATAGATCTAAAGGAGCAGAAAAGACTGAGAAAGAGAAATTATGGTCTAGTTGCATCCATTTGCAATTCAAATAAGTCTCTCCCATTGACATGTTATTTACATGAGAAAGATATTTTCTCATACCACACCTGTATAGAGGCTCTGAAGTTGTCCTTCCTCGTTTACTGGAAAGCCCATGGTAATCTCATCAAATTCCCTGTAAAATTCCTCTTCATCAACCCAGAATTCTCCCTCTTGGATCTGTGAGAGCAGTTCCAAGGCAACTGCTGGATCTAGCTGGTTCCATCCTTGACCACTGCACAGAAGACAAAAACTAACATTTATTTCTTTGCCTAATAAAGTTCCATAACAATGTTCTATTAAATATCCTGTGAATCAGGACAATAAAAAGAGGCTTCTCCATTTTATTGTCAAATACTTGCATTGACTATTTCTGTACACATGTTGCTAATCAGCGAGAGGGATAACAGAAAGTATGAATTGCAACATATCAAAGAAACCTGAGGAACAGCCTAACACCATATGGGATATGGCAGCATACTTCTGGGTGAAACAGCTTATAACAGAGAGTACAGTCCAAAATGTGACAACAAATTTTAACAGTTGTTAAAAGTAGCAATAAAAAAGTAAAACAAGCTGCACAGTGACTGTTCTGAAAGAATTTTAATGCTGTACAGTGAACGTCAAAAAACACTGTCTATGAAACACCTGGTTATCCCCATGAATTTGCTGGCTAAGTCATGATGAACCAAGAATTTAAACACCTCATTATTTAGGGCCCATTAAAAGCTAGTACTTTCAGCATTTTTGGTTGTTTCAGTAACAACAAAGAATAGTTCTGCACTTGAATAAAACAGGGCTCTAAGGCCACCCAATGAAATGCTATCTATCCTCTTGCAACTACATGGCAACTTACTGTTTGACAAAGAAACTACAAGAGACCAAGAGTAAAATCAAAACTCTGTCAAAAGCAAAAACTATCAACTTTAGTCTCAATTAATGTGATTAAGCCATCTTTTTAACTCAGGGGAAAAAAAAATCTATTTCTCTAAAATGTTTATTAACATGACCATATTGTTATCATAGTTTAATGCTGAAAGCTTGCTCCTTGGGTCAAGAATTGCATGTTCCTTTGTACAGTCTAAATATGCTAAACAATTTTCAAAATAAGCTAGTAGGGTCTGCCTTTCATTCCTGTTACTTTGCTATATGAACCCAAAACATATTTCTGCATTTCCTTTAAAACAGATCTCTTCTACTTTACATCTATTCTTTATATCTACTCGATTCCAGCTCCTCCTACTCATATTAATCTACAGAAATGAGAGCACACAAGCAAAAAATATAAGCATCCTTTCTTCTGATATATTTTGGTTTATACATACTCCTTTGTCTTCTGCAACTGAGACAAGATCAAATGAGAAGAGCCAAGCAAAGCCAACTAACTACTTAGTCACAAACACCTTATGAGCAAAGATACTTAGATCAATTGCAGAACAAAAAACCACCACAAAAATCAGAGAGAAAATAAACCATCATTTTAAGTTTATCTCTACAAAAAGATATGATGCTTTGACAAACAAAAAAAATTGTCATTAAAAAAAATTTAGTTTAACAGAATTAACAGATCAAAATGACTAGCCTTAGAACCAACGGGCTGTGTGAACTATTGCATACAAACTGAAGTCTCTCTCCTCCACTGTAGCCTATGAGCAATATTTGCCTATGCAATACATAGATACGCTTTGTGCTTCAGACCTTTCACAAATGATTTTCCAAATGAAAATAAACCTACTCACCCCTCACACCAGGGACCTCTCCAGCACCGCCTCCCCCAAGGATTTCTTATTCGTAGTAGGAAGATTTCCTTGCCTGACACTTCAGACACATTCAACATGTCTATCACAATAAAGGCATGAAATTCTCCTAGTTCACTTGCACCTGCATTTAAAAGTAAACAAAAGAACCTGTTCCATATTTTACAGTGAATGACATTAAACTATCCTGTGAAAGAAGGCAATTTTGAAATAAAAGGAAAATGGTTTTAAATCAGTATAAAACCAGCATTAAAAAAAAAATCCTTAAACAGTTAATTTTAGTTGTGACTATATCGAAATAAATGAAAATTTTAAAGCGTATTAACTCACTAGTTGATCTCAAACATCTCCAAATTCCTGGTGCTAAAATTCATTCAGGTTAAGGGGTTTTTTTCAGGTGGTTTTTCAGGGGGTGGGGGGTGTGCATTTTTTTTTTGAGAACTGACCGTATTAACATCTACTATAAAAAACATTCCTCAAAAGCACCCTCCTTCATGAACTCAGAAACATCCCTAAATCTTTATTTACTCAAGGTTATATAAAACTGCACCATGGAACTCATACAGTACTAGAATCAGCACTATGCGTTTGCTGGCTCCCTTGCACCCTGAACCCTGTTAAATAGAGACATTTACTTTAAAAATATCTAGAACTTTACTGTTACCTTTTCTGGAATTGAGGACTGAGCAGCTTATTACACACTGTTCCTTCAGATTCATTAATCGTCTAAACACTGCCTTCTCCAAAACCATACCAGTCTTCTCTTTCTCTATGTTTCTTCCAGGGTCTTTCAGGGTCCATCTTTCAGCAATTCCTCCAGTAAGATCAACCAAAGCATCTGCCACCTGTCCTGCCCACAACTGCTCATAAGATCCGTGCACTCTATAACAAAAACAAAGAAAAAAGAAAAAAGGTTCTACAAACAGCAGAACCAAAGAAACATGGTTCTTATGTACTTCCAACCCCATCTTGTATCACAGTCATGACTGTACCCTACCTCATATCCCCAAGTAGGCAAGTGAAAGCACATACTATTTTATTTAGACAGAATACAACATCTAAAGAATACATAAGCCATCAGCATTCCACTATTTGATGGGAAGTTCATTACAACTCATTCCATCCTATATAGGAACTGCTCTAGTCTAGTACTAGTCATTTGTACCTTATTATCCGTGCACTACATCATCTTTCATGATACACTAACTGCATTCTGTATAAATAAATAACATTTCTTCCTCTTCAATTATTCTTTGTTCACTCTGCACAAACAACCAGAGTAGCACTTCCTTCAACAATTTATGTAAATCAAGAGACTACCCTACCTAATGCAGCGGGTGCAAAAGATAGCAAAAGAAATCAAGACCATAATAGAATGATAAGCCAAGATAGGACAGCAAGATCTCTACAGAAAACAAAGAATACTACCTTTCAAACCTACAGAAAAGCTTTAACATGCCACTGCTGCTTCACAACTTCTGCTCAATGTATCTACAGCTGAATAAATTCATACTTAAAAGTCTTTTTCTGCCCTCTGCTGGCAACCAATCTTTCATCCAAGTTCTTCTGGACATTTGACGTCTATCCTACCAGTGCACTTTGTCTCCAAATTGTTTTGTCCATCTGGACAGCATTTTGATGGATGTGTCATAAAACACAAAATAGCTGCATCTTCAAACACATTAACAATATGGTTGTTTCTTCTCAAAATAATAAACTATCAAATACAAACAGAGCCTCAATGAACATAAAATTGCATACTGTTGTCACTTTTCATGAAAATATTTGCATGCCTTCTGCTTTCCACTGAGCCCTCATCTGCTCTCAAATGCTGCAGTAGTAAAATATTTCCCCCTGGATAAATTAGATGACCAGTGGATAGTGACCTGATTTGAATCTTGATAATTCATTGCAGCTCTTACTTTCCATTGTAATTCTCTCCCTAAGACTATCTTACCTCATAGGCAACTAGAAACACACCTGACAGATCTACAGTTTAAAGAGCGACTTCTGCACAACCCAGTATGAGAAAGCTAGCAGCCACTGTATACTGAGTAATAGAGATCTACGCCCAAAGCCGTGACATAAAATAAGTAACTAGAAGGTATACAAGTATTGTACCTCCCTTTACTTCCCTCAGTAACAGTGTTCACATACTTTGCATAAGCTTTTTCCAATAGTGGAAGCCAAAACAAATCCTCTGTCTGACACTGGGAAAAGCAGAGTTTCCCACCAAGGCAAGGCAAACGATCGTCGATGGTCACTTCCACCCAGTGTCCAAACTGCCAGACTCGACAAGTGAAACAGCCTTGATACGACTCATCTGTCCAGCTGGGCTGACCTGGAGGGATTACCTAGATGGCAAAAGCCAAAATCAAGACAAATAATGAAATTGTTTTTGTAAACAAAACCATTTCAAATATGATGAATATCAACCATTTGTACTATTGACAGAAAAAGATATCACAACAAAAACAGTAAAACTAAGCACAACTTATACGGAGGCTCAGGACTCAAGAACAATATGCAAATGTCAATTAGGTGAAGAAAACTTCTGAAACATGAAACAAGAAACTTCTCTATACCTTATTCAGTAGGTATTTACTCTTCTGCAAAGCTACACAGGCACACAGGAACCAACAGTCTCCCAAAATTCCTTGTTTCACTTGCACATCCTGCAAATTGTTTGAAAATAACCGAGGAGCAGAACAAATGTCCTAAAATTAAAAGAAGGGGAGTTAAAGCCAAATCCTGCAAGACATTCTAAGGAAGTCTGTGTTTCAGGGAATGGGAGGGCTCCAGGGACCTCTCACAAAACAAGGGAATTTTTACCTCTAGACTATTTCCTTTTCACACACAGCCTAAGCAAGCAGTAACAAATTACTGCCTTGTGGCTACTTTACAGGTCCTTTATGTGAGGTAAATCTAGTTCCCACCTGAATTTTAGTACACAAGTGTCACCATCAGGTGAACCTTAGCAAAGGCACCAATAAATGAAAAACAATTCATCAGCTCCTTGCTAGACATATGATCAACTGTGATAGAACTGATGCCATTCGCATTAAACTGCACATCCCAAGTCACAAAAATCTCCAAATTAGCGTAAGGGAAAAAAAACTTTCCTAGGGCAAATAAAAATAAGATCTCTTGGTAGAAAAAGAGGTAATTTGAAATGCAAAGTTCCGAACACTTAACCGGATTTGAAAGTGAGTTTTTAAAATGGTTCTTCCCTCACCTGTAAACACTGCAAGAGATGGAAATTAACTGATCAGCCCTCAGCAATAGTAATCAAGGTGTAAAACACAAAAGCAGAAAGTTGCACACTGGACTCTGCGAAGTAATTTTTTGCCAATTCTATCTGATAAGCAACAGCTCTATCACTGTTCTACAGCCATCCCTAGATGCAGAAAAATAATACCGCTAAAGACAACATACTTTTTTTCTCCATTACATTTTTATAGCCTTTTTTTTTCCCCTCCACACAAAGGCAGTATCATAAAATACTTCACTTTAATGTACTGCAAAAACACATTCTAAGCTTTTTATCTCTCCTATGGCTTGCTCTGAAACCTAGCTAGAAGCTTAAAAGCAATACAAGTCATATGACAGGTTATAACCTTAGTTTTCTTTCTTATCAAAGAAACCAACAATCGCCAAAAAAAAGCACAATAATCTTCTGAAGACCTCTAAAATCCAGTTATTTGTTTTTAAGACAGTTATGCAATATATCGAAAAATTTGGGAATGACATAATGCTGGTTTTTAACTTGGTATGAACACTATTTGCATAATGACACATATTCATAATAAAATATCTGAATTTCTAGTAGTACCAGGAAATTCAAAAGTTCTACAACAGGATCTAACTCAAATCTACAAACAAGCACCCAGACTTAAAAATTGTAATTCATATACTGTTAACAGTGACATACATTGGTTTTATCGCTTCTGTATTTCTAAACAATAAAAACGCCTAGAGGCAGTCAGTCAATGCTAACTACCATTTACTACCTTAAAATCTGCTAAAATCAGTCTTTTACACCTTAAAACTCACCTTAGGTCTCAACCAAGAGATCTCACCTCTGAACTGGGCAAGCGGGGTACAATAATCAAAAAATATAGAGGTATCACTGGCTGGAAACGTGGGGTCTGTGTAAAGTTCTCTTTTCACGATTAATTGCTTTTTCTCTCCCAGCATTTTCAACACAGTCCTAAGTAGCCTTGCCGGCTATTTCCACGACTTTATATCGCCAAGCACCAACCTACAATATAAGTGAGGATTACTCGGGAATTGTAACTGAGGAACAAATAAGCATGACACGATTTAATTAGGAACAAAAAGCCTCTCACTCTTTTCACGGAGCACCTTGAACCACGCCATTGCTGGCTGCTTCTTTCAGTACCTGATACCACCCTACAGGTTCCCCACTTTGCTGGAAAAAAAGAAGGGAGGGGTCTCAAGAGGAGACGTACACCCAGGAGTCCACTTAGACCGCTTCCCCGCCCCTCTGCGCACACCCTCCCCACAAACACCCCTTCACCAACACCCCTTTTCTCACAACCAGCCCCAACAAGGCCCCTTCCACACACACACCCTCCTACCCATGAGCCCCCCGCCCCACACACACCCCCCCTTCGCCACGCCGGGCCTCAACCAGGCCACCTCCGCACACGTCCTCCGCCACCCCCGTTCCTCACTACTCCACCCCCGGCCACCACAAAGTGGTGTCCCGTCCCGTCCCGTCCGCCGCCATCTCCTCACCGCGGAGCACGCCCCGCCGCCATGCCCGGGGCGGCCGTTACCGCGGCAACGCCGGACACTCTCTCACCACCCCCTCAGCCTCTTGTCCAGCCCAGAGATAACGGATTGGGCCTCCGACCAATGAAGAGGCGGCAGGCGGGCACGTGATGCACGCATCACCAATCCGCTGCCGCCCGCCCTGGCCTGCGGAGCAGGGAAGGGGCAGGGCCCAGCGTGCCCCGCGGCGGCGGGCCCAGGCGGCTGTGGAGGGGGTGGTGGCCACCCCGTGACGGGTCCCCGGGTACGGCGGTATTCCTGGAAGAAACAGAAGTTCTCCTCATCAAAGCTGGGGGAAGAAAGCTTAAGGGTCACCCGAACAGCTCTTAGGGGCTGAGGAAAACGAAACCAAACTGTATTTTCACAAAGGTTATAAGAGAAACTGTCAGAGAAATTGTGGACCCTCGCAAAGTGGTTTCCCCAGATAAAGGCAAAGATCACATTTTCAGATAGTTTATCACTAAATAATTGTCCAAGGGCTGAACTGACAAAGGAAATACGTTGCTTCTCATACTTTGATAGCTACTACTGCCTAGTGAAATAGAAAAGAAAAAATACATCCAAAAAAATAGTGACTTGCTATAAACAAAGAATAGTGGCTGGGTCAAACCCTACTGAAGCAGGCTGCTTGCTTTTTCATATTTGGGCCTTTTACATTAGTGTTTCTCAAGAAATTCAAGTGTGGTCAAGTAAGCAGGCTGCTGAGCCACTGTGAGAGGACACAGATGTTTACCAATAAAAGCTGTTCTTCACACTCACCTATTACAACGGGTTTGAGTCTAAGGGTCACGTCACTGTCCTTGGGCAGAGAGGTTTTCTTAACAAGAGCACACCACAGGAGACACTGGTCTGATTCGTTTCTATTAGAAATGAATGCAGAAATCCTCCTCTCAAACCTCCGCTTTAGCAGAATGGAAATACTCAGAGATAATTGCAGTAGCTGTCCACCCACTGACTGATCCAGAAACACGGAATCACAGAATCAGTCAGGTTGGAAAAGACCCTTGGATCATCGAGTCCAACCATCATGTTCTCTGCCCCTTGCTTATGCCTGTCCTACAGACACAAGGCTTCGCCCCTGCATACAGCAAGTTTAATCAACAAACAAGACTTTTCGAGTTTTGACCCTTTCAGGAGCAAAGGAAACATTGCCGTCAGTAAGAATAAGGACCCCTCTTGTCTACAGCTCATGCAAGAGAGCTGCAGCTGCATGGGCTGCAAGCAAGCTGACACAGGAGAGGTCTGTTGGGGGAGGGAAAGGGAGAAAAAAAGGCCTCTGTCTCAGGAACAGTGAGGCTTTCATTTGTGTGATTTCACCCTTGCTGCTTTCTTCAGGAAACAGCGATCACAGATCACAACTGCATAAATTCCATTAAAGGACAGATTCTAGAAAGCAGTATGAATGTTGAGCTCTAACTGTAAATATAGTAGATCCAACCTGGAACAGTGAACTAGTTAAACACTAACAGTATTTATTTATTATGCTATTACAAGCAGGAAATAGACAGACATTATCTTGGTCTCTAAGATACCTGACAGGATTTCCTTGCCCCACTGCAAAGTTGGAAATGGGCAAATTCATCCATTTTGCAGCTGGCGATGTTTTTTTTTCTATTAACCCCAAACTCCTTGGAACAAAAGCAGCAGAGAATTTTCTCTGTTGCCTCTTGGTAACCCTGCTGGATTAAACTATTCCTGAAGACAGAAACACACATCTATTTAGACAGTAAGTCTTGAAGAGAATTATGACAAAATGACACTTGCCTTTTTGTCAATCTGTTTCTCAGTGCACTTTATACAGGTATTTCATATTTCCTTGTAAAAGAGGAAAACAGACACCTAGAGGCTGAGTCCAGTTGCTGCGGAAATTTAAAGAGTTAAAAGGGATTTGCATCCAGTTAAATAGCCAGCTCATTTCCATGTGAATGAAGACTATCCTTTGACACAGTAGTATTTGATATTTTCATGATTGTTTTCAAGGTTTTGGGTTTCATCAACTCCGTGTTTTCTTTTGTCTTCAACTCGAGATGGTTCAAGGACAGGGAGACAGGTAGAAGTGATCGAGCAGTGGTAGTTAGGCCCAACATGTGTGTGTGTTTCTGCAAACTCTGACACACAGAAGTTGTTCAAATTACACAGGGGAGCTCTTCCAATTCTTTGGATCCTGATACCAGGCTTAGGAAGGCACAGGCTCAGTCCCTGCAATACTGCTAGGCTGACAGTGGTCGGAGCTCTGTCAAAGGAACAGCACGGAATGTCATTTTGCTTGAGGGCGATTTTGGAGGGTGTATTTGGGGTTTATGCTCAGAAGAGCATTGTATGGAAGAAGTCTCTGATGGTTTTCATCAGCCAGCCAGAAGCAGCCTGGTATCACAGTGCTCTCTTCAGCTACAGGAAGACAGAGTGGCTTGGCCTGAGGAAGACTCCCAGTGCCGGACAAATCTCCCTCATTACCTCAGGCACAGCTGGAGGTAGAGCACAGCTCCAAACTTCCATGCTGGCTACCACAGCACACAAGAACAAGGTGGAATAAGACACCAAAATTAAAACAATGCACAGAACTGATGCTTCCCTAGGTCATACACCTAGGATGTATGACACCTAGGTCATACATCCATCCATCCTGACTGGAATGTCAACCAGTTATGATGACTTAATCCCTGTGACACTTTCCACCAATCGCAGGAGCATAAAGAATATCCCATCTCCCACCCTTTCTGACCACCTCCCACTCTTACTTAAGACCCTGCATCTCAGGAAGCACACTTGTGGGAAAGGGCCCAGTGCTCTGCAAAATCCATTAATGCAATTTCTTAAGTTTTAGAGACACCCCTGTCTCTGGTATATTAGAACACCTTCCTTGTGGGGCACAGAGCAAACTATGTCCTAATTCTCTTGACAAAAAATCAGGAGGTATAAGACAAGTTTTCCAGTGCAGAAGGTGCATGCACATAGAGGAGTGAGGAGAAGTGTTCACACAGGCTCAGTCATTTAATGTAACCAGCTCATCTCCCTCTGTATAGAGTGAAAAGTCACCTCCAGAGTATGGAATAGCTTTTCTCTACAGTCCTTTACCTATAAAAGGTTGCCATGTCCATGTAAGACATGCTCTAACTGGTGCCCAAATTACTACTGTAATTATGAAAAAACAGAATGCACAATATTAATAAAAAATTCTTTTTAAGTTGGTGCGTAATACACAGCAGCATTTGAGGTAATTTTTGAGAAACAGTGTGCAATTTCCACTTTAAAAGGATGCTGAAACATCATACTCCACCCCAGAGCTAAAGCAATACATGAAGTGTGAAAGACATACCTTGCAGAAAGAGACCAAACAACTCAATCTGTTTTCTCTAAGAATTAAGAGGTACTTACATGGGAAAGAGGTTAGTAACAGTAAGCAATTTATGTTTCACAAACAAAGCAGTAGGTTTGAGAGCTGGAAGCTGAAACTAGACAAATCCAAACTAGAAATTGGGTATGCAGTGTTAGGAATGCATGTAATCAAAAGCTAAAACAACTTACCTGGCGCTTCAACAAATTCAGTATGATTTAAATTGGGTCCTCCCAACAGAAAAATAATTCTGCGTCTCAGAGGATAGTGGCTTGATAAATCTCATACGGTGGTTTCTACTGCCGTTTCTTTTATACGCGAAGTCTGCTATTGTGGTCACAACAACTTTAAGCTTTTATCAATCTATGGCAAAAAGTGTGAAAACAAGTGTCATGTGATTTATAAGTGTTGACTGTATTGCGTTGTTTTATCTTTGGACAAACACAAACAGGGAAAACAGCCTGAAAAAGTGTACTTGACCTAAGTGAATTGTGCAGTACATGTGCTTAGCATTGATGTACAGAAGACCCTGTGTTATCCAAAAAAGGCAATGGCCAAGGTCACTGCAGTGCGAGAACATGAGAAAATTTTGGTTAAATCAGAATGTTTGGGATGCTTGCTAGAATTGTTCTTGGTTAATGGAGTGCATGGTTAGGATGTTGCAGTGTATTACAACAGCAAAATTACTGATACAAGCTTAACAGAGTAATACATGTAGCTAAGAAGAATTAGCATATTAACCAACGTGGCTATAAAATGTTAAAAAATTAACTTAGTAATATTCAATTTTATTAAAGGGTTTGGCTCCTCAGAGCTTTTCCACAAGTGATATTTCTAGATCCCATGTTGCCCTGCTCAAGGCTGCAATGAAATAAAGTAACAGCGTTCACTTTCAAAAAAAAAGAAGATAACCCTATCTCTTGGCATCTGCTTAAATAAAACCAATTTGCTGTACTAATCTTACTTTAACGGATCAGAAATGAACGTACCAAAGATAAGGCAAATAAATAGTTTCTATTTAATCTCAGTCTAATTTGCCTGTCAATATGAAGTCTACTACAAATCAAGACAAAAAGTAGCCTGAAGCATTAATTTATTTTGTGTCAACAAGAGGAAGGCTTATCTCCACAAACTTGCTGCCAGTTTTTTGTCTCTTCAAAATAAAAAGGCAATCCTGGCTTGTAGGAGGAGCAAAAGGACCCGAAGGACGACGTGTGGAATACTTTCAACAAATCTTGCTCTGCTTCTGTGTTTCAAAGAACAAGTCTTATCAAATAGCCATCTGATGGGACCTCACAGAGATGAGAACAGAAACACTAACTTAGATCTCATGTTCTTTCATCAGGAAACAGTCTGTTAGGTTCAGCCAGCATTTCCCTGCTCTGATGCCCATATATGCAAACACACAGCTGATACAATGAATTTCAGTCAGTTGTAGTAACAATAGATAATATTTACTTTTGATTATTTGCTTTTGCCACCTCTCCAACTTCTTGCTGTGCAGCTTTTAAATAGCTTCCAAACTCCCTCTATGCTGCACTCCAGAAAAGGACAAAACAAAGACAATGTACCAAGTTAGCTCTTCCACACATCTATAGCAGGGACGCTGAAAAACTGCCCAAAAGGCTAAACTTGTCACAAAGCTTAGTTTAATTTGACAATCATCATAAGGCATCCATGTAAATTAAAAATTCCCACCAGGGTCACATACATTCTCCCACAAAATAAAACGTGTTAAAACAGAGACCTAGGATTGCAAGAGATGCTAGTGGTTACTGGTCTTGGCCGCGCTGCCGCTGCTGGCAGCGGGGTCCAGGAGACGCAGCACCGACAGCGGCAACTCAGGAAGTGGAAAGTCAGCTTGCACAAATCTCTTTCAATAGAACAACAAATAAAAAGGAAAGAGATTTGTACAGAAAACATCATTCTCCATCCTTTCTGGGAAAACAAAACAGAACAAAAAAGATAATCCCATCCAAGGAGCAAAGAGCAGAGCTTGGAGTTGAAGCCCAACAGTGCTGATGGCCCATTTTGAAAACTAATGAAGCACTACAGAGGCCTGAGTTTATTATTGCTTTGTCCCAGTTCAGCCCAGGCTAAGGCTACGGTGAAGTCCAAATTAATTTAAAGCCAGAAAATGCAGATCCAGTAACAGCACCTAAGTCCCCATCCACACATGGGTGTAAACAGATACTTTTGGTGAAAATAAAAAATCTCCCGAATTTCCCCTCTTGCTGTGCTATGTAGATCCCCATAGCAGGGCTAAAATTTGCCCCAAAGTGTATAGCAGTTCCTCTCTCACATCTCCTTTAGCTGAGCCTCTTCCAAATGTTTCACCTTTTATTCAAACAAGTCCTCTACCCTGGTGATACATCAGCTCAGAGATGCTTCGTGGGAGCTCACTGAGAGGCACACAGGTACCCACAGGTTAAAAAGAATGTGGCACAGAGTCTAAGAACCATCACCTGGACTCTGTCATACCCAACGATGCTTTGCCCTCAGCTTCCTGAGACCAAACGGCACAGACTGAAGAGAGTGTTTCCCCATCTTGCATGCCTGGCCAGTGATAAAGAAAAATAGCATGCTGTGTAAATGAAATGGCATCTTACCACCACCATAGGTCAGAAAACAGACTCGGGGAAAGCGGGGCTTAAAAGTTTCACATCAAAAAAGAGGGTGCATCCCTCACACTATCGTCTGACAGGGCAACTGGTATGCAGGCAAATGTTATTCAAGGCAGTAAAATTCTAGCATGGATATCTCCACGGTTGATTTACAGGCCCAACATATGCTAGGGATCTTTAAAAAATAGTAAAGGTCCTGTTAATTCTTCCAAAAGGACAAAATAGAAGACACGTAGTCAATCTGACGAACGCACATGCTACACATCCTAACACACTAACAAAGGTCGCAGCTAGACTTGTCAAAACAGTTAAAAAGATTTAGGCATCCAGCTAGTACCAGAATTGATGGCACTTGGGCACCTACATTTAACTTTTTTGAAAATTCGAGCCTACACATTTCTTTATTGCTTGTCCCATTGAGTGCAAAGGGAAAACTGAGGGCGGGGTTACTACAGAAGGATTTCAAATCCATCATAAGGTTTCCCTGTTCTTTTATATATATATTTATATATATATATAAAAAGCATTATTATTATTTAGCCACCTGGGGGCAGGGGGAACAGGAGATATTTAAAACCAGTTTCTTAATTATTTAAGCATTAGTCCCCTACCTCCCAAATCACAATACCTCTGTCACAGTAAGGAGCATAACATGAAAACCTGTTTGCTGCCATTGACAACTCCCAAGTCTCTCCTTTGCAGAACTTCAGCCCAAATATCGGGATAATGGCAGTTTGACACATATATACTCCCCAGCAACATATACACAGCAAGTCGGACAAGAGTCAGTGGCTTCAGACAAAAAAAGAAAACAAAACCCAAACCACCAACCAACAAACTTGGAGAAACCATCCAGAAGAGCCTCAGGAAAGGGAACTATCCACTTTCATGGAGAAGCAACTGCCCAGGAGTCCCTGCCCAGTATAAACTGAATTAAAATATCCATCCCACACCTGAAGGAGATCTTTGAATTCTGGCAGTGTCACATGCTGGATACTTGAAGGCACATTTGTTTTGTGTTTTGGGAGATAAATCCAGTTACAACAACACACTGGAGCTGCAGGGCTGAGGGAAAGGAGGCGACACTTGGTATCTTTCCTCTGTTCCTGTCCCCATTTTCAAGCTTCATGGCTGGCATGAGCTGGTGATCTAAGCAGACACATTAACATCCCTGAGTGAAATGGCACCATTTGTGGCCTCTGAGACTTTGTCCTCAAGCACCATGGCTGGTGTGTCTGTAGTGACTGCTGTAGTGTCTATGGCAGGAAGTGGATTCAAGCCCTGTGATAAGATCTGTTGGATGGTTTTCCGCAAATTGGGGTGCAGCTGGTTTTGGGTCTGGTAAAAAATTTCTAAGGCGAAAGACTTGAGGGTGCCAGTGCAAAGGTCCTCATAAAGTGGAATTGTGTACATCCGAGACATCTGCAAAAAAGGAAAACGGGATAGTATCACTTCAGTAAAAGTCAAGAGGTTCCGCTCTTCTACAGCTACACTCCAACAGACCTGAATGACTTCAGACTGGAGACAAGCAACACAGTTCTTCAAAAGACAGCCGAGTCTATTCTAAATAAGCTTAATGCAAAGACTTTTATGAATGATAATTAAAAAAAACATTTGCTCTCTAAGACTGAACTACTTCCACAAATAACAGAACTATTTTTAAAAGGCCAAGGAGAAGAGGCCACAGCAAACACATGCATTAACCTTTTGCTCCTGCACAATAAAAACTACTGAACGAAATTTGATGAGCCATAGCCTTGCTTGAAGTGAAAATATTCAAACAATCACATGATTTAGTAGTGTGAAAATCTCTGGTCTGAAAAAGCCAGGGCTGCTACAAAGCAACACAAAAAATGCACTGGGCAGAGCTGGGACAAGGGTATTGAGGTAGGCTAGAAAAGCAGAGACTATCTGTAGGCATTTCAAATTACATCTGCCCATTCCTCCCCACCCGCTAGCAGGTGAGCCATGCTCAGCCCCTTCGCAACACACCTGGGCTACACTTGGCCAGGAAGCAGAAGTTCCAAGGTCTTTCACGTCGCATGTCTCATGCACATGTCTCATGCACTGAGAGGTGCAGTGATTTTAATCCAGCAGTTAGTACCTGGTTTTCCAAGAAGCGACGGACTTTGTAAAGGTCTGGATAATAGTCATTTCGGACTACAATCTGCAACCAGCGGATACGGATTTCTGCATTCATGGAGTCCAGCTGAGAGGAGTAACATTCCGAAAGCTTTTTTATCACCTCTGAAGAGAGTACATATACAGAGAAAGAACTGTAACCTATTTTGTCAAGTTTGTGGGTCATCAGAGAATAATGAATCATAAATGGTTTGGGTTGGAAAGGACTTTTGAAGATCATCTAGTTCAGCCCCCCTGCCATGCACAGGGACATCTTTCACTATGTCACATTGCTCAAAGGCCCATCCAACCTGACGTTACGTGAATGATAAGGTCAACGAGGGGTAGAATTTAATTTCAATTAATTAGAATTCAATTAATTATTCCAGGAATACTTTTCTACTATCTTGATAGAGTACTCACCATGTGGCAGTGGTGACCCATCCAGCAATCTGTCCAAGAAAAGCACGGTTTGGAACGTTCTCCATTTAGTGAGGTCAGCACTGCTGGCAGCAGCAACAGAGTCCAGAGGCTCTGTGGTCCAGAGTTTGAAGAGCGTCTCCACTGGTCTGGTCAGACTGGATCCCTGAGATAAGTCTGGCTCAGCTAACGGAGGTCCTGTAGCATTGAGCCAACGTTCAAACTCCAGTCCTGGAATGAGGAGCACCAAAAATGTCGAGCAGGAGTCTCTGCAGGTGGCTTGGCTGCCTCAAGGTTCAGGACTGCTTCTAGCACAGTTAAGAGAGGTTCTAACAATAGCAAATCAGACCAACCTATAGTTAACAGTGACATAAAGTCTCAGCAGACTCATCGGGCCAGCCTACGTTACACCTGGAAGAGTGCCAGCAACACCTCTCCAGATCTAACCATGAGTTTTCTAGAGCTCAACATTACAGTGAGTAAATACAAGAAACACTCATGCTCTTAAGACAGCCAGGCTAACAAGTATCTATGATCAAACTGTGTTCTAATATATGATTTTTTCACGCATGCATTTCTCTTTCTCTTAATTTTGAGGAAGACTGAAGAATATGGGGAAAATCTGCTTCATAAAATAATAAAAAAAAAAAGAGGTGAGAGTGCTGACTAAATGCCTCCTACCCACAGCAAAACCAAGCAATTTTAAATTTATTTATACAACCAATAACTAAAACAAAAATGTTTCTCCACCAGCAGCAGAGTTAGCAGAGCCTGGTTTCCAACAGAGCTCCCCTTTACCACCTCAGCACTTTCCTAACCCTTGGCAATACTTCTTGTTCCACACCATCTACCCTTAAACTCCTCTCTCCTGCATCCTCTGAATATTAGCCAGGCAAAAGTTAGCACGTGCTGTGGTTAACTCATTAGCCAGCCAGTGAGCCAAATAAAACATACGACTGCTGAGCTCACGGTGCCACTTCTTCCACAGTAGGCCCACTCACCTACATCTCTCCACAGGCAGTTTCCACAAAGCCTCTATGAACCTAGTATCCTGAAGAGCTGTACTTCACTGCCAGTCTGGTTTAAACTGACCAATGGGTTCAATAATTACTTGCAAGGATGGACACATGGCAGGACAACATTAGTCTCACTTCTTTAAGCAAGTGGGCTAATAAGCACCTAGTAATTACAGACCTTTCATAAATCCACCAGCAGCTATAAATAGGGGATATAAGGGAGAGTGAAACATTATGGAAGAGATTTTTATATGCATGGATGGGACCTTGGGAAAAAATTACAGTTCTCAAAGCATGTTTTCTGTAATAAAAATAGATGAAATTTCCACGTGTGTTCACCTTTTCCTTGCACTTGAGCATGTGTAAATCTCACAAGCACTGATCATTCTGTCTGCAGTGTGAAAGACAAGTTAATGAGAAAGTTAACTGAGGGCCACTCAGCCACTTAATGCAAAAACTGTCAGAAATTGAAGATGTTCTCATTCCCCAGCATAGAGGCAGTAACAATAAATCACCACAATCATTTCTATCACAAACATATGTCTGTTGCCAAAGGGTTTTGTTTGCCTTAACATTTTCTTATGCATCTTCCAAGCCAAGCACAAAATTTATCATCCAGATTTTCTACAGTGTTTACAGTTAACCAAGTATGTTTCCTACCCGCTTTGCTCTCAACACATTGCTCTTTCAGCTCTGGAAAAAAATTCAGGAAGGAATCCAGAAGATCTTGAGCCACAACACTGGTAAATTTGTACTTCTCGATGTAGGCCTGAAACAGTAAAAAAGGATAAGTTATGGTTAGGAGAAAGACAGCTTCCTTTCAATATAGAACCACTGCATGAGATAAAAAAAACAGAGATGGAAGAGTGAGAGCAAGCATTTGGAAGGTTTAAAAAAAAAAAAAAAAAAAAAACCAAGATAAATATTCTCCCTCCTTCCCCCAGATGAGGAAAGCACCATAACAAGAAAAAAAGTGAATAGCTGCAGATACATTGACAGCTGAGTAGAGCGTTTTTTTCTGATAGAGATCATGGATACATTAACATATCAAGGGCAGGAAGGTTTCCTCGTACTTGTCACTAGTGGAAAGTCAGAACACAGCTGGCCACTGTATTATTCACTGATAGATTATGGACTAAAATCATACTTACAGATCTAAAGATAAAGATAGAATGGGGGATGGATGGGAAGAGGAGATGAAAAACATGCATGCAGGAGAAAAATAAGCAATGAGTTGTGTCACTTTTCGAAAACAAGTCAATAGCTGACATAATTTTCTATAGGTTTTGCAGATGTGCTCCAAGGCACCAAACCTGCCCCAACATAGGAAACCATGCCCTTTGTCACTCTGGCTAAAAAACCATAAGCAAATACTTTTTAGTAGTGAATGAAGTCACATCATTCCAGTCACAATCTATGCTGGAACAGTCTTCTAATTATTTGCAGCACAGAACAAGAGGGAACAAAAATATACTACTACTCTGTATTTGGCACCTAAGCTCAGAATCTGAAATGAAAGAAGAGCATGAGCACATTCACTTAAGAAAAACCTTGTAGAAAGAATCATCTAGGTTGGCAAGACAGGCCCACACCATTCTTCTATCTCAGACACACTGGTATTCAATTTTACCCCTATCAATTAGCCACAGTGACAAAACCTGGGGGGAAAAAAAAAATCACCTCTAAATCTCAAGAGAAACACATGCTTATTCACACTCACTCTTAAGAAGGAGTCAAAGTGTCTTGGGTCACCACAGAGCTGGGATAGGTAGTAAACAAAGCAGTAGCCTTTCTCATAGGTGAAGAGGTTCATTAAATTACTAGGATTTACACCTGAAAGGAGAAGACAACAATATTATAAGGCACTCTAATGAGGACACTAACTTCCAACCCTTCCAAGTATACAGACCCCTCAGAGATCAGCGAGTTGAGATGTAGTGACTTAAAAACAAAACAAGCCTGTTGTCAGTACATTTAATTTACTTCAGTAAATTAAATGGAAGCAGTCCAAATGCAGGCTGAACAATAAAACAAGTTTGAAAAAAAAAAAAAATCAATCACTGTAAGCAAAGTATTCATTCCCAATGGAACTAGTCACTTTAAATTAGAAGTCAATGAAAGCACACCTGGAATTTGAAGACAAATTGGGTTTGGTGGTTTGGTTTTTTTTTTTCAGTGTCAAATTCAGGGCATCACCATACCACAAATTTTTAAAGATCTCAGTGTAAGCTGATCACTACTTGTTCCTTTTTTGAGGCTTCCAATACATGCTTTTCCATTCCATTTGGTTTCAATAACATCTCCACTTGCATTTTAGGTTGTTTGAAATATCATCTAGATTGAAGACTGCTTCACACCTCCAATGGTGACTACTGATAGAGAACTATCAGTGAAGAAGATACATGATGCTGGAGTGCAGATGTGCATCTGGCTCAGGGAATAACCAAACAGCCTCTGCATAGCTCACTCAACAGGAGAGCAAGTACATAGGTTTATCTGTATGCTTATGTATACATGCATAGTTCTTACATGGACACATAAAAAAGGGAACATTTAATAGCACAGGATTTTATATGATGCTTCTGAATATTTTCATTGTAAACTATTTTACATATTCAGAAGCTCAAAACCACACAGCTTTCAAGGCAGTTTTTCACACTCTGTTTCTACTCAGTGAGTCTGTTCTGTTCTTAAACAGAACAATATTTATAAGGATGAGTTAGCCAACTTTGAAGAAAACTTCAAGGCAAGTTTCCTTATTTATTATTTTTAGTCTGGTTTACAAACCAGTATTTCTTTTTTCCTTCTTTCATAACGTATACATAAAAAATAGTCTTTTTTGGTCTATATTCCAGCATCAATATACAGATGTTTTGTGTACAGCAGCTTCATCCAAAAGCAATACCTGGCTCCAGTTTAACCTGAAGCTTGCTGACCGGGTTGTCTTCTCCAAGGAGCTTCATCTGTCTGTGGAGAGCATCAAGGCGGAATGCAGTTTCCAAACATGTGAAGGCAGCTCCTACCCCAGAAAGAAACTTATTAGTTGTGGGAAAATAACTAGCCAAACCTGACCCATGCAGAACTAGCACAGGTACAAAATTAAAGCTACCGGAAGTGTGAAAGACACAATAGCAAGACAGAATCACAGTAATGTAATGGCGGAGAAACACGAGCGTAAAAAAATCCTTGCAATGAAAGTCAGAACCTAAAACAGTGCATTTACTCACTCTGATTATGCAGCAGGCTGAACCGAAAGACAAAGCAGCATGAAAACTATGCTAAAGTTTACATCCTTGACATGATCTTATCAGTTCTTGCAAGATAAGCAGAGCAGCAATACGTATTGTACAGGTAACTTTCAAGGAGCAATCAAGTGCTATAAAAAAGTAATGTCACTGGTAGAACAGTAGACACATGATCCCATGTTCAGTGCCAAGATACTACTAAGTGGATGTCACCTCTTGGGTGGAAACAGAAAAGGATTAGATTTAGTTGGTATGTTACAGATCCTGTGGATCTTTTCTAAGCTTTATCTAGCATCCTACCTATATTGTATCACACAGTTTTCACCTTTTGCTCATGAGGACTTCTTTAGAGCTGCAACTGGGTAGGCTACTCTTTCTCTTCTATCTAACTGCAGTGTAGAGCACTCAATGCTTTCAAGCCAAACTAGCTGCATTACACTGGCAATTCAAGAGATCTTTCCTATGCCCTTACAGATGTAAAAAGCTGCAGAAAATTGATTTTCAGATTCAGAAGATACTTAACGTCCAGCACTATTAACACTTTAGCTTTCTTTGCTAAGCCTTCAACAATAGGGCTTGTTACATAGATAAAATCTCAGTCTTGATGTACATACACAGGAATCTGATATAAGCAAAATGAGAATTAAGAAACAGGATATATTTGGAAAGATAGAACCTGGCAGAGAAAGAGGCAGATATCCTTCAGAGGGGAAAGCAAGAACCAGGATAGCTAGTGTTAAGGGCAATTACTTCAAGCTACAAGGGAGGAGAATTAAGCAAGATCCAAGAGGTGTGGTAGTCAAAGGACTCCAATTTTTGTAAACAATGTCATTACAAAGATGCTTTTTTATTAACAGTAGAAGATACTCCAGAAATGACATCAGAAATGGCAAGATTTAGATCAGAGGTTTGTCTTAGAAACAAAATGGAATGCAAAAAGAGCTTACTAAAGAATGGCATGGGGAAAGGCATTTCTTAGTTTCCTGAACAATTGCTTCTTGGAACAATTAGTTCTAAACTTCAAGAGAGTAAGACTAAAATCAGCAAGTATCTTGTCCTATGTCAGACGGACAGACTAACATGGGGCAGAGAACAGGTCAATATCTTCTGACCTATTCATATCATTGCCATGTATAATACAACGTGACTTAAGAACCATCCTAACCACTGAGAATTACTCAACATAAAACACCTTTCAAAGATATATAATAAACATTGCAACATCTCCATATATGCTCAGAGCACTTCTTTCCCTAAACTTCATTATCATCAGCTCATCTCCAAAAACAATATACATGAATAAAAACAAAGGCATCCTTCTAAACACTCTTGCTGCCAAGATTTCCAGGAATTTTTCCAAGATTGTTTACAGCCGACGCGTGAGAATACACATGGTACAGGCTTTTAAGAACATAACAGGACAAACTAGAGAAGTGTGTGTTCCTATTATTCACTTCAATAAAAATCCAATTAAACTGAAAAGCAACAGGAATGATTTACTACTTACATTACTAAAGACAGTACCACACAACTGACCTGTGAAATTCACCAATATAAGCAAAGGCAGGGCTGTACAATTTTACAGGAAGCCTCAAGCAGATAGACAGCTACATAGATGTGTACTTTCTTTCTGCCCCCCCGAGTGCTATTGTCATCATTCTTTCCAACAGTAGGTAGCTTCTAACCGATCAGGATTGAAAGACACTTGTTCAGAGGATAGTTACTTCACAGTGTAACCATGATAAGATTTCTTACATCTTTCTCTGAAGCATCCTCTACCCACCTTGCTCTGACATACAAACACCTGCCTGGTACCCAACAGTAGTTCTAAAGTTCCTACAAACCTTTCAACACTGTGCTAACACACGTCACTCAAAGCCCCTATTACCCGATCAGGTATTGATTCCACCCAAAGCCAAGACAACATCTGACTCTTGAGCATCTAGACGTTCAATGCAAAGTTTGGGGTCATGTGTGTTCCAGAAATAAGAAAACCAGCTCCCTACAGACTTTTGAGCTCCCAAGGCAAATATTTATGCAGCCAACCCTCGATTATTGGTTAGACACAGCATAAGGAGAAACATGACTGCAGCTCTACCATAGGTCTCAGTGGTGATCCGGCGCTGCGCATACGTGGCTAGGCCCTCGCTCAGCCACATCTCCTCCCATGTAGCATTGGTGACTGCGTTTCCAAACCAGCTGTGGGCGACTTCATGAATGACGTCAATGATCAAGAACTCATCGCTCTCCAGAATGGAAGAGATGATGAAGGTCAGGCATGGGTTTTCCATGGCAACAATAGGGAAGGATGGAGGAAGAAAAACAATGTCATATCTAAAATTAGGGAGAGAGAAGAAGAGAGGAGAAAGGAGATAGGTAAATTACAGCTATTTCAAAAGACACACACAGTAACTTTTTCTTTTGTTAGGGAAGGCTCTTCTGAAACTTTTTTGTGACTTCAGGAACAAACTTTCTAGACCAGTGGTGCCCAATTTTTCTGATCAGAGGATCACAGAGTTTATTCTGTTGGCCAAGGACCTGCTCACATTTGGACATAAAGATTAGACAGTCTTTATGTGCAGCAGATCCAGCACTTCCCAGAAGCATCATGCTCCCTTCACACACACAAACTCATCACAACTTGTGCATCTTGAGAGCCAAAAGCACTAAGTTTACATACACTACCACATACACAGCGTTGAGTCCCCAGGAAAAAGAGAGGCTGGGAAGCTGTCAAACGATTGATTTGGTGTACCTGCAGTGTCAGTAAAATTACTCTAGTCTGTTTGCTTCAGAACATAACTGGTTCTCTAAATTTCTCCACCAATAATCAGCACTTGTACACTGGGCTGCATTCTCAGATTATTTCAAGCAACATTTTTTAAAGTTAACAACAACAACACATTCTTCCTACTTACCTTTAGCAAAGAAACATGGGGAGTCTTTGTAAACACTTTCTCCCATCTAAAGAATGAAAGCATTCTCTCAAAAACATTCTCTTTTAATACACAGTCAAGCTTAACTTCAGAAACTATTAATGGTGTTTTCAGGGACTAGGACTCTCAATGAGTCTGTACTGAATCATGTTTTCAGCATCCTCAAGCATACCACAATAAATATATTGTATGTCAAGTACCATATGTAGAAATAAGATAAATAAAAAAGAACCTGCCATACATTTTAAATGGTGTCCAGCCCAGTGTTGGACTTGCATCATGAAACACTGTAGTATGAAAAACCTTCACTCCTCAGGGAAGATCCACTGTTTAGAAAGCTCCAGTTCTGCCCACCATACCAGGCAAAACACCATGGTCCATGCGCCTCCACGGTCCCCTCTGCCACTGGCAGAGACAAAACTCCAGAGTTTGTTTCCAACTACTACAGTGCTGCCACTGAGAGGCTCATTTGTCCTGCTATTGCTAGCACAGGGAGAAAGCATGATAATTTCTTGAGATTGTTTTATTTTGTTCACGTTACACATCCTGGGAGACTTATTAAACCCACCTTCCCCATATATATGGGCCATACAGACTCTCTGCAGCAGTCAACCAGCGCTCAACAATGCCAGAAAGCTTGCTGATGGCTGTTGGCAGCAGGCAAGGCTCTGCCCACACTCTGCTCCTGTCAGAAAACAGAAAACATCAGGTGATACTTCAGCAAACTAAATTATCTCTTAGAAAAAATAGTCTGACTTCTCACCACACTTCCATGTACGGTAATAGTGCTAAGAGGTCTGACATCAGACCCAGGCCTTCTTTAGGCTAACGTTCTATGGATGCATGGCAAGCGATAATCAAAGATCCCTTAAATAAGGCAATGAGACAAGTAGCTGTAATGACTGCAGGGGACAATAAGCAACACTTTTGAAAGAGGAAACTATCTTTGCCAGTGCAGTACCATGAATTTCTTTACACCCAACTATACCTCCAACTCTAAACGCTCACAGCTCATGGTCCCATCTGCTCCCTCATCAATGACTCAATATATTTACTACTTATAACATGAAGCACTGTACAGAGACACAAAAAGCAGAATCAGCTCACTGCAAATCTTACCTTGGACCTATGTCTGCATGTATAAGGTCTCCTGCCACCAGGGCCACGAGGTAGGCAGGAACGGGATATTCCATGTAAAATTGATAAACACCTTCCTCTTCTAAATAGGTACTTTGGGTGGCACTCATCAACACCTGTATGCCTGCTGGAGCCTGGAAGACCAACATCACACGCATCAACTCACTAGATGATCACAGCTGAATGACTACACCACAGAGACCTCTGGGTTTTTTCATCTATGCCTGAGGATGGACATTAAAACCAATCATTTAGATAACACAAAATGTAAGATTTCTGTGAGGTTTTTACACCACAATCCACCCAGCCTGTGAAAACATACCAACCAAAAATACTACTCCTCCTGTATTGTATGGGTTCTTATGCCAGCTGCCCCAAAAGTGCCCACCTATCAAATTATTTCATCTACACAAAATACATTATGATTTGATGCTGCTTTCATAAAACTTTGGGTTTTTCCTTTCAAGAATTGATAAAATACAGTTGCGTATTATCATCAATAACCACTACTGCAAGTGACTGGCCAAATTCTCTCTTTCATATTATCCATTTCATGGTTACTCTTTCAGCGTTGAGTACGGGAAAGGCAAGACCCAAGCACGATAGGCAACAGAGTTGCTTTTGTGGCCATAACCCCGATTCTGGCCCAAGAACCAGAATGGGATCTAAAAAAATCCAGTGTTTTTTTATAACACTAAACGTCACCATTAATATTTTATATCATATCTACATACACAATGAAAATATGCTTTCACAAGCTAACAGCAGCTAAGTGCTCCACGAAGCATTTATAGCCATTTGGTCACTTGCCTTGACAGTAGCTGAATAGGTGCATTTCACCGCTGGTGTGTCAAAGCAGGGGAAGAAGGACCGGTTACACACTGAGTGGCCCTGCGTGAAGACAAATGGCTTGGCATTGCCATACGTCAGTTCTGGATCCAGCCACCAGATCTGTTGAAACATGATGTGAGCAAGAGGTGAGGGAAAGGGACAAAATCATGAGGAGGAACTGCCAAAAAATAAAACCTGAAATCAAGAGGATTGTGGGGAGAAGAAACACCTCTGCTGTTTGGCTCCCCAGATGAATACCTGGCACAGGGCACGTTTCCATTTCTAACAATATATCTTTCTACTCCTGTTTATTTGCCGTGACTACTCAGAGTAATTTCTTACTGCCTGAACACGGAGTGGTGCCACACAACATAGTGTCTTCTAGCCACTCACTATTTCGGTTGTACCAATTTGCTTGGCTAATAACAAGTCCGTAACAAACATCCACACAACCTTCTTTTTTCAGAGGGAGTACTCTGAATATCTTCATGTTTTTAATTCAACATGAACAGGAGTAGTAGGGGTCAGGTAATGCAAGCTGGAAAAAAAACAAAAAAAAAACAAAACAAACCCAAACCCACAAACCAAAGAACCCTGAGGCTGAACAGTGTACACAACATTATCTCTGACCCTGACACTGCCCTGCTGGCTGAAGCATCAAACATTTTGACACTATGCAGAAAAGTCAGTGTATGTAAGAAACATCTGGTCAATGACACTGGAGGCCTCTTTTCACGGAGCGGATAAGGAGATTCTGGGTGGTCACAAAAAAAAGAAAACCAACAAAAAACACCACTGAACCTGTCAATTTTCAGTATCAAACAGCAAATAAATCATGAGTCAGACCCTCAGCAAATAATTAGAACAGATTAAGAATAATATGAAAAAGTGCGGTTATTTGCCTTTTTGGTTTTTCTGTTTCAAATATAATGTTTATGTTTTCACATGATCCCTGCCTCCAACTTGGAAGTGTAGGAACAATTTTAAATAAGGATTTTCTTGTAATCCTAGAACTCTGGAGCTGAACTTTTACAGAAAATATCAAATATTGCGAAACTTGCAATAAAGTTGGAACCACTGGAAGTCTTGGGAACAGTCAAGCACAAGGAATAAAACTTCTGAGTCTGCTGAATTCTTAGATCAAAGCAACCAATAAATCTGAATTCAGGGACTAGCAGTTAGTGCAGACACTGGTTCAGTTCTGGTCCTCAAGAGAAAGCAATGAAATACAGAAGAGAAGCCCGGCTACTATGTCTGCTCTCATTTTAACATGTTACAATTCTGCCTCCTAATTAACCTCTCTGTTCTGGAAGTCAAAGTTTTCTCTCTCTTCCTCTGTCCTATAAGATTACGATTTGTTATCCTCTTCCTTTGCCTTTAGACCCTTTTCCTCAGATGCCAGTGTGCTCATCTCCCAAATCATCCGCTTCAGCAGCACCCCTGGGGATCAGTGAAAGGTAAGGAAAGGAAACAATGTCAGCAGCTTTCAGTTATTCATATAAAGGTTCACTGTTCCACTGGCAAATGTTTTTTTTCTAGGTGGGAGGCATTACAAAATTAAAAGCCTTTATCTAGAAGTAAAATTAATCTCAGAGTAGCATTCTTATCTTTAATTTAAGATTACCCTCTTCTGTTTCAAGCCTGTTGGACCAGAAACATGCTCAAAGCGCGACTTCTGACGAACCTTGCCTCACTCAAATCCACGTGCTGCGTTTCAGCATATCACTGGCCAAATCCCTAGGTCACAGCTGAGGTGAACTACACAGCTACAGATTTCCACTCCATGGATACCTGCATTTCACTGCAATGAATATTGTCTCTGTGATGTGACGTTGTGGAACTGGAGACAACTATTCCAGAAGGCATCTGGGGACACACGTCTCATTAAAACCCACAGTTTGAAACTAAATAGCTTCTGCCCAGAACACACATTCATATAAAAGTGCAAGTGCTATGTTTTAATCCAGGGTAGTAGTTTTCTAATGATCCAGGAAGGAGACTCAGAAATTAAGTTATTTAAGATCTGCCTCAATGCCAACTTTCAAAACCACTCCTCTGATCAGCAGCTTTGTGCTCGTAACACAAAAAGTCTGACTTACGATCTGTTATCGTTGGCCCTGCTGAAGAGAGTCACTTTCAAAAGGTTCTCTTTCCTTTGCTTTTGGAGAGACAGAAAAGGCTAACAAAGAAAACAGAGAGATGAGATACCACCAGACCTAAGTTGCAACACTAGAGTAGGAAGGAAAAAGGGTTGACAGACAATGTCTTTAGAGCAGAGAGATAAGGGGAAGTTCTCCCTGACCAGCGCAGGAAGAAAACACACGCAGGAAGCAAAGGGGAACTGAGAAGCCAATTCTTGTTTACAAGAAACTCCATAAATTAAGGACAATTTCTTTTCAACCAATCTCCCTTTATTTGACATTTGGTTGAAGTTAAATGAAGCACCAGCCCCACAGGCCAAAAGGGAAAACATTTGCAGAGGATGAAGTATTTTTTTCCCCTGTTTCCTAACGTCTACAGCTACATGGCAAGCCTCTGTCTCTCTTTCCAGATGCACTTGGAACAATGATGAAAGTTATCCTGAAACAATATAAATAGATCTGTAATATAAATAGACCAGTCTATGCTGCCGGACAGAGGCAGGACTATGGACTGGGGAAAATGAGTATAAGTAGTATCCCAGAAAGGAGTGCAAGGAGCAGGGCGCTGCTGGGGTGGGGGGTGAAGCAGTACACAGGGACAGAGCAGTATTTGGGGCTGTATCATCTACTCTACACCCAAATCCCTCCTGTGTTCCTATTCAGAAATATACATGACATCACCATAATGCTCACCATTTTTATCTATTTTTTCATGTATATGGGAGAGCTGTTTCACACATTAAAGCTGTTCTATGATGCATTTCAAGTAAAAAAGCCTGCTGTTTAGTTCTTCTGCTGAACAGAGGCTTTGGGCAGCCCAGGTTTCCCCCTGCCCACATACTGCAAACAGGCTCACACTTTATAAGGCACCTGCCAAGAGTATCATTTTTTATTGATTTAAGATTATAATCTTTTACCCAAATCTGGCAAATGACAAAGGCAATTAGCTAACCCTCTTTCAATTTTAAATCTGTCCATGTTTCTACCTGCATTATTGATGAGGCTCCTGAGAAGGGCTGCAATGCCACAGCTTCTGTTCTAGACAAACAACAAGCCGCTCCATCTGATGACACAGTAACCGCACATCTGAGATGCAGAGGATGTGACAGGAGCAAGGCACACCTGGACAGCAAGTCACCCTAAGAGAGGACTGAGGAATCAGGACAAATCTAATGGAACAACAGGAAGTTCCCAGCACTGCAAAAAGGGCTGATCTTTTTGCTAAATCCTGAAGATGAGGAAATGCTATCATTTTGTGTACCAGAACACAGAGCAGGGTTTGCATTTAAGGTTGTCATGGAAAGAAAATAGCACCGGTGTTAAGATGTGCACTGCCAAGTCAGAGGTGTGACACAGTGGGCAAGAGACAGATGTAGATTTTTCTCTCCAGGGGGAAAAAAAAAAAAAAAAATCTTATGAAAGAGTATTTGTAGGACCAAGAAGTAAGTGGTGAGGGAAAAGAAGGGGAGGAAGAGCAGAACTACTGTCACTGACACACCTGATCAGTGTGTGCCTTCAGCCCACACCATGAGAGATGCACAATGTTTATGACAGCCTTGCTTCTGATGCGAACGAATGATGTACCGAGCATATGGTTTCCTAACAGCACAGGGATCTGGAATGCTCTGTGAAAGGCAGATTTAATCTCTCAGCTGTCTCTCAATGTCCATCAAACAAGCAAAAATCTTGGCTCCTTCCTCCACACAAGAAATAATGGGACAGTCAAATAACATATCCAGATGGTTCAAACCAAGTATATCAAGGCAACAGGTTTCCAATTTTAAACAGACTACTATCTCCACTGATGACCTTACTGCCAACACATCCATGCTGCATTGTAACATGAATTTACTGTTTTATAGGTCCCACAGAAAATAAACTCTGACCTAAAAAGATTATATTCAGAGAAAGGTCAAAGAAAACAAAACTTTTAGAAAAGGGAGGTCTAAGACTATAAGCTGCTTCACTTATGCAGAGAAAAGTGACCGCAAGAAAATGTACTAGACACAAGTATAAAGCAGTTGACCCTTATACACATGCGGGTTACTCATCCCTATTAAACTGCAACGCTAGGCTGAAAAACAGCAATGACAAGATAGCACTACAATAGCACGAAATGACTTTGGATCCAAATAGTTCAGCGTGCTGATCATGAAGAGCTAGAACAGGTGCTACCCGAGGACAAATATTTTGTCAGCCAAAATCTACAATAGCGAGTGAGGAAACGTGGTACGATTTATGTCAGTGAGCACGCCTGCTTCTACTTTTCAGTATCACTTGAAAAGGGCAGTGCATGCCCCTGACACAGTAACCATCAATAATCTTTTGACACTAGTCCTTGCAGCTTCATTTCAACTAAAGCAGTACACGCCATTAAAGGCACAATAAAGGCTTCAAAAGACGGGATGAAGAAGAGCTAGTTAAGTCCGATCCAAGGGAAGCAAGACAGAGGGAATGGAAAAAATGCCCTGCTCTCAGCATCCTCAAATATATAACATTCACGCTGGATTGTGTGCAGGGCCAAGGAGGCCACACGTTAATGCAAGGTGAGACTACATGAACACCACATCAATCTGTGCCCTGCACCTTCCAGTGGTTTTCAGGTCATTTCTAAAGCCGAGCCTCAGATCGGATTCCGTTACATCTCAGATCGTTTCTCCACAGACACAGCAGGACAGTCTGCCCTTTTGGCAACAGGGCTGGCAAAACCCCGGAGAAAGCACAGGCTCACCTAAAATAAAACAATTTGTTCAAGAGGAGGAAAGTATGTTATCATGTACTTCAGGAGGTATGGCACAGCCAGGCTGAAAACTATTATAGAGCACACGGCAACACCAAATTAGCTTTAAAGCCTTCTCACCATAAACAGAGCATAGAGTGGACAAAAGAAACAAGTTTCTTCATCAGATCTTGAAATAAAAAATGAAGAACAGAATCTTCTGAACACACTATGGGCCCTGAAAGGTATCTTCCATATACCTCAGTGCAGAAAAACTTCAGCATTGTACAAGGAAATATTAAGACCAAGAGTTCCAGAGGTAAAAAGAAACAATATCCTCACTTACAAGTGGATCTGAATTTTAAAAGTGCCAGAATTTCACCTCATTTTTGCACTTTTAGGGAAGGACCAACATGTTAAAAGGTCAGCATATAACAAACGGAAACTTCTGTCAATAGAATCTTCGTGGGGATGTCACTATTCTGAGTAAGACAACGTATTAAGACTATCCAGGTCGTTCTGAGGACGAAGTTTCTTTTGTGAGCTTCAGTGTAGTATTAAAATTAGACAGAAAAAGATCCAGCAAACTCCTCCTATTCAGCAACACTTTCCTTTCATAATGAAGGGCCTAGTATATACTTGCTATTGGGTTATTTTGCATGAAACCGTTATGTTCAGTTCCTGCTCTCACTGAATACATTGTAATAGTCAAACAGATCCACACATTTACTGGTTTTGACCAATGTAACAGCAATACCAAACCAGCAGGCTGAGTGTCAATTCCACTAGGCAAAGCAGAGGCATCAAAGTCACAAGACTCTCAAAAAAACATTCCTTTTGCAAATAGATTCATGAACCACATGATGGAAGTCATGTTAGTTTAATTCCCAACCTGAACAGAGCATGCAGAACTGATGTTCCAGTTGATAACTTTATATTTTCACTATCCTAACTTCTTAAAAACAGTGGATCTGCTAGACAGCACCTAAAAGGCCAGGAACAAAGTGCTTCTAAATACCAGGGGGTTTAAAAGAAGTGACAATTTACAAAGCATCTCACTAGTGAAGAAGCCAAATCCACACAGACACAGAAGCACCCCCTAAAGCCGCATTGAAATGGGTGTTTTGGGGCATTTCTCATCCTTCTTTTCCAGCAGATAACTTGCAGAAATACGTGGAATCTCCCCCTGCTCTTCTCTAAGCTCCTGCCCACAGCTCGTTGGAACGGCAGCCTGGGTACGCAAGGCCCGATTTTGTAAGCACCTGGCAAAACCCACGGGGAAACTCCTGTATTTGCGGATTACGTAACTTGTCCTGAAGAATTCTGTCGAGGCAGGAGTTTTCAAATTTTCATGCTCCTCGCCAACAACTGCAATGCTCTTAAAGGACGAAAAAACTTTAAAATGACTATGGCGATGGGGGATGAATAGTCTTGGGGACCACGGTGATGGGGGAAGGAAGGAAGGAAGGAGGGCGGCTGGGTCGGTACGAGCATCACTGCTGAGCGCGGTGTGGGACCGGGCAGGGCTCGGGGGCAGCGGGCAGGGCACCGGCACCGCCGAGCGCTCCTGCGGGCAGCGGGCAGGGACAGATGCTGCTGACAAGCGGGCAGGCGGCTGTCAGGCGAGGAGGGTAGAGGCAGCGGAGGGACGGGGACATAAAAGGAGGGGCTAGCAGTGAAATAGCTTCCCCGTCGGGGCGCTTCCCTGACGGGCAATTACAGCGGGAGGAAAAATGCGAGGAAGGGGCGGGTGGCACGGGGGGTGCACTGCCAGCCGCCCCGGGACACGGTTTCTTGTTTTATCTGCCCATGTGGGCCCCGCCACCCCCCCCCCCCCCCCCGTACTCACGGCGGGGCCGTCGGCGGTGGTGTAGCGGACAATGATCTGGAAGGGCTGGTGCGGCTGGAGGGCGGCGGGCAGCGAGACGGTGAGGGACGAGCCGTAGTCGGTGAAGGGGTCCACCCTGAAGCCGAGCGGGCAGGCGGCGCAGGGCGGCTGGGCGAAGAGGGGCAGCGGCGGCGGCGGCTCGGCGGCGGGCGGGGGGCTGGCGGGCGGCTCCCCCGGCGGGGGGGCGGCGGCGGCGGCGGGGGGCAGCGGGCCGGCGGCGATGCAGGGCGCCGAGAGGAAGGTGGCGGTGGAGGGCGGGCTGGCGGCGCAGGGCGGCGCGCAGGGCGGCGGCGGCGGCGGCGACGGGCAGGGCGGCGGGGGCAGCGGCGACGGGGCGGCGGGCTCGGCGGGCGAGAAGGCGAAGGAGCAGGGCGCTTCCCCCGCCGCGGCCCGGCGGTAGGCGGCCGAGAGGACGCGCAGGGCCGGGTGAACGTCCAGCACCAGGGCGCGGGGCTGCGGGCGCAGGGCGCAGAGCTCCAGCACCAGGCAGCCCGCCAGCGCCCGCGCCTCGGGCCGCAGCTCCAGCCCCAGGTGCAGGTGGCGGAGGCTGAAGAGCTGCGAGCTGGAGGCCGACGCCACGTCCGGCGGCGGCGGCGGCTCGGGAGGCGGCGGCGGGGCTGGCGGCGCCTCCGGCCCGGCCGCGGACCCCTTGCGGCAGCAGCACAGGCCGGGCGGCCGCGGAGCCGGAGCCGCCATGGAGCGGCGGAGGAAGAAGAGGAGGAGGAGGAGGAGGCGGCGGCGGAGGCGGCGGCTGCTATGTGAAATCCATGGGCGGGCGGGGAGGAGGGAGGCCCCGGCGGCCGGAGCGACCGGGGCGGGGAGGGGAGGGGAGGGGGGGGGGGGGGGGGGGCGGGAAAGGGCCGCGCAGGCCCCGCGCGGCACCGGCCGAGGGAGCGCCGGGCCCGGAACAGGCGGGCGGGGGCACGGCCGCGAGGGGGCGCTGCGCGGGACGGCGGGGGGCGCTCGAGGGCAGCCCCGCCCCGCCCCGCCCCGCCCGCCGGCTGCGCGCGCACCGCGGGGCCCCGCCCGCCTGCGCGGGACCGGCCGCGGGCAGCGTTGGGACGGGCAGCCTGGCCCCCGGGCGCAGCCCCGCGCACCCGCGGCTCCACCCCGCTCTTGGAGCCCCCGCTCCACTGGGCGGCTTAAAACGGGCCGGCGCAGACAGACACCCCCAGCGCTCCGCTCCTGTCCCCACGCGAGGCACCCCCAGCCCCGCTGTCTGGCCCCGGACACGCCGATCCCCGCTGCTCCGGCTTTGGGGACGGCCACCGGCACGGCCACAACGCCCCGCTCAGTTCGCTCCTGCCCTGGCGCAGCCCCTGCCGCCTCCGCACAGCCTCAGTGCTTCGTTTTTCACCTTCCCCCTCCCCGATTCCAAAACAAAAGCCCCAACCCCTCCACGCCACGGCTCCCAGCAGGGCTGATGCACCCACCCTCATCCCACTGGTACCTATTTTGGCTTCCTCCATCCTGTTCCTGGTCCCACTCCTCACACGTAGCTCACAGGCAAACCCTAAATAGCCTCCCTCTACCAGCACCCCCTACACCCCCTTTTTTTAATCTCTTTCCTCCCACCCTGGCTGCCCGTCATTGCTGCCTCCAACACTCACTCCAAACTGCCCCCAGATCCCAGAACGTGCTTCACTCTTCCCCAGCGCTCGAGGCAATCAATCACACACCATCCCCTGCTGCCTTCCTAAACTGGAAAGGACAGAAACCACAAAATTATCATCTTTATACAAGCGCTTGTTTCTCTGCATGGCAGTGGTAGGAGACAGGAAGGAGGTGTGCTGGAAGTAACTGTGATTTGAACTCCACACCGCCCAAGAGGGGTGTACAGGAAATCTCTCTGCCCCATGTGGTGACACCTCCGTAAGTTATTTTCACTGTTACGCTTTGCCTACCTCAGCCGCCTGATGAGCCTCCAAGGCACATATTTCGGATGACACAGGAACACTTATTACATGGTTGTGACTTTAATGAACCCACAGTGATGCATTCTAAAAGTCTCCCAAGCCTCAGTGACAGCAGCATCTGCACCAAGTTCCAATTGAGTTTCCACTGTTACCGTCACACTCGAGGCAGAATTGTCACCAGCTGAACCAAGGGTGAACCAAATCACAGTATTATCCTAGACTGACCTGAAGCTGGGACTATAAAGAAAACCTTTGTGTGACTGCTTATATATAGTAAAACAGTTGCAGTAAAAAAGAACAAGGCAGCGTTCAGGAAAGCTCTTTGGTTGACGAGGGCATTACAGCCACCCTGCATCTTCTCAGTGTGTTCTTTTGAAGCACCTTCAAGAAGCAATTTTGTCTTTGCTCTATCCCATTCTAAGAGAAACTTTCTGTCCTGCCACATCCTCCTTTTATAAATCAATTTTTCTGCATTTATCCTTTCCAATACGTCCTATCACTCATACCATTTGCCTTTTGAAATAACTGTGCTTTCTCAAACTTTGTTCCCAGTGAGGTACTAAGACTGCTTGATCTCCCTCTGGCTTTCATCTAGGGATAACATGCAGACCACAGCCCCAGCAACCTCAGGATCTGACCCTGTATGATCTTCACTGCAGGCAATGGTGAAGTCTCCTCAGGCATTCAAGCTAGCATAACTTCGGGGCCTGACTTTGGACTTAATTACACTGATCTAATTGCACTTGGGTAATTTTAGAAGAATCCTACCTGTGTTTTGATTGAAGTCCCAAGTAAATGCGTCTCTGCTCACAGATAGAGGAGATGAGCAAGAACACATTCTCTCTAAGAGTCTTGAAGCTTATGATAATAAATCAGTATTGGCTGCACTCACTGCATTTGGACAGAATAAGCAAAACTGATGCAACTGAAATTCCTGAGGGTAATACAACAAACCAGTTATCCCAGGCAAATCTCTCTCAAGTTGCACACCTGTCGGTCTCAGGCCACAGCCTTTGCTGTATGCTAAGAGGGACGTGTTATCTCCATGCTATTTTGGGTAGGATCTCTTTAAGGAAAGCCTCTGTCCCAATCCCACAGTCTTATTCTGCTCCTTGCAGGATGAAGTCTTCTCTGGGATATCACACTATAAATTCTAAAGCAGGATCCGATTCCTGAAAATTCCCGTCATCATCAACCTCTTGTAGAATGCTTCAAAGATACAGATATTTCAGTCTCACTTGTAAATATTGATGTTTCTTCCTTCCGCTTCAGTGACAGGGCCCTGGGCCAGGCTTGCTCCTGTGACTGAGGACGAAAGCCAGTAAAAAAATTACTACTACCCATGTGAGAAGCAATACTTCTGTACTGTCTGCGAGACAAGTGCCAAATGAAGCAGATGAGTGATTACAGCAGAAAGAACATTTCCCTCTGGCAGCGTATCTCCTTAATTCCAAAGTAACAGTGCTGGAGCTAAGGTTTGACAAAATGGTTGGCTAATCCCTGCTGTGCACAGATGACTGTTCGCCTGCTCCATCACAGGCCCTTGTTTGACACCTTTTTAAGCTATTTCAGCTCGCTGAAGCAACAGGGAAGTTTTCACCTTTTTAGGAGAGTGTAACTGGGAAGCAGCAGTTCGGTGCAACGAATCCCGAGCGCAGTTTCCTCTCATACCTATGCTAGTGTTACAGTTGACACCTACTGAAAAGAGCAGCCCCACTTCACCTCCCTTCCAGGTGTGCCTTCCTGTCTCCTTCTTTGTACAGCATTCCTGCTTTTGGAGGGTGAACTTTCTGCAAGTTAGCTTTCTGAACTGGGTCACTGCTGGACCAGGCAAGAGCCAGTGCTGGCATCGGGAAAGTGGAAGGAACTCCCAGCCTGGAAGAAGAAGGAGGACAAGATCAGGACAGCTCCCGTTTTGCCCAGACTGCCATTAGCTCAGCCTTAGCTGCAAAATGAAGCCACATTCTGACCCCAGTGGCACTTAAGAACTAGGTACATTAGCCTTTTTTATTCAAGGGGAATACTGAAGTTCTTGGGGTAAACTCAGTTCTGCAGGGCCCAAGTCAATCCTGTCCTTGACAGAGTTGCACATGACAACTGACTGAACTGTTTTAACCAGTCTTAGGCAGATGCATTTCATGTTCCCTCCCTCTCCCCTTAAGGTATTCAGCCTTCATCTTCACGTTCTACCCAACTCCCCTTTTAGGGAAGAAGCAGAGAATTACCTCTTTGGCCTATCACCCCTGCTCCCTTCTTGCCTCTCCCCAGTTTCTGATCAAAAGAGACACACACCCCCACTTAGCAGGGTGTTCTTTGGAGAGAGGTGTACTATTACCTGTCCCTTGCCTCACCACAACATACAGCTGAATTGAGCAACACTGAGCAAAATGGCAGCCAGTCCCTGACATAGAGTAAGCTTGGGTCGAGGCCTGTGAGGGGGGTAAGATCTGTGCCAGTTAATTCTTGCTTAGGACAAGAGTTACTAAAGAACAACTACAACAAATGACGCTTTTTGTGCTGTCTTCAAGCTACAGTCTAAGCTCCGTTAATGCCATAATTTGCCTGTGGTAGTGGTAGATAGAAATGCTTGTTGCTGTAACTTCACAGTCCTGTCACAGTATAAACAGTAACGCTTGCAGGTAAAGTGGAAAAAATCTGAGCCTAAGGAGGATCTTCTGTGTTGCATCTGACATCCCCCCCCTTGCTACTTGGCTTGAATACTTGCACTATAAATTATTACTCCCTGTACTACTCAACATAAACATACATATATTGCAAGCCACCCCCATGCTGGAGGGCACAAAAATTACCCACTACACTTTTAAAAAAACACTTCCACTCTGAAGGAAGAGAGATCAGTCCATGGCACACAGACAAGAAAAAAAAGCCTGCAAAAACTGTCCCCCAGGGCTCAAAAAGGTGAGAAGTGATTTATGTGCCTGAAACAAACCACTTACGCCAATAAAATTTACAAAACCCAAAATAGTTTTATTTACTTTTCAGATTTCTGCCTCAATGAGACATTTTGCAAACATGCTAAGGCTACAAAATGTCCAAGTTGACAAAGACATGCAACGCTGACCATTCAGTAAGTCACAGCTATTATAGGAGCGACCGTGCCCACCTGGGCCACAGGTCCCGTAAAACAGGGATGGTGTACAGTGATCATGGCAACGTACTACACAGGACCTAGTAACCTGAGGTAGGTCTCTTTACAGTAAGAAAATGATGTCCTACACCAGTGTTACATCCTGATCAACAGGAACCTGTTTAAAGTTCCAGAAGACGTGGGGTGGGGACTGTTTCCTTAACAAGTGTGCAATAAAGAAACAGGAAATATCGATGTTATTTAACCTTAGTATAAGTGAGCAGAACAAAGAGTTAGTGTTACCCATGCCAATGACAGCCAACCTAAACCTCTGAGGAGTGTTAGCAGCTTCAAGATAAAGGAGTCAGTCAGCTGAAGCAACTCTGAGAAGGCTTTCCTGCTAGCATACAGGGTATGATTTGAACCTTACGATTAATTTGTACAGATCATTCCACAAACAGTTAGATTTTGGTTGTGTTCAATCAGCGAAGCAGGAGGAGCTTGGGCTTGCTTGCATTAAAATAAACCCCGTTGATACAGTAAGAAATACGGTATCAGGACACTGAGAAAATACGAGGCCTTAACGTGACCCAGAAGTGGTTCTCCACTCAGGAGATCACTAAAACCCCTGCTTTGGGAACGCATCATGGGAAGCAGCAGCTGCTGCCATGGTGAACATTAGCGATGCTCCAAATAGCTTTGATAAATTACAATGCAATAGTTACACCACAGAGCTCTTCTCCCCTGCGCTAGACAACAAAGATGTGACAATAAAGGACACTATTGCAAAGCTTCACTTCACTCAGACACGCAGAAAATCCGGCACTAGGAAAAGACCAACTGTAAAAGACAAAATGGTGTCTAATACAGTCCGATAACAAAGCCAGATCTCTGGTACCGTAAACTGTACAAAAATGATAGAAAAGAATATGCACTGTTATTAATACAGTGCTTATTTTAATATAAAATAAACAGCTTACATTTCCACTGTAAATATAGGCTATATACAGAATTATGTATAGATATAGCTACATGTATAAAGCTTCATTATAGGCCTCTGATACATTTATAACTATGGCTCCCTGAGCCATTTGTAGAGTGCATTTAATAACAAAAATTAGTAATATGATTATGGAATAAATACAATAATAAAATCATGAAGAATTCTTCTGACATGGTTTTAAAAACTCTGACTTGACACATTGTGCTAAAAATTAAACGATGAAAAGGCAATAATCTGCTTGAAGGAGGAGGAGGAAGAAGAGCTGGCCTGCCACAGGCAGGGAGTGCAGCTCTCCAAAATTAAAGTGACTTTGCCCTGAATTTTAGCCCTTGACAGCAACCTTGTTCTCCGCAGCAGCAAACATAGCATAGAAGCGCGAGTTCTCATTGGCCAGAAGGGCAGACGGCGTGTCAAATTCCACTACCTAAAAGCAAACGAGGCAGGTAAAGTATGTCAGTAAAAAACAGCAGAAAAGGGATTCCCACCCCTCAGACTTGTGACATGGAGGTAAAGAAGCCACAACATGGCATTTGGCTTTAGATGAGACAACAGGTGGTGAAAGTATGCACATTTATGCGTACATACTGTAACCTGGGATGTTTCAAATTAGCTCAGACAAACACTGGAACTACCCAGCAGGAAACAACCTCTGGTAGTGCTGGCAGAGGCAGATGCTATGGGTTTTTGCCATCTCTACCTTTAAAAACCTTACCAAATGTTCTTACATTTGGTTTAACTGTTTATGGCTTTCACATGGAAGCCTGAAAAGTGGGTAAAGGATCTCTCATTGCCTGTTTGATAGCAGAGGTCTTCATGAAAGTAATGGGAAACTGCCACTGAGCCCCAGCAGAGACGCTTATATTATTACCCGTCTCAGAATTAACCTACAAAGGGAGTTCTAAAAACACTTTTAAAAGAGAGACTATTATTCTATGGTACTTTCTTGGGGTGTAGAAGAAATTTTGCCCTCTTTGATCTTGTCACAGTCAGGCAATAACTGATTCTGTTGTATTATTATTACCGAGGATGTGAATGAACATGGAAGATTTTCTACCCTGCAATACCAGCTGTTCCTTCAGTTCAGCCTGTACATATGGCACCACCAGACTGCAACAGGAACTGCAGCTATAAAAGTCTTTCTGCTTACCTGTCCTTGTGTTAGCACCATGATCCGATCAGAGCCCAGTACCGTATGCAGGCGATGAGCAATTGTTAACATAGTGCAGTCTGCAAATGCCTCTCTGATAGTCTCCTGAATCAGTAAGTCTGTCTCTGTGTCCATAGCAGCTGTTGCTTCATCCAGTATCAAAATCTGAAAGCAGCACACAATCCTGGCTGTCACCCACAGTAACACTTTCCCCCCCGAACATAAAAATATGTAGAGTGGGCAGAATTACCATGACCTAGAGTTGTCACAACTGGCAATCCTTAGGGATGCCGTGGTCACAGTGGTAGTTTTTACAAGCACCCTTTCAGTTTTCTTTATGTAACTGCCTCCAACAAAGTTACCCTATGGACCACACTTGCATTTTATGGGCACATCCTAGAGCCATGAGATGTTCGGATTCTGACCTGGGCCTCAAGTTTCCACTACTTTCAGTTTTACATTCAGCAGCTAAATCTCAAATACAAGTTTTACTGGTAAATTAATCTGACATATCCTTGGTGGTGACATTCCTTCTGAGTCAATACTGACTATGCATACTAGCTTTCTTACGCTGGAAAGAATTACTCTTTCTCTCAGACTCAGACATAAACCGATCTGGAGTGGTGTCTTGTCAAAGCTAAACAAGACTTGTTTTGTGCAGGTACTGCAGAGAGCAGTAACTTCTGCTGAGCAGTCTGGCTTTAAAACAGATGGAGAGTGAACCTTAAAATGCTATGGTGTGCCGTGTTTAAGAAAAAAGGATGTTAAAATCCTGGTCAATCTCAATCCAGAAGTCCTCTCTCATCATAATTACTATTTGTCTTCCATTCCTGCAACACTTTTAAATTTGCTGGCATTGATAGCATGGTCCCAAATTCCACTTGAAGACCACATTTTAGTGGAGCACCATGTAGAAGGAAAATACTTGGCTGACATTAACAAAAAGGTGGAAGGTAAACAATCTGGTGCTCACCAGTAACAGGACACTGAATAAATGATTAGGCCAGTCTGACACACTATTATTAACACTAACAAGCAATACCTTTCTGATGGCAGGACATTTCAGGAGCTAGCTGCTGGCTACAGATGTTGTACTAGTTTTTCTAACCCTACACCTCTCTGCGTTGCAATAATTGTTGGTGTGATTCCTCTGACAGAATGAATCTGGCACAAAAAGACTTGCTCAATCCTATCAGTTCATTATCTCCAGCTATTTCTCTCATCACTACACTCACCTTGCAACGACGCAACAGAGCTCTAGCTATGCACAGTAACTGCCTCTCTCCAACTGAAAAGTTTTCCCCATTTTCCATCACTTCCGAATCAAGTTTCATAGGCAGCTGGGCAACCTGTGTGAGAAAGCAGAGGCAAAAATCTTAGAGCACTGCACAGACTTTTTGTATCTCCATGGCATGAGACAAACAGTTGCTCCTCCTGCAAATCTGATTTTGTCCATGTTCCAAAATACCTGTCACACTTTGCTGTCCATCTCCCCCTGTCTGTTGGGGAAATAAGTAACAAGTGACTAATGCTAGAACAACATCAGACCTGCTCAGTCCAGTTGAAATGCCTGAGAGTCAGTGATAGCTCATGAGTACACCACTAAGGCTAAGCTAAAGGAACTACATCATCTCAGTAGGGAACCTTGGAATGACTTAAGTACAAAGTATTTAATATCTAGAAAAAAGCATGCCATGTACAAAATCATGTCAACATGAATACGGATCTCCCAACAATCTTTCTCACCAAGAGAAAAGAGTGAATCTAGTCCCTACAGGAATTACTGCAGCCTATGAACCATAGCCATATATGCCACTTGACTTAGAAGAAAAGAGCTGGAAATGTCATGGCAGCAAGGCCAGATTTTAAGTTCAGTATAAACGTGCATGTGTGACCTTTACACTCAGAAATGTAAATGCAGAATGTACACCTAAGGCACATAGAAAAAACATCACTTGAAATATTTTAACATCCTAGGAGTCCATGTGATGAAGCAGCACTCTGCTATGCTACATACTAAAAAAGTACATACCTGAAATATGGCATGCTCTCAAAAAAAAGGAAATCAGTCTCATAAAATGGGGGGGGGGGGGGGGGGAGGGAAATCAGTCACATAAACCATAGACAATGAGGGGGAAAAATTGCAAAGAAAAAGCTTTATCTAAAGGTCTCTGAAGTAGCTACAAAACATGATGGTTTGGAAGCCAAAACACAAACATGTATCTCATAGGGCACACAGTACTTACACACTCCTTCATGTGAGTCCTTTCCAAGGCGTCCCAGATTTGCTCCTCACTGTACTGATTGAAAGGATCCAAGTTTGATCTGGAGGGGGAATCACAGAATCATCAAATGGTTTGGGTTGGAAGGGACCTTCAAGATAATCCAGTCCCAATCCCCCTGCCATGGGCAGGGACACCTTCCACTAGACCAGGTTGCTCAAAGCCCCGTCCAACCTGGGCTTGAACCCTTCCAGGGAGGGGGCAGCCACAGCTTCTCTGGGCAATCTGTGCCAGTGCCTCACCACCCTCACAGGGAAGAATTTCTTCCTTACATCTGATCTACACTCTTTCAGTTTAAAACTGTTACCCATCATCCTATCACTACACTCTCTGATGAAGTCCCTCCCCAGCTTTCCTGTAGCCCCCTTTAAGTACTGGAAGGCCACTATAAGGTTTCCCCAGAGTCTTCTCTTCTCCAGGCTGAACACGCCCAGCTCTCTCAGCCTGTCCTCACAGGGGAGGTGCTCCAGCCTCCCGATCATCTTTGTGGCTTCCTCTGGACTCACTCGAGCAGGTCAGTGTCCTTCTGATGTTGGTGCCCCCAGAGCTGGGTACAGCACTGCAGGGGGGGGGGGGGTCTCACAAGAGCAAGATAGAGGGGGAGAACCACCTCCCTCGACCTGCTGGCCACACTTCTCTTGAGGCAGCCCAAGATACAGTTGGCGAAGCAGAAAACATAACCAGAATTTTTAATCAGCAATGAATGGCAAAACAGCAGTGTGCTAATTCACCCAGACAGAAGATTCCCATCTAGCCTTCCACTGACAGAATGTCCTTGCCAAGGAAATCAGATGCTCCCAGCACACTACGGTTAGAGTAGCCAAAGAACAAAAAGGTAGAGATGGAAGATACAAAAACTTGAATCAAATCTAAAGGGAAAGCAAGACTTTTATAGAGGATGATTACATCCAGTTCTGCACTGGGCCAGCTAAAATCATCTAGCTGTGCTTTTTTTGTTTCAAAACCAGAGAACAGAAGGTAGGATGCCCAAGAACTAACATCTCACCAGCCACCTATTTGAGTTCAAGTATAAGCTGGTAGCCCACTTCATCCTTCTTGCCTTCTTATGGTCTCACTAACCTCACAGTGCCACTGAATAGCACAGGTTCCTGAGGAATTATTGAGAGTTTGCTGCGAAGATCTGCCAAACCAATGTCGTTTATTTTCACTCCATCAATTTTAATGCAGCCTCCAGAGAGTTCAACAAGACGAAAGAGTGCCATTCCAAGGGAAGACTTCCCTAAAAATGAGACAGGAAAAACAATACTAGTGTTTCTACAGAGTCATGGCAGCTTTGAGATGAGAAAGCATTTTAAAGCTGTCCATGTGTAAGAAAAGTGTTTTAAAATACCATAAAGTCCTGGCAAACAATGCTGGTAAAACGCTGGGGTCCAGCATTTGAACTTCAAAGCAATTGTAGGGTAGGCTCCTAATCTCACAGAAGCCACCACTAGTGCTGCCCAACCCCCACTACCAAAAAAAACCTTGCCACGCAAACCAAATCCAGCAGTACTAATTGCTTATTTAGAAACTACATTTTGGAGTCAATTTAAGTCACCTCACAAACAGGGGTTTTGATTCTTCGCATTACAGACTTCTGAGATAGCTTAGAGCCAAACCTAGACACAGTTTCAGTATAAAAAACTTCCAAGAGAGTCAAATAAGCTGCCATGAGCATGCTGTAGGCAGCATTCTGTGCTGATAAGTGGCTTGGGGTGTTAAACATTATGAGCATACTGGCTCAAGTATAGTAGGATATCCCTCTACTGTAAATGGAAACTTGTTTTCATTATTGTTTACAGGGATCCTGCTTATCTATGCACATGAACAGAACCCACCACTGAGAGACTGCTGGACCACCCCTATGCAATTAACGATTTATTCAAACACAAAGACAGAGGAGAACCAATATGACTGCCCCACTGTATTCCATTTCCATTCTGTAAAAGTAGTAATTTAACTCTGCTTAAGTGTTTTTCTTTACCTGAGCCTGTCCTTCCCACAATGCCAATCTTTTCCTTCGGTTTGATGGTAAAGGACACTTTTTTAAGTACTAGAGGGAGGTTCTCTCGGTACCGCATCTCTGCATTTTCAAAAACAACTTCACCTTCCTGTGGCCAGTCCAGAGGAGGGGCTTTATTCTTAATTCGAGCAGGAGCTTCAAGGGAAAGTGTCTTTAAAAAAAAAAACCCAAACATTAGTTCAGTTTCCAGAAAGGAAAATTATCAGTTGCAGCTTTCAGCAGCAGTTCTTCCCTGCAGACTTGGCCCATATCAGTTTATGGCAGTTTTATGAGTTGTGTGGCTGGATGTGGGCCAGTGGTTCAGAAGTTTATGTTACATTGACCACACTGTTATTGCCTGCCTGTTGCCTCAGTAATGACATTGGTCCTTCTACACAACAATGTTTTTCATCAATGGAATTCAAAATATATTTTAGGTCTATTATTTATGAGCACAGTCCTATTGAGTTTTGTGGCACTCCAAAGACTGATGCTTCTGGATGCAAAATCTGATCTATTTCCATGTCTCATTTGGTATGGCATGCCAGGGTCACGCCTGTTCATTCTGACACAGAAAACACCCACGTGACACACTGTACAAACACTACTCTCTTCCTTCTCTTCCTCATTCTCTCCTGTTCTATTAAAATCACTGAGTCAGTTGTCAGGCCCCTTCCAGCTTACTCACTTTCAACTGTTTTACTCTGCTCCTTAATAGGTCCCTCATTAAGCAGTTCACAGATTAAACAGAAAAGCAGAACCTCTAAAAGTCAAACATGTGCTTTTATAGCATGTTTAGAATGAAGCCACAGTCACTTTCCCGTATTTGGCACAAGCAGCCTAAAAGAATGGCAGAAATCCTATCATGGGATTAAGCTCATGTAACTTTAAACACATACAAAGTAAGAATCTCCAAGCGAACCAGGCCCCATCAACTTCTTTATAGTAACCACAAAGAAGCTAGAATTTCTGGAGTGTGATTTTTCTCATTCTAATATAAACACTTAGAATGGATAATAAATTGTCCTCTGGAGATACCCACTTCCTACACTGACTATAGAGATCCCACGGGGACTATGTCAGTTGTGGACATCTGCAACATCTAGTTAGAGGCAGATTAATTGTACCTCAAGGGTTTGAGAAAAACAGCGATCTGCTATAATAGTGCTTCAATTCTTTGAGCTTGGTGCTCATAACAGGAACCTCGGAGCTCGCACTGAAAGAAGCCAAGCCTGGGACTTGGTAAGACACAGAACCAGCACAGTGTTTCACTGCTCACCCACCCCTTCACTTTAGATTCAAACTAGTTTTACGGTTTCATAATAAAATGGCTGTCTAGAGATCCAAATAAGAAAAATCACAGAAAGTGTTGCTTAATAGCGATATAAAATGATAGACAGTAACTTTAACACAAAAAACCAACAGCCTACAACTACAGGTTTTGCCACTGAAGGCCTGACAGTGATAAACCCATCTCAGCCCAGCGAGAGATACCAGGCAGTGTCTGGAACACAGTTGTCAGCTTTTGTGGTCACCCAGTCTTCCAATACACAGAATTTTTCTATTTAGATGCCACAAGAGGATTTATTTATTTATTTAACTAGGGGAGTGGGCAGGTTTTTTTCTCTTCAGTATTAAATCCACAGGCTAAAAAAAATTCTACAAATGTCAACTACTACATAGCCTGGATTTACCAAATAGATATATATCTCCCTCCAAAGTTCAGAGGGAATGTGTATTATGTGTTAAGTAAAAAAGTCTTTCACCTCAAAGACCAGGCCCAGTAGAAGGCCTTCTCCTCACTACACTTTCCTCATTGACCTATGCCCAGTCCTGCATACACAGATCCTAATTATGAAGGAAGGGTTACAGATAACCAGAGCAATCAGAGCAGCTTGTTAAGCATTTAGCCTGGCATAATTCTCCTGTTTAGCCTAACACATTTCTCCTGTTTGCAATGAGAGCAAATCCTTGAGTTTTCATACAGATATACATTACAGAAGATAGCTGTGAAAAAAGAAGTAGACTTATTAGGATGAAGCAGAATTTCGTGTAGATAAAGTAACAAACAGTTATCTGTGTTTAAATGAAGGAGTTCCATTACATTTGGAATGAAGGATGCCAGAACACCATCCTTTTACTATAAAATACTGTACTGAATTCCCAGTTACCCCTTTCACACCCTCCACCCTACCGAGAGCGTCAGCAAACTTGCAATGTCTTATTGTAACTTCAGTGATGCCAGTCAAGTGGTACCTGTAGGCTTAGCTACCTACCACCTCCTGTGCCATTCATCCTGCCAGTGCTTATATACGTGTTTCGTACAACACTCTGCAGTATTATAGTACATGCATTAATGTGTTTACAAGATCAGAAACATACATTCTATACTAAGGCAGACTATGGCTGATTTGCTCTTCTCTTACGCCAGCAACATAACAAGCAACAAGACATTTTACAACAGGCAGTTGAATGTATTATTGTCCAACCTTGATATAGTGATCAATCCTCTCCACTGAGGTGAAGCGAGCTTCTGTCTCTGAAGCAAGTCTGACTGTAAACTGGAATAACCCTGTTAACTGTAGTGATGGGAGAAAACAAAGACAAATTTAGAGAGGTGTGGTATATTAATGAATTAAGAGACAAACCTAATGAATAGTGTGGTCTGCAGGACTAGGGAAGTGATCGTCCCCCTGTACTCGGCACTGATGAGGCCTCACCTTGAATAGTGTTCAGTTTTGGGCCCCTCACTACAAGAAAGACATTGAGGTGCTGGAGCGTGTCCAGAGAAGGGCAGTGAAGCTGGTGAAGGGTCTAGAGCACAAATCTTGCAAGGAGCAGCTGAGGGAACTGGGGTTGTTTAGCCTGGAGAAAAGGAGGCTGAGGGGAGACCATATTGCTCTCTGCAACTACCTGAAAGGAGGTTGTAGTGAGGTGGGTGTCAGTCTCTTCTCCCAAGTAACAAGTGATAGAACTAGAGGAAACTGCCTCAAGTTGTGCCAGGGGAGGTTTAGACTGGGTATTAGGAAGGAAGTTCTTCACTGAAAGGGTTGTCAAGCATTGGAACACACTGCCCAGGGAAGTGGCTGAGTCACCATCCCTGGAGCTGTTTAAAAGACGTGCAGATGTGGTGTTTAGGGACATGGTTTAGTGCTGGACTTGGCAGTGCTAGGTTACCAGTTGGACTCGATCTTAAGGCCTTTTCTAACCTAAATGATTCTATGATATTTGATACAAGTACTCTCGGCATTGGGCACCATATAGCTAAGGTGCCCAACGCAAGTTAATTTTAATTAATTGTTAATTTTAAAATGACCATAATTTACTAATCACTTGTAAAGCCAGCAGTTTAGAAAGGTTTCCCACAAGCCACAGCTTTAAATACTAGTCTAAGTCTTGTAATTTCATCTTACTACCACCAGGAGGCAGAAAAGGCCAAACAACAGCTCTAATAGCAAGTATTCTGAGCCCTGAGTCTGTCTAACCGGCACAGCTGCAACACTGCATGCTGTTCACTGTGAAAACATACTGCAGGCAGTACATTAAGACATCAGTTCGTCAGATGTCTGATGTACCATCAATCCAATTTCTGGAAATATCCAGGAAAATTGCAATTTGCAGCATACAAAGAGCCTCAAACAGTTTCTACTTCATCATTTAAAAAGAGGCAGCTACCCAAAACAATAGCCTTAAGCACCTAGCTTCACATAATTTGGAATTTGGCTGCTAGCAAAAGGTCCTGACTGAATTGCTTTCCCCTCCATTACCAAAAGGGGTAACAGCATCTTTTTCCATTCTAGTGCATTAAGGAAAGTTTTCAGTGGTGTGTTACTTATTAGCAATAACTAAATAAGAAATTAATACAGTATGTAGACATACTCACCTGCACAGCATATGAGATAGCCAGCCCAGCATAGGCAGGAGGAATCTGGCCATGCATTAAGACAATCATAAGGCCAGTGGTTGTGATAAGAGCAATGCTGATAATGTCCAACCGTACAGCTAGCCAGCGCATTGCACAGCTGAACAGGTAAAATGGTGCCTGATTGTCATCTAGGAGCTCCTGATACCTGAAACAAATACAGGAAAGGTTAGGAGACCTCCACGAGCCTGATGTTCTACAAATAGCAGAGCTACTTAAACCCCTGTTCCAGTATCAGAATTCAGGGTGGGAAGACTAGTCTGTCATTGACATAAAGTTTCAAACCAGGCCACAAAAGCAGGGTTTACAAACTTTCCTGAATGTCAGATACCTACTTAGCTCAAACTCTCAGAAGTCAAATTACCAAGATTCTGTGTACGAGTTATACTGGAGTGAATCAAAATTCAGGGACATTACACACACTTTTGCTACAACTTCACTTATGCGAGACCTTCCATAGGACGCTCATGGTTAACAGCAGCAGTGTGTCAGAATATGCACAGAATATATGTTATTTTATACACAAGTATAAAAGTAAAGTTACGGTAAGTTTTGATAGGACTGGTAACACTAAAATACATCAATAACCACTTAATTTACAATCCTGACACTGCAGACCCAAGAAAGGATATTTAAGGGGAGACACTTGAGAGAGTCACAAAGCCAGTGACTACATTTTCTGATCATCCAACTCAGTTTTACACCAATCACTGTTGCACAGTGTGTGCAGTGCCTTAGTACTCTAGCACCAGCAATACTAAGGGACTGCAATTTGCACTTCTGCAACCTTTCATCTAAGCTGGTGTAGCAGCGTCTTTCCAGAGCTGCTGTGGCAATTTTCTCTGTGCTCCTACACTGTTGGTCTCATGACCTTGCACCTGCAAAACCCTGACATTGTTATGGCAGGTTCTCATGGGAAGTAACTACCACTTGCGTGAGAAATGTCCCACTTTCCCTCACTAACATATGTTCTGCAGATTTTGGTTTATACTAGAGAAAGCTAAGCATAGTGCACAAGGTGGCTAACAATCACTTAAATACTTGATAAATGCTATCCAATTATACAGGTGCACAGATTAACAGCTCAATGTGCACACTGAGGTTTTCCACCTCAATGGAAAACTGTGTTCCACCACTGTTCTTCCCAACTGGCTACTGAGAAGTTTTCCCTTACCCTTCTTCTTTTTCTCCCTCATTTTTATCCCCAAAAAGTAACTTTTACTCTTAGAGCCAATGCATGCCATCAGCTATAGACCCCATCAATAAATCTTTCTAAACTTGTTGCATCCTGCTGTGTGCTCCACCACTCTCAGATGGATATCTAGACTGACCTGTGCAGAAATTCCTGTCCTTTGTGGTAGGCGTGGATTGTGGAGAGACCCTGGATGCTAGATGTAATGTGAGACAGGAATGGAGACTGTGTGATGTTGTCCAGACGCTTAAGCTCCCGAATAAAGACTCTGGAAGGAAAGAAGCACTTTTAAGTGACGTGTACAACTACCATAAGCCAACCACTCCATTGATGCATATATACTTGAAGAACCCTGTGTCCTTACTAACAGGTCAAATATCTCTACTTATAGCCGAAGCAGCTGATGCACTTACCTAGACACAACATGCAGAACCGTGAACAGGACAATGAGGGGCCCCACTGCCACCAGGAACCAGGGGAAAACCCCAGAAATCACCCCCACACAGAAGAACACAAGGATGACATTCTGGATGAACATTTCTGCTTGAAACGGCAAACGAACATCAACTGAAAAAGATGAAGGGAAGGAGGAAGATCTTGAGTACAGAAAGCTGAAACAACCTATATAAAGCAATTCAGTCCAGCTGTACATCATCATCAAGGACAGTGATTTCTCATGGCTTATTCAAATTTAAAACATACATTTTCATTAGAGGTGCTTTTATCTTCTGAGATGCTAGTAGTCTTTCCAATTTGCAGAAAGAGCCCTGATGCAGCTCTGATCTAATTACCACCTTTGTTGCACATCAACTTCACCCTGAAACTCTAGGTTACCCCTTCATTAACTGCTAAGAGCCTGCTAAGAGTCCATGTGCAGTCTGTAGGTACAAAAGCACATTTCCTTCTTTATAAGTGAATAAACAGACCTGAGGTATCAGCTGCCTTCTAGAATCATAGCCAGGTATGTCCCAGTTCCTGCTTTGTCTATTACAAGTACACATTTGGCAACAGATATAGGATACAATCACCCCAACAGCAAGAGACTGGAGAGTATTAAGGAGGTAACTTAGAGGTCTGAATGTGGGATTCACAGTGCATACAGTGAGATACCTTCATCCATGTCTTTGGAAAACCTGTTGAGAATCCGCCCAGTGGGTGTAGTGTCAAAGAACTTCATGGGGCTACGCAGAATCCGTCGGAAGAGCTCATCATGAAGCCTTGAGGATGCTCTGAGAGTTCCCTGACAATGCAGAAAACATTGCAGTGTTATGAAAGGATGTTTGTTTGCCTTCCTGTCACTGCCCCCCTCCAGAGACCAAAACATTCTGCTCATTTTCTCTCTCCAACTGTAACAGTTTTTTCTCGCATTCTGTGCTTCCAACCAGTGGAAGGAAGCTATTAATTTGGGCAGAAGTTTAACGGGAAGCATGGTACAGCCCCAAGAGATGACTTATGGAAACCTCACAATCCATGATCTGACTTCCTCTCATTCAAAATCTCTCCTGGGAGGTGACTAAAAGAACCACAGTGACATGCAGGAGGAGGCGGGGAATAAGAAAAACAATAGCGTTGGCACATACCTTTACAAAGACAACACCACGAACAGCTTTCAGAATCAACATAACCGCCATAGACAGTGCATAGATGCCAGCGTAGTAATGCATGTGAGGGTTATCTTTCATACTGTTGCTTATGACAGTATCATTTCCCAAAGTCACGGTGGTGTTCTGCAGAAAATTCAAGGCTTCAGTGAATAGTTATTTAAGACAAGGATTAATCACGTACACATTACACGTGGTAGAATTTAACTGTCCCTCTGTCCCCTCCCACCATATTTGATATTTCTTCTTCAAATAAAGCACTTCAGTGATCTTCGAATACTTCAGAAAGTTCTCCCTAGCAGAGATACTTGACTTGCAGATTTGTAGCCCTTGGCCTTTTTCCTACAATATTTTTGAAAATAATACCCCAATACCTACTTCATTTGATTCCTAATCTGATTTCATGTTTATCACTTCTTGTGTTCTTCTGAACACCACCAGATACTGGCATACAACCACTCCTATTACACAGTAATATTCACCTTGGATACATTGTCTTCTTATCAAATGCGGTTGTTATTTTCTGCCAGGATGCAGTAAATTCTTTACTGTCACACTATCGTACATATTCATTCTCTTTTTTTTTTAATCCGTTAAGTATGTTTAAGGATCTCATTCCTTATTTTAATATTGTTGGCCATCTGTACTTCATTATTTCTTCTCTGAGGTTAATAGTTTGCTACCCCCACCCAAAAAAAAGCTTGCAGTTATATTTGAATTTTAGATGCAAGAACAATTGCAATCAAACCCTTAGAGCGGAAAAACTCCCAAACCAACCCAGCTCATCACAGTCTTCAAAGCAACTCTCAGAAGTCATTGACTTAAAACCATATACTTTAACAAGATTATCCTGTTAGATGTAAGGTCACGTTCAAACAAAAACCAGCACTAAAATTAGTAATTCCTCCTGCAGCTTGTTGGCGTCTCACGTTTTTACTTCCTTTTCTTAGACTAACCAAGACAAGGAACAAAAGGGCAGTATAAAACCACATGAGCTATTATATCTTTCTTATTAGTGCAGCTCTCATTCTTGGAGATGGACTCTCTAGTGAGATCACCTCCTGGGGAGCCTTACAACTTGCTTAAATTAGGAGGCACCATTTGGTCTCATAGGACTGCTTGGGATTAGCCTAGTAGAGCAATCCCCCTGCCCGTCAGACACAAGAGACTAGAAAAGCTATTTACTTACTCCACTGCCTTGCTTGATCCAGAAACTCAGCCACCAGTTGCTAAAAGCTGTACTGCCCACATTCAGCACAAACAGTGCCATGATGACAAGGAATGCAAAGGGGCCTCCAGCTGCCTGAATGTAGATACCATAAACAGACCAGGGGACAGAGCCTTTGCCTTTCTCTTCCAACTGGACCAACTGGCCTGTGAAACAAGAGGAGGAGGGAGTGAGGAAAAGAAAGCTGTTCCGTGAAACTCCTGTAAGTTTGTGAACAAACAAAAGTATAGCAATTTTCAAACTGTATATGATACTTTCAGAAACACAGATTTAATATGTAGAACTCAATGGTTCAAACTGTTTTTCAAAAAGGCACATTTCCTCTGCAGAATCATTCACGTCATGGTATGTCTGAAAAAGTATAATCAGCACAGACTTAAATACTAGGCTGGTATCAGCCTCACTATTGCTTTTTAAACCCTGCTTAAGGTCAAAGTTAACATTAAACAGAGAGAACCACAAAACAGAGGCCACATCTTTCAATTCTTCATACATAAATGCCATGTCCTGCCCAGGACTCTGCAAGTACCAAGCTATACACATTGCCCTCTTAGGATAGGAGGGAGCAGTGGTGTGGGAGACAGGGTACTACAGGCTCCTTTGTGCTAGTGGCATCTGATCAGCGGCAGCCTGATTGAACTTAAAAACATTGTGCAGGCACACATATTTAATGAATTAATGAATGCTCTTTGCCCACTGTCTGTGTCCTATCAACCACGCTGATTGACCAGGACTTGAGACAGCTTTCAAAACCTGAGAGGTACACTCATAATACACTTTGAAAACAAATGTTTTGAGCTTACTGGTGTATAAAATAATTACAGCCAGAAATCTGATTACATAGTTACCCTCTTCCTTCTTTACAACTTTCTCCTTCTTCACAGACCCTGTTTTGGTACTTTTATCCTGGGGTCTTTTCAATGAACTGTTTGTGTTCTTCTTTATATTAATCTGTAGGAAAACAATGACACTAAACATACCAAAGTAATCTGCTTTGACATTTTCATATCTGAACCCAAACTTTTTATAAACTGCCTCCTAAGGACAAAGGCTTTCAATAGCTTAGCATTCATATCAAGGAGGATATTAACTTTGCTGTTATTACAGATGATTGCCAACTCCGGTAGATTAAATTCTCCTCCTCTATTAATCTGAACTGCTACCAATCTGTATTGGTAGTGTGCAAGGTTAATTTCCAAAATCAGTGACGCTATGTGCATACATGGATTGACACCCCTATTACTGAGAGAAAGATACAATCCCTCTATCCCTTGTAAAAATAACTCACAATTTCATTAAGAAGCTTTTTTTCCCCAAACACCCTAGTACTTCACTCAGGAGACCTCTCATGAAACGTCTCTAAAGACAAAATCAGGTTAACTTGGTCTTCCAGACACCAAATGCCCAAACACTAAACTGCACACACACTTACTGTTCTAAACCCAGCCATCTTCCCACAAATGGAAGTTACTATCTGTTCAGAGATAGCCCACTTTAACTGAAACCCCTACACAGCATCTTCAGGGTCCTCTTCCCACACTTTACTTGAGAAGAGACATCTTGAACATGTCAAACCACAGAGAATCTAACGTTACTACCCATTTCTTCTTATCCCATCAGAAATGCAAATTAACACCCCTTCCATGAGCTAGTGTTTACAGAGAGACAGCAAAGGTCAGCCAAGCATGCAGACTGGGGAATCTCATGTTAGCTGTCGTTACATTAATCTTTAAATGGCAGAACTATAATCTTCATGCCTCAGAAAGGATATGCAGAGTAATGCATGATATTCTTTTGCTTCTTTCACTAATATCTCCTAGGAGAAAATTTCACCAAGCACCTTGTATATCTGTACATTTATCACAATGCTACCTTTGCAGAAACTTTTTTTTAAATGTCTGCAACTTGTGAATAAGGAGCCTCTCATTTCTTAAAAAATAAACTGCTGATATGCTTTTTAATCTCTCTTTACTAAGAGAAAATGTACACAATACTTAGAGAAGTAAATCATCATCAAATAAAAGGCAGCAGAGTCATTTACTCCAAAGAATAACTTCAGGAAACAATCAGGAGAAAGGTGAGAGAAATTACATTGCTGATATTTTAAATGCATGTCCTACTGAACGGTTCTTGTTAATTTCTAGATTTACATTTTTTTCACCCACTGAAATACTAAAGCACAAATCCAAGTTTGCATTTACAACCACTGTTCCATAACAGAAGCAGTGTCAAGCAACATTTTTCTCAAAACCTCCCAAAACAAAGCATTTTCAATTACATTTCAAAAAAACTGTCACATCTAACTTCTGTCAGGTTGCATCACTTTTTCTGTGCCTCAGTCACTAGCTATGTTAAAAAGAAGTAACAAACCAGAATAATTTTTTCAGACAAAGGTCGTTCAGGTCTGTGCTAATTTGGAGGTAAATTAAGAAGTGAGGTGTACAATAAAAGAGACAAGAAGCTTCCTGCTCTGAGCATCATCAGAGGAGACGATACATTACTTTCATGTTCAACTCATGAGCTCACTGGCAGAGTCCCCTCTACTACGCATTCCCTAAATACGAACTGGGACTGTAAATATGAAGTGTTAACAATGGTCAGATCGACACATGAACATGTGAAGCCCTTTTCCAGTCTTCCAACTATGTCATTTGATTCATCTCGTCAGAAAAGTCATCATTCAGAGCACTTTAAAATAAACAAACAGGTACCTCAATATGTGGTGTTTCTCCCAGCTGTAGGTTATTAAAAATAGTTGCATAGTCCCCATTTAAATTCATCAGTTCCTCATGACTTCCTCGCTCAGTAATGCAGCCTTCTTTCATGAAGATTACTTCATCGCAGTCAACAAGATACTGGAGAAAATGGCAGTAAGAAGTAGTCTTTATCATTATGTCCAATAATCAGACGCACTCCCACACAATCCTTTTCAGTAATTTATAGACATTTGCACACAATGCACCTCTTCTGAGCTAGCAGACACCTGATTTTTAAAGGTCTTGCATTGACTAGAGCACCATGATTACTCTCACTGTACACAAATAAAAAGTTTTTATGTTCTATCAAAAACAATCTGTTATGTAAGACAATTCAGCATACTTAAACACTGCAAATAATGATATACTAAATATTACTATTTCTATGCACAGAACATAGCAAAAAAATCTCAGAATACATCCACTCTGATTTACTGACATAAAATCTAAGTTTTTCTGATGTGATGAACTGGCTTTATAGCAAGTTAGAAAAAGCATTTTTGAACAAGGTATTCATTTCTCTGGTAAATCTTCTTTAGCCAAGTGTTACCAGTCCAGATCAGACACCAAGCAGCACTGGCATCAAATAAAGAATTAGATTGTGCTGGGTGCATATTTGCAAACCTAGTTTGTAAACGTAAACCATGCATCCTATAGACAGACAGGGTTGTGCTACAGGTCAGGGCATAGAAGTTTCCAGTATGAAGGCAACTGACTAAACAGAAAAAAAGAGAATGAGAATGTATGATAGTGTGACATACTGCATTTCAAGAAAGTGCAAGAAAGAAAGAATGAGAGATGTAGTACCTGAAGCTGATGAGTGATGAAAAGGACAGTCTTTGACTTCAGGTGCTTCCTTATTGCACTATTAAAAATGTGATTTCCAACATGAGCATCTAAGGCACTAAGGGGATCATCAAGGATGTAAATGCTCCTGTCACTGTACAGGGCTCGAGCCAGACTGATTCTCTGACGCTGTCCTCCGCTCAGGTTAGCCCCTCGTTCACCAATCTGTACAGACACACACCTGTTATTTTATTTCTACAGCACCATGCAACACAGAAATTTAGAGCTCAATAAGTGACCAGAATGAAGGAGACCATAATATGTTCATTTTTATACACACCCCCTCCTCCCATAATATTATATATTGTTTTAGTACATATATATTCTAGTGTAGGTGTCCACTTCTTTGTGAAATGTGTTATACATTCAAACTCAAGGTTAATACACTTGAAACGCAGCAGTAGGTTTTCGCTTATTTTACAGGGTTTTTTTGATTTAACATAGTCATGTTTTTTTCTTATCTATTTTAAATCAAGTTCAAACAGGTCCTGTTAAGGCAGCTAAATTTACAAACACAATAAAGAACTCCCACATTGTCAATATCTAAGACAAAAATGTGGCACAACTCTCAATAGCCCAGGGCCTGCACTGACAAGCTCAGCTCAAGAAGGTGCATTCAACAACTTGGCTTATATGCATACCAGACTGATGTTCCCCTCACTCCACTCTACTGCACTCTAGTATACCAAACCAAAACACTACTTTTCTCCATCTACTGTTTACTATAAGCAAAATTTATACCTCTGTCAGGTCCCCATTTGGAAGGATGGCTAGGTCAGGCCTTAGACAGCAACCATTCAACACCGTATTGTATCTAAAGAACAATTACATACGTAGTAAGAACACTGTGTTTTTCCCCCATACTATCTAGCTAGTATAGCATTATCACACTTTCTACATTAACAGAAGGCATTCCAACAGCCTAAAACAAATGATCTGCCTTGGCTTCCCAGGAAGAAACAAAGGATAATAATTAATCACCTACTTCTGAAGTACAGTGAAGGTAAGGAGGCAATTTCTTTCCAGGGATAGCTAGCACAGGCACAGGGAAGGCCCCCACTGCGGGGAGGGCCATGGAAGGTGACAGTACATTGCAAACAGCAGTTGTTGTGTTTAAAGAGGGCAAGGTCAGGACAGCAAGAGCAAATACCACTTCAGTGCTGCTCCACAGCAGCTGCCAAAACCAGAGATCAGACAGTACTCCATGATGAGGTACAGCCCTCATTGCAAACAAGCAACGACAGATGCACTGACAGCCATCAGCCACAGTGACCACGTGCAAGAGAGGCAGGCTCTCAAATGAGACTTAAAGGAGTCTTAAAGACAGATTCTAAAAAGATACATAGGCTTTAACTGCAGTGTACTCTGCATTAAATTTTCCCCCACTTGGGCCAAGAATTACTAAGCTTTCATGAAAATCAGCAAACAGTCCTGACAAACCTTTCTTCATCATATTCCTTGCCAAAAAGAATGTTGTCCCGAAGTGTAGCATTGAGAATCCAGGCCTGCTGGGCCACATAGGCAAATGTTCCACTTACTGCAATGCTACCCTCCAACAGGGTCATCTGAAATTAAAAATAAACTGTGAAATTATGCTATTCCATGTTTAGAATTTATTTTCTTCTACAGAGTATAAATGAAATAGGAGATAGGAAAGAGAAAAGCAGAAGTAGTGAAAACAGAATTTCTCACCTGCCCTAAAATTGCTGAGATAAGTGAAGTTTTTCCACTCCCCACACTGCCACAAATTCCAACAAGTTTTCCCTAGACAGAAAAAAAAAATAAAATATGGTACTCATTTCTTACATTCTCCATCCCTTTCAGAATTAGGACTACCTTTAGTACCTCTGAGGGGACAGTTGGACATTAATGACAGCTGAAAAGGGACATAACAGGAAAAAAAGCAAGACAGTCAGTATTTTAACTCAAATAATAAAGAGTGAATATTATCCCACAGTGGACTAAAACTCTATAGGTAAAAATTAATGTATTTTAAGATCAGCTTCCCTTTGACTGGGCCTGATACAGGCCCAAAGAATTCTGTACTCAGCCAAAAGCACCAAGGCCTGCCTGAACAGAATGCACCAAGGTGCTTTTGAGAGTGGTAAGGAAAGATATAAAGAGGGAAAGACTGAAAGAAAAGCAGAATTTAGGATAAATGGGTCCAGTAAAACTCCTTGCCTACAAGATGCAGTTTGCTAAGGAACAGGTACCAAGAAAAGGCCAGAATCCAGTCACTTTGAAGCATTTCTCTGCAATAAAATGGGTGGGTTGATACTCACATTAAACAATTAACTCATCAAAACTCTTTTTGCTCCTTTGGGGAAAAAAGGTGAAGTGGACAAAAAGGGTATATAGCCACTTGTGGAATACATTGCTGACCTCCTCTCGTTTACAAACTTCTGATAGAAAACTAGCCTTTATATTTTGAAGTAACTGCGTATTCCTTTTTCAAGGCTATTTTTTAAACTATATGCATCCTTCTCAAAAGTTTAAAATATAAGTTTATTATAGTTTAAAGTAGTTTAAACTATCCCTCTACTCTTATGACTACAGTAGACAATTTAACCAGAAATATCTTGATAAATGCATGGATCCCATTACTACAACACCCAACTGCCCAACTGCAAAGCTTCTGTATTTGTAGAAGATGTCACGTATTAAGTTCAATAGTTTTTCTTTGACATTTTACATGCTTTTACCCATCTTGGGATAAGGACTCCAACTGCTTCTAAATTCTTTAAAATCTCTGTGTCCTACTGTACAAAAATTCTCAAGGAAGAAAATTGCACATTCTTCAATGAAAAGCACTGTTATGCTCCATTAGAAAACCTAATCACCTAAAATGTTCACACAGAATGTAGCTGAAACCCTGCAAAATTATCAAACAGCTGCAGAAATACACCATACCCCACTGATACCCCTGTTGTCCTGCTGATTCTTTAAGCTCAATGGCTTGTATACTATACTGAGAGCTACAAACAGCAAAACCAGCAGTTAATTGTGAAAGCTGTACACCTGCCTTTGTTTCATAGGCTGTTTGCAAAGATTGAGTTTTCTAAAATGGCACAGCTGTTTACATCAAGATGAGGCACTGCATCCTGGATACTGCAGTTGCCATGGATATTACAGGAGTGCACAAAAGCAATATGCTCCATTTTATGCAAAAATACACAGCGCTCTATTCCACGGCACAGCTGAAAATGGGGCTTTTTGAAAGCTCAGATTTCGTTCTTTCTTCTCTTACCTTTTCTATCTCCAATTCAATGTTGTAGAGAGTCCTCTGAAGCCGAAGGTTAACCAGGTGGATGATTTTGTTCTCCTCTTCGGGGCTAGGATGGTCATCACTGTCCACTAGAAGATGGCCTTTCTGCTCTGCCAGCACAGCTTGCTGTCCCTCATTCTGTAGCTTCATTTTCTCTTTCTTGTTCTTGGTGACTTTCTTGTCTTTTTTCACTTTGGGGGTCAACTTTGGTGAGCTCTGGACGCTGGCGTGGGAGAAGTCCCAAGCCAAGGTAGCATTTTTCACCTCTATCGCGGTGTGAGGATTGGCTGGTTTTTTCTTTATCATATGAACCTCTTCCATTAGAAATAAACTCTGATAGGAGTTGTGAGAGAGGTGTAAAGATGAGACACCTGATCAAGACTGGGAGACAAGCCTATGGCACACTCACGCAGCAAAACACATCAGGCTATATAGTAGGAGGAAGCTGAAGAGCAAAAGGTAGCTCATTAGTGTAAACTAACTCCAAGCCTGCTAAGTGGCCGGGGCATTCCTGGATGTGGTGGAAGCACTTAGATACACTAAGACTTTTACAGAACTGCAACACACTATGAAATATGAGAGGCGCTTATTCTTTTAACACTGTTTGTAACTGCAGCTCTGTAATTTCCAGAATAAAAACACGAGTGGAATACATGGGTTGGAGGGATGTCACTTTGAGGGAAAGTGACTTGACTTGTCCTGCACACCAACTAATTATGGAAGGAGACAGAATGACTTTATCCTTCAACTTTTCTGCTGGGAAGAAGTTATCTCACACAAATTTAGCTGACCTATCTCATGCTGCTTGACAATAAGAAGCCATTAAGTCCACTGTATCATGTTTTCCACCACATCCATCAGTATTTACAATCAACACAGATTAGGAAGAGGTTTTTCCACACAGTTTAATTGCAAGATAAAATGTTTTCCACTTACATAATTTATGTTTTGAACTAAGAAGCCTTTTGTGATTAAAGACTTCTCAATTCTCATCCTTACTTCTGAAATTGCTACGCCCAAATAATTCATTCATAAGAAGGCTCATACTCATTTACAGAGCCAAAAAGTCAGTTACACTTTTACTGTGATGTTAGAGTATCCCCACCCTGTGTTACACTCCCTACACAGATTACGCTGTTTACAGTCAAACTGGGAAATATTACAATTTCCCCTGTCCTCCTCTTCCCCCCACTCCTTTCAGTGCATTTGGATTTAAGAAAGTCTGATTTACTGTGACTCAGAAGGTGAAACAAAAATGCTCAAAAGCAACGGGATCTCAAACCCATTTTGCAGATCCCATTCTTCTCACACCCAGATTTGTTTCATGAATGCATTACACAGAATCCATATATCTGTTAATGTTTGTGGAATCCTATGTGGACATTTCTGCAATGTGCAAATGCACTATTGTCTTCAAGAGAGAAGACAAAATAAAGGCCTGTCCTCTGAGTTCATACTGAAGTACACACAGTGTATTCACTTCACAGGGACTGAAGGATGAGACAGGATTCTTTGTTAAAAGGGTTTTAATTTTCTGCCATAGATTCTGTTTCATCAGATCACAACTGCATTTCATTCATATAGTGGAGTTTCAGTCACTTAATCTGATCTGGAAATACAAAACCTCAGTTTTTCATTACTACAAATAAAACTCTACTGGTTTGTGCAAAGCTGCCCACACAATACATGACATTTCCAAAAAGAGTTTCATTAGCAAAACATGAAATTGCATTGCAGACATGTTGCACTGTCTTTGCATGCAGATGGTCTTAAAAGGGAGTTTAAGAATTAATATACTGTGAGCCATCTAGTCCTGCATTCTACCTCTTACAGTGGCCAACATCAAAATCCTAAAATCATTAAATAAGAATATTTTGCTTCCCACACTGGTATTATCTTGAACTTCTAATATTCCTTCACTAGATTTGTATCTCTTTTGCAGAATCCAATAATCTGGAGTGCTAAGCGTAAAGAAAAAGAACTCCTCAGTCATTAAAACAACATCACCTTCCAAGTGTTCCCTCAGCATCTATTATACACATGCAACACTCCACACTTAGTTAAAACTGCAGGGCCAAATGACTGCTTACCTTAAATCTGTCAACAGAAACTGATGCCTCAGATAGAGACTTCACTGAGAAAGGTGTTACTTTTAGAGCAAAAGTCATTGAATTAAAGACAGTGACCACTGTGAATGCCTAAAAATAAGACAAGAAAGAGAACCACATTTGGATGCAATATACCAACAAGTCCAACCTTCTAAAAGCTGAAATGTCACAGCAGCAATTCAAAGCCATGGAAGAGGCCCACAGTCCAAGAATAACCATTTAAATATTCAACATATTCTCAAACAGGAGAAAACAGCAGATCTACCCAACTTTCTCCAGTGCTTTATAACAGACCAAGACAGACATCTTCAGTGTTTGTAGATCTACCAAAGGCAGCAGCTAGAAAATTCTGCACTAGCCTACCACTTGTGAAGACCCAAGTTCAAATCCTGTCGTAAGACATTTGTGTTGTTTGCATCCAAGCACACTGTAAAACAAAAACATCCAGTAATCCCACTGTCCTATATCTGAATAGCAAACAGGAGTGCTCATGTACATTCAGCTCAAAACCTGTTCTGAGGAAGGTCAGGACTGCAACATCACTGAGAGCTTATGTGCAAAACATAAGACTACATCTGCTGCTGTCACACCCATCAGATGTTCACTTCTGTGAGCAAGGCTACAGCCTGGCTACACAGGCACAGCCACAAAGCAAAGAATCATGATGAAGAGAAATGGCTTAGCAGAAAAACTACTGTAGAAATACTGTAAAGAATATTTTCAACACTGCAGTAAGTTACCTGAGCTGCTGTAAGATCATAGCCAAGGATCATATGGACAGAAAAGGTCACGACGCTGGCAATGACTACAACTATGGGAGCCACACCCACAGTGATGCTCTGGAAGTAGCCGGCACGCTCCAAGATTTTACGTTCTTCCTCACGAATTTCTAGAAATATAAACAGGGGTACCACACTTGAAGTATGTTTCAGGCGGTACATACACAACAGACATTACCACAGCACTGTAAACACTGATTAAGAGACGCCTAACTCTATGCTTTAGCATTTATCACATTATCTACCTTCTCATAAAGACCACAGTTACAGAGAAGCAAACTATAATAGCCTGTAAATCTCCATAAGAATAGAGGTGGTCTTATTCATTTAAAAATGGAAGCAGCCAGCACATTTATTAAATGATTAAAAAATGGAACAAAATTTTAAAATTTAAGATTAGTGCCAAGCCACAAACATCATTGTGCTAGAAGGTGAAGCTTTAGAAGCAGGCCTTTTTGTCCAACACATCATGCATAACAAATACAAAGCCTGAAGGATGAAAGTGCTCATTACACTGCACGTAGCTAGGAGGATGCACCAGGCTACTAAGCAATGGGGCATCTGCACAAAAGGAAACATTTACAGATTGTGTGAACTCACTTTGAACATTCTGAGAAAATGGTTTGACCCAGGCATACATTTTAATGAACTTAATGTAATTAAGAACTTCATTCATCTTTTGCACACGCTCATCTGTTGTTGATACACATTTTCTTCTGAAATAAGCTGTGAGGCGTGATACAAACATCTGAAACAGAAGGCAACGCCACGCAACATTAATGGCAAGTCAGAAAGAACAAGTACATTCAACTCCTCCTTATTACCAGAGAAAGCCAATTTTTGATTTGGAAAGGGATTCAGGGATGGGGCAAGGCAACTGTTGTTCTAGCATAAAAGTCAGGCTGGAAACACTATTCATATTCTCCCACCCCATCTTGCACTGAGCACTAGACTCACAATAGCAAGTTTCAACAAAAATAAAATTTGTGAAAACAAAGCTGTGCACTTTTACCGACATTGAGTAGTACCAGACCTGTTAAATTTCCCAAAGCACAAAGACTACAAAATACATTAACTGAAAGACACAACAAGCTGACACTCATGGCAAATGAACAGTAGAATCCATTTTAGCCAACCTTTTAACCTGATCCGAAGGCAAAAGAGCGAGCTGGACTTTGCACAGCCAGATCAATTCCCACCATATGCCAGTGCTATGAAGGTGGTAAAACAGTTTTAACATTTTTACTAAACCCATCTAAAAGTAAATAGTTGTTCACGTGTTTCTAAGTATCTGCTACTCTTACATTCATCCCACTGAAATTGAAAACCAACACACTACTTCAGGAAGTTTCAGCTCCTTGACCTTCTTCATACTCCTGCAATCTCATTTGGAGTCCCCATCAACAGAGGACTGTTGAACAGAACTGGGAAAGATGAACAAACTCCACTCACCATTCCCCTCTTTAAAATGTAACTCCCATTATTTTAATCTTTACTGTTGGCAAGATAAATTGGACCAAAGTGGACCTCAGAGTATTCAGCCTGCATGCTTTTTAAAATTTGTATTATGAATCCAGTGACAAATCTTCAGCAGCCTTACAGGGCATTTTAGAGGCAAGAAGATTTTGGCTTGAACTAGCCTATTTCACAGCTCAGCAGAAGTAGAGGCAGGCATAACTAATCAAGAACACCCTCTCCCAGATGCAGTACTTTCCAACATCTTTTGCTGAAATCAAGAGCAATGTGCTCATGCAACGCTGAGCTCCCGTACACAAGCTGGAGGCCTTGCGTCTTTCCAACCTCGAGCACAAGCACCTGAGCATTCTGCAGTTTAACTTAGCTATGTATATTTATCTCAGTCAAATCTATCAGCTTTCTTATTTCCATTTATTTTTCTTCTTTATCATTTTGAGCTTCCCATTTTCAAATTTCTGCTTCATACACCATCTTTAGAAACATTTTCAGTAACATGCAGCGCCATAGACAGGCTAAATCTAGCACATTTCAACACCTTCGATTCAGAACTATACATATGTCTGACCTAATAAAAATGAAGCAAGTCTTAACTCTTTCCAACTCACCATTGCTGGGTAGAAAAGGATGAAGACAGCAGAGCCCAAGAAGCCTGTTGGACCCAGAATAATCACATTATAAACCATTCCTAAAATGGCCACAATAGGGCCCCCAGCCAACAAACTGCCAACTGCTGCAGCTTCAAACATCCTTTGCCCATCATTGGAACACACATTTATGAGCTGAAAAATACACATAACAGATTATTTAAATTTAAGGCACAGCTCATTCTCAAAGGAATGTATTGCATATTCCTTTTCACACTGCAATTTCCAAAATGATGCTGCAGCTTACCTCTCCAAGAGACTTCTCCTTTATGTTCTTCAGCTTAAGAATTTTCTTAAACGCCATCGTCAAGATAGCTCCACGCAGTCTAACCCCCGTACGGTAATTCAAAGCCCAGGTTAGTGCAAGGGACCAAGATCGCACTATTTCAGTCATAAAGATGCCAAAAACTAAAAACAAGCTGTACTGCAGGTTGGACTCACTCTGTTGGGTATACTCCAAAAGATGTTTCACAACGAACGCCTACAGGAAGAAATGCAAGCTTGCATGAACACCCCATCATCCCAGAAGACCATGCAACAACTTTATGTTAAGTTAGAAATAAGTAGGCTACTTTTGCTTTTAAAAGAGCCGTTTGAAATAGAAAGCATCTTCTTTCTAGAAGTAAAAGGTGTCAATACAAGAAGTACTGTAACACAAAGCCCTGCTGAGAGCCAAGCACTGAGGCAAATTTAGTAAGTAAAGAGAGTTTAATTTGGAACCATATTCCTCGCAGCACGCTTCTAATCCTCCGTGTCTTCTAACTTAACATAAATCTGTCAGTTAGCTGAAAGCAATGCATTATCATATAGAGTTTTAAAATATAGTCACTACTTATACATCTGCGCACATTAAGAAACATTCCTTTACGTGACATTAAGACCTTTTTTATTTTATCTTTGGTTTGCTTCAAACGTGCTTATTTGATAAAAAGGAACAATGTACCTACAGTTGTAGAGGGGAAGAGTGAGAAGGACATTTGCAAAACATTCCTGGAAATAAACATCAGCAGTTTAATAGTAAAGAAAAAAACAAGCAGAAAGCACAAGGTACGCAATACCACAAATCATTGGGGACAGGGGAGAAAAAAAAAAAAAGACAAAAAATTAACCATTTGATCCCTCCCCATACCCCCTCCCCTCAAAAACATAAACACTTTACCTCAGGAATCACATTTCAAACATCACCTGCAGAAAGAGGACAGCCCCCAGAACCACGGATTCCCACCTCCAGCTCTTTGTGGTCCAAGGGCACAATATAACATCATACAACTCACAATCACCAGCAATATTAAATACTATTGACTGCGGAACAATAGGCTTTTATTTGAAATGAAGTGTCATCTTAAATGGTAACATCTCAAAAACACTGTACAACAGGTAGAGCATTGTGTAAACATACAATCTGCACATACAGGATAATTATAAAGGACTAATATCTAACAGTCTTAGCCTCTAACATAAACTAGATTTGAAACTATACACAAAATTATAAAGATACAAAAACAGAACAGTATTTGTTCATGAAGTCCAAAAGAAGTCAAACTTGCAGGTGCCAACAGAGGAGGCTTCTGAGGCTGCACAAATTCTGAAATCTGGTTTAAGAAGTATCCTACAGTAAGGCTTCACAGACAGCAAAAGATTTCCTAGAGAGCTTTTCAACAAATGATGCTTTAAGATACTGGTGCTTTTGATATGCTAGTACAGAGCAGAGAATTACCTTTGCCCACAGTAAAAAGCAACAAAAAAATCTGAGACCAAAGAAAATATTTGAGAAGCCTTTCACATCATAGTCCGTTGAAGTCCTCTTGGCTAAACCAGGTTTTGCAAATAAGAGTTCTGTAGAGTTTGAAGAGAGAGGGAAAAAACAAAACCCAACTACTTCAGCAAAGGTATTGATAGCTATAGCCCAGCACCAAATAACAGAAAAAAATGGAGATCAAATTCATCTGTTCTGAGGAAAATAATTCTGCACGTCAGAACCAAGGAAACATGCTGTAAATAATTTTGCTCTTTCTTTTTCACAGGTGTGAATTAAAGCCAGATGTCCATCAGGTTCTAGAATGGCCACTGAGAAAATTTACATACCAATCCCTGAACAAATGTGAGGAGCTCACTCACAGACCTATTGCATTCCGACTTTCTCCTTACTTGGATTTAGTTCTACATCGACTGTTTGGACCACAACTGCATACAGTTGGTTTGCAGTAACTAAGGAGATTACTGACTTCTTTTTCCAGTATTCAATCCAACATATGCAACCGAGTCACTGAGCAACTGGGGTGAAAATCCCCCTTTTTCCTCACGAGCTGTAACTCAGCATGGTCGCAGACTGCAAGCATTTTCTCGCACACCACAGCATTGCTGAAAGTCTCCAAGAGAGGATGTATAAAGATAGCAGATGTTTCCTGGGGTCTCATTCCTCCCAAAACTTTTTAGTGCAATTTTGCAGCACTATTTTATAGATTCAGCATCTCCCGTGATGAAATAGAGACCAGCTTACATTATACCCCCATTTTTTTTTTTCCAGAAGAAAGAAAAGAGGAAACAGCAGATTAAAGAATTTTGAAAAGGGAAGGGAAAAAGGTCACACAGAATTAACATTTACATCTGAACACATACTATTTGAATTCAAACTAGTTCAATGACAAGAATCCAGCATAACGTTATTTACAAAACAAGAAATTTACAGTACAAAAACTAAAACTCAAGCTAACAGAGAAAAAGGAACTCCTGTGACTATCACCGTAGTAGCTGGTACTAGCTTCTCGGCTGTCTTAAGCATTCCCATTGAATAAACATTACCTTACCTTTGCTCTTGGCGTTGGCTCTGCCCAGCAGGACTGTCTCATTCTGACGCAGAAAACAGCCATCCTGAAAATTCTAAAGAACAGCTTCTGTCACTGGTCCCACTGCAGTGCCGGCGTCCCTGCTGCAGCCAGCGTGCGACAGCACAGGGCAGGCTGCAACTGGAGCCAACTGGGAAATTGGGAAACTTACCTCCAATAGCTTACCACTCCCCCCTCCAATAACTGACCAAACTGTCAAGCTGTACTCCACTAAGATAGCAAGTTTCCCCATCTCCCAAACAGGAAGAATAGCTCTGAACAGTTGCAAACAGGTACATTGTTCAGACCTGGAGTTAAACTGATTATGTATTATGGAGTTATACTGATTAGTAATCAAAAAACTTCTTTGCTCCTCAACCCGAACTTAAAAGTTTTGGTAGCTGATCAAATGGCAGCAAATAGTCAGTGGAGATAAATAGTATCTCACCTATACTAGTACATTCTGATGGTTATTACAAGGCAATCTGACACATGCAGCTGTCTCACCAGGTTACAGGTTTGGATACTGTGTCAGATGCAGAATTTATCAAAATAAAAAAAAGGAAGACCCTTGAAGGGTCTATCTGATATCAAAAAAACCCACACAGAAAGTCTGCAACAACTTCTTTCCAGTTATAACCATCACAATGCCCATTAGCAAACCACAGCTGTTGGCTGGTATTTCAAGGTCATAGACAATTAAAATCTTTGAAGTTTAATATAGTGTTTAACTCCATTTTTATAATTTTCACCAATACATAAGGTCAGGTCAAGTGCTTTTCCCGATCTCCCTTTTTCACCTTCAGGTGACTGAAAGGGTGTAACAATACAAGAAAGCACTGTTACTTCTGAGGAGACAGCATAGGCATATCTAGGAGGCATGCCATTTTTAAAAACAGGGAGGAGGGATGGTAAAGACTTATCTTTCATGCCAAATGATGGAACCAAAAGGGAATCATTCCTTATTCAGCGAAATGAATAAGGCTGCCTGTAAATGGGCAAATGTCTATAGATAATTTTAAACTACCCAAATTGAGCATCAATTGCAGCAGTAGCCCCCAGCCTAGTCAAGTTGGTTTGTTTTTCTCTTTCCCCGCCCACTCGCTCTCATTCAGCAGTTCAGCTGAGACAAATTGAGAAAATTACACTACAGAAATTAGGGGCAACCCTGCTGCAAGTTCTTTGCTAAAGATAAAAGCAGCTACTAAAGCCCTGTAGTGAAACAATGACAGAAGCTCTTCTTGGGGAAAGCTAGTGCTGTTAAAACCTTAATCATGATTCATTGTTAATTACCAAAGTATGTTCATATATTTTGTAATACAAGCTACTAGAAATTATTACCAAGAAAACAATACCACAGAAACATTTATTGTTATTCATATTACATGAAACAAGGCAAACTTTAAAAATGTTTAGAAAGCAGAACATCATTTTGAGAAGACATTTAAAAGCAGGAAAACATTTTAAAAAGACATTTCACCTAACAGTGCACCCAAGTGTACTTACCCAAGAAATGAACCTTCAGCTTACCAGCACACTGAAACGTGTACTACTAGCAGTAATACTGCTCCTACTCCTCAAGGGAAATGTGTAGAGAATAAATTTAGTCAAAATTTCAACTGTAAATCTGCACAGCACGTGCAACAAACAGGTGACAAAAAAATGGTGTGAATGTCAAGTCCCATATGTTGTTATCTTCATTACGACCCATAGCAACAAACAGCAGCAGCTCCTAGAGGCAATACCGTACTCTAACACTTCTACATGAAACCTGTCTGACCATCCTCTGTAGGATCAGTAAAGACTATACCCACAGAATCCTTGAGACCTGCTCACATTAGTTTTTAAGTAGTGCTCTAATAAAATTGTTTTGTTCCACCTCTTGAAGACTGTGCTATTAATGCCAATAATCTATAATTAGTGTTTTATCAGACTGAATTTTATTCCAAGATATATTTACAGAATTGCGAAAAGAAAAAAAAAACAACAATTAAAAGACCTGCACATAAGAATTTTACGCAAAAAGACCACACACCAGTTAAGGAAGAACTATAAACTATACTCAAAACCAAAGAGAAAAAACAAGTGTGCATTTCCTCCAAGATACCTAAACTCCCCCCCTTCTCCAAGAACTTGCCTCAGTATTCAGCAACTGATCCACCAGCTGTAGGAAACCTATCTTGGATTATTGTATCACTTTGGAATTTTATCCCAGAATTTCTAGCTAGTCAAAACATTTAAGTGATTCTGCAATGAAACCTTAAGATTTTACAGTTGGCCATGAGATGGAGCCCTCTGGGGTTGTTAAAAAAAGGATGGATATTACTTACTGGTCCACTAAAACCCGCGAGCTGCGTGATCATCAGACACACTATGGAAATGATGAGCCTGGTGCGGCAGAAAATCCACACAACTCTCCGGAGAGAAGCATCATCAGGTCCACTTTCTTTCAGTTCTTCCTGCCACAATCTCTCCAGCCTAATAAAAACAAGAGTCTTGTGTTATAAATTTTTCACTGTGAGAGAAGGTACAACCTCGTTGTGAAAATTCCAAGCATTTCTTAGCTCAAGGCAACAAAAATTAATAGATATCAAGAGGAATAAATACATTGTACATTCTGTGAGGTAAAGAGAATATCTACATCTTGAAACATCTATGTGGTATTACTTCTACAAAAGAGAGGAATGAAAAACCCAATGCCTTTTGCTTTGCCTGGAGTCTCTCTGGCAATCTTAACGTACTGACTTGTCACAATCTTTCCTTGCTGATCTGACAGAAGAGTCATGGAGTCAAAATCTGAGAAAAATTCTCATTAGCCATAAAAGGCTAACCTGATCGTGAGATCTGACCCATATTCAAATCACCGTGCTACTGTCAGGTTTTTTTGGCCTTGAGAAAGAACTTTGTTTTAATAAAAAAATTCTTTAAAGACATGCAAAAGTAGAAAAACAATTGCAAAATGCTCCTGGAGACAGAATCCTCAAAGTTCACTGAAATCAGCAAGAGTACAGAAACAGGGCAGCAGAAGGAAGTGGTCTACGAAGGATAAAACTAAATGCCACTATTCTGAAAAAGGCAGAACAAAATATCAGTGCTGCTTTTCTAGGGCAATACTATACCATGGCCTGTGAACTAACATATGAAAAAAAGGAAGCAAGAAAATAATAAGGAACAAGATGTCTCTACCTTCTACAATTGACATCTGAAGACTCATGCCTTGATAAAGACCATACATCATCCATAAACAATTCCCCTTTCTTGTACGCTTTGTGGGCCAAAGGAGTGAGCCAGGAGAAGGTCATGCAGGAGAAAAGCCCAGCATTATCAACGGGGTGCTGGTGTCTGAAAGAAAAACCATCACAAACAAATGAAAAAGGAAACAGAATTGTAAATCCCTGAGAAAAACAAAGCCTCCTCTCACTGCAAGTACCAAATGGCCAATGCCAGTCATACTTGCTAAACAAATTCTGATGTTTTCACTACAGCTGCAGTCCTGCCTTGTGACTGGTTTGAAAAGTAAATGCTGTATCAGTTCTTCTGTAGCCTAAAGACTTACTTGGAAGTAGTCCGTATGGGTTTCAGCACGTTCAGGCCATGGTGGTATTTGCCCTTGTGATGCTCTTCATCCAGCATTCTCATCTGGGAATGCACGGAGGTGTCCAGCGGCAGGCCCTCTGCCCGAGCAGCTGCTTCCAAGGCATCCTGGCATTCAATCTGCTTTTACAAGAAAGACAGCAGAGTCAGACTTCAAAACTATATTTAAAGTCCATGACTCGCGATTCCAGTAATATTGCACTTCTTTCTTCTGTAAATTATTGCACAACAGCAATCACTACCATTTAAATGTCTTAAGAGAACAGGCTTCAACTTAGCAGCAAAGACACAGAAGACACAGAGTCTAGATCTGCATTAGACTGCTGGATTTGTAAAACATAAATTAACACCAGTATTATGCCTGTGCATGCAAAGGATAAATGGATAGACCAGACTAATCTTGCATCCTGCCACAGGAATTACAATAGAGAAAAATTACAAAATCAAGTACCTATGACATCAGTTCAGGAAATCAATTACTGGCTTATGCTGTGAAATTAAGACATACATTCTTGATGAATTTACACCCTCTTAGTGTAATTTAGCTATTCTTATCCACAGCAAATTCAAATTATTTTCAGAATACTACTTAAGTCACTTCAAAAATACCTTGGATTAGATCAAAAACAAATATGCATTATGTAGAATTGTACTTTCTTTTATCACGTTTCCTGCTTTTTCTCTTTTTCCCTAAACTAAAGGGAACAAAGATAACAATTTTCTCTGCTCTCAGCCACACTTCTGAACAGCTCAGCAACTTTATTAACAACCACTTAAAAGGCAAGCCTTATCTCAGCCGAGTTTTCCACAGCCCTAGTGAAAGGCAGACCTAAATGCTAATATAAGAGGAGAAAGGAAACTGCAATGATATAGAGTAGTCAAAATGTTGCAGAGTTCAAACAAACCTTTTGATCAGAAGCTAGATGTGGCAAAACTATCTGAACAGATTAGCTTGCTATCTACAGTCGCGGGGGGCTCACTACTGGTTCTGCTAACTTAATGGACCATTTATTGCAGTGCCATGTTTCCTTTTTGTATTCTAGTTTTTTTGAAATGGAGATACTTTGTGGAAAAAACTCAGTTCCAAGGTAAAAATCTTTCTGGCTGTCTCAGAGATACTATGTTTACCGTTATTAATTGCCTTACCAGCGCAAAGTTATTTTATTTCTTTAAAAACAGCAACTCTAAGTGCCTTGTAGCCTCCTAAAAACACAGTATCTGCAAAACACTAAATGCATATCAATAGCAGGCATTTGGTTCCTAACTTCGGATCATGTAATTTTTGTCAGAAAAGCCACCATTTATCAGAGACTTAGTCTGTACTACGTTAACGTGTAAGCATGTGGCACATCATGAAGGACAAGAACAGGAAACTGCTAATAGCATAAATCTGTCCTTTATTTATTTAACCAAAGTAACTTAAATAGCGCCTAAGCATGTTGTTAACAATCCACGATCCTGATATCAGAACACTTATTCACTAAACCTAAAGCTATGACTACAAAAGAAGATAGCAAAGTAATAAGAAAACAAAAGAACATTACAACATTATGACACATGGAGCAACTCAAAAATATGCAACACTTGAAATCTGAATTGGAAGACTTCTCACTCAATTTATATTAAATTACTGACTCACCAAGGGCTTACTAAACCTACCCAAATCAGCATTAAAAAGGGACCTGCCACAGATGTCTCAAAGTACTCAGTAGTGGGGAAAAGTTCTGCTTTTCTGGTTACAGCAGAGGAATTCATAGCTAGTTTGTTATGTTAACCTTTGCAAGAGCCCCAGGCAGATCTGCCCAAACACCCTATTGCTGATAACATCCTTGTTTGTAAGTGATGCCACAGGCTATCTACAGAATCGTTGTTTTCCTGAGCACAGAAAAAGTGTCTACAAGTTTAAAAAAAAAAGTCTTCTATTTATCAGCATAAAAGTTTTTACCACTTACAAACAAGAATAGCCTTTTAATAAGAAAGTAGAACTGCAAGATACTATATTTTTAGGGAGTCCAAAGATAATGTTCTTAAAGGCTCACTGTGAGAAATAATTAAACTCTCTAGAGCTGCTCAACAGAATTCTCTCGACAAAGGTAGAAAAGATGCATTGATAAAAGACTAGAGCACTGTCTTTGAAAGGCCTTTAAAATGTCTTGCTATATAGACAAGTATAAGCACAAACCCCTAGCCAAGAACATCGCTCATCTCCATCTTGACAAGGTTGTCAAAATCCCACATGTATGACTATCAAGAAATAAACAAATCATGCTACTGTACAATTAAGATTCTAAGAAAGACAGACCATACAGTTCTGTGTCAGATTAGAAAGTCTTCAAAGCACAGAGTTTTTCAGAAAGAAATGAGACTCCTAAGCAGCTCTACAATGCATTTCTAGAGCAAAGGACTGAAGTAGAAAAACTAGCAACCCAGCAACCCCAACACTGTTAATTTAGGTTTCTGAATCCCTGCTATTTTTTCACATGTTCATCAACTGGCAATATCCTGATTGCCTGCATGCACGTACAGTTTTCTTGGAAACTAAAACCTTGGAGAAGTCATTAGCAATGTGATATAACAGGCTCCAGGACTGCTTTTGAAAGAAATGTCTCATAAATCATGGCTGCACTATCAAACAGAAATCAGACAGCACTTTTTCTAATTCAGCAACTTATTAATATACCCACACAAGCAATAAACCAGGTGATACAACACAGTGTTGACAACTCTAAAGAAATGCTCACAGAAACAAAACAAGCCTAAATGAGATATCACTAACCAGAGGGGGAATCATTGAGACATTTCTTGAAAAACAGCAGCTCACTACTCACCATCATCAAAAAGGCTAAAAGACACAAAGAATAAAGCAGGAAACATTACCATACCACTTTAAAAAGCCAGGGTTTGCCTCCTTTTGGATCACCAGAGCCAGTCCCCTGCCACTTGAGTTCAAAAAGAGTATTATACTTAAAATTACTTCCTTCAAGAAACAAGAACAGTTGGGATTGAAACAGCTTCCACACAAGCATAAATTTAAGACTTTTCAGATGGATAGAAGAGAGGAATGAAGATAAGGTACAGGTGTTTAAGAGGTCCATAAAGTCATGAATAACAGAGAACTAGGGAATGATCACCAACTGTTCTTACAACAAAAGAACTGGGGACACTCAGTGAAATTAATGTTTTTCACACAAAGGATACTTAAATTTAGAATTCTCTGTCACAGGATGCTGTAAAGTTGAAACGCATAGATGGACTAAAAATGGGTGAATTAGGATAAGCATAGGATGGCTTATTAAATAAATGACAGAGGACAACAGCAATCATTTACCCAGCATCTTATTAATAGCTGGCAGATTCCAAAAACGTTTCTAAAGCCATGGGCAGCTCCTAACAGAGGGTAATGGTTCTGTGCTCCACATTTCATGAAGCTGTGGCACACCTGGGTACAGGCTGATTTGATTCAACAGATGACTGGGAAAATTAACAGATGAAGAAAACAGTTAACATTTTTAATCCTGAGGACAATCCCCAAGAGTATGAGGAGTAATGACAAAGTATCACTACACACATGATCTTGTTTTGTTCTTTTACCTCCACAGCCAGCTCACAGGCACAGAAAGAGAAGCATGGCTGGTGCTGCTACCACAGAGCACACCTGCCCCCTCTGACTTTCTGCAACTCGAGAGAGCAACAAAACCCTATCAGCACCTGTTATCATGATTTCCCTGTCCAACAAATTGGTCACAGCAACAGTAAGTACATAAGGTAATATAAGAACCAGAAAGACAACATGGTTGGCTCAAGACATGTTATGACAGAAAGTCTGGGTGAGGTGAGAAAAATAAGTTGTTTAAGGGCAAGGAAAAAGATTTGCTCATTAAATTAGAGACAACAGCACCACATTCACAATCCACATACCAAGGTCACGTGAGAACGCCATGAAAATACAGAAACTTTAGGAGCCGAGCTACAAAGCTGTTAAACATAATGTCAGAGGTAAGCAAGACAGAAGTTCTGTAAGAAACAAGAGGGGCATCAGGAACATTACGCAGAAAGGCAAGAAAACTCAAATATGTGAAATAGAAGGACACATCTGAAAACCTGCTAAGCAGCCAACATGGGCATTTATCTCTGAGGACAGGGAGCAGGTGAAAAGAAAGGAGGCAGCCGTGTTGTATATGGGAAGGAAAAAAAAAGTGGGATCCTAGCCTTTCATACAGGCAATCTCATATTTACCAGAGAAGGTAGCAATTTATTGGTTTGACAACTGTAACATCAGATAATAGCAAAACCAGACAGGCTTCGAGGCCAAGCAAAACAGATTTCTCCATGCCTTACTCATCTTGTAGAGAAAGAATTTGATGTGTATGCAGTCAACATATGACCCAAACCCCACCCACCAAACAACTATTGTCTCCTCTTCCATAAGGCAGAACATCTTTCAGGGCTCAGATCACAGCAGGGAAGAAGCTGCATCTCTTCTGGTCCTACTGCTACCTGACAGGAAACTAGAGCAGGCACATAAAGGCTTCTTTTATTATTCCTTGCGGCTGATGCAGAATACAAAAGCTACTGTGGTGGATTTACTATTACATGAAGTTAAAGTTGTTTTATTTAAGTAGTAAAGAACTCTGAGTTGGCAATGCTACAGAACAGAAACTTCCACCTCTTGCAATTAGAAGGCAGAGTTCAGCAGGCCTTCTCACTCCTTTGTTCAAGTTCCCAGTAAGGAGATGCAAATGGGAAACTAACAGACCAGCACAATGGAGCTCAGGACCGTGCAGGTGGAAAATTATATGATCTCCAGTTCTGCTCAGTGCTTAAAGTATTCTCCATATTACAACTCTTGGATGAACATAAATTTAAAATACTTAAGAGACTTCATTAAAGGCCCAGTGTTTCAAACAAAGATTAGTTAGTAGTTTGTATGGGCTGGGGAAGAATAGGATCAACTGTTTCAGTTAGCTTAAGGATAACTAAACCAAAATAAAAGAGTCTAGGAAGTGATACTCTGAAGTTGTAATTACATTGTTCTTCCCAGAAATTCCTGAGTCTTTCCAGCATAACCCCATTTGAAAGTAGTTAGGGGTTTTACACACTGCTTTTGCAGGTGGCACAGGCAAGCCCTAAAGCACTCTTGTCCAGACTTCTGAAAGTCACCAAACCCAGGAGCATCTAAAAATTAAGTCTGTTTGCAGGTCCAAAAATTTTCCAATCTGCTGTTGCTTGGTGAAGCAGCAAGTGCTCTATGAACTTTATATTCCACTAAGGCAATTTTCCCCTTCTCCTTTCACTGGATTTGATGCGGTACACAATCTAAAAAAGTATTAACAGGGGGATTTGCAGCATTAGACTCCCAGCCTACTCTGTAGCTAGAACGCTTTATAATACCCTGCCTGATTAGAACATGAGCCTATCTGAGACTAGTTTGGTTTGTCATCCACCCATACCAGCTGTCTCCCTGAAGGAGAGGCAGCAAGGAGCAGGCACTGGACTAGATCACAGACAATGGGTGTGGGGAAGGAGGCATTGATCTTTTAGACACCTGCACACATTGATTGCAGAGTACAGACAGCACAGCTGAATTCACACAGCACCAAGATAAGACCACCAGATAGCTTTAGATGCCTAGAAATTATGGTTACAGCTTCCAGGACTGCTGCAATGAACCAAGTCTGGAAGTTAGAGCCTCCATTTTCATCCACCTCCTGACAAGTGGAGTATGAATGAAAGCTCATGTCTCTGCTGCCTTCCCAGCTTCTGCTACAGGGAAGAACAGCTCTTTACAGCACCAACCATATATCCAAATGCAGGAATAAGTGCAGCTGTGTCATATTTCTCTTAAGTGAAAAGAGAATTAGGTGTTCAGAAGTGTGCTCTGACTTGTGGCAAGAGTTCAGAGATTCAACAGCTTGAAGTCCAGTCATTTACACTAACACACTGCTACATGTGACTATATTATACAAGACCTCTGCAGTTGCCCTTCTGGGCTAGGATTAGCAGAAGTTGAAATAGAATTTGAGTCATGGTTTCAAAGCTAGCCTGAGTTTATACATCCTCAGATTAGAGCAGAAGTCTCCCAATACTGCTTGACAGTGATATCATAGCTCTGTAACCAAACAAGAATAGAGTATGTATGTTTGTGATGAGCCTGAATATTTTAGTCACATATTTTACTCCATGCAATTAGAGTCCTTGCTGAGGACAGGTATATCAGTTTCTTCCAGGAACATTGCTTATTTGACCTTGCCCTTGAATTCTGAAAAGCATTATTAGCATTGAGGTGAGATGTTCTAAACTCTTCCCTGGCAAATCCACTTATTCCTGCAATGCAAGAAATGCAGAGTTTGTCATGTAGGGCTCATTTTCAGATTTTGCAACAGTAGCTGCTGTGTACCCATCTGATTAGCAGCTGTGCACCTGCTTAGGCTTCTGGTATTCATGAATCCATGTCTTTTGTTTTGCATTAAAACTAGTATTCATGCTCTTGTAACCAAAGGATACAGGATTCATTCAGAGTTGTACACTGATCATCCAGAACTGGAGCGACACAGTTCACGCGCACTAACAGTACAGTAACAGCAGACTCCTCTGGAATTGGAAATAATGATCAGTCTTAACTATAAGTTGCCCTACAGAATTACCATGTGCTCTGACCACAAAGCTGGGAAACTAACTCCCCACTAAGCATCATCAAACTAGCACAGCACAGGTTGAGGATTTGGCTCCTGACGTGCTCAGGTAAGCTCTACTACCCTGAACAACGTGCAGACAGCCTGCCATATGCTGGAGGTGTTCTTCCAGTAATATCTTTTACTCAGGCTATGCCTAAGCTAGGTTACAATAGAAGCTAAAGAGGTCAGTTCAGTACAACACCAGAAGTATCCAGGGAGCCTTTAAACTCAAACTTCTGTGGAGTGGAACCACCAGTGAATGACAGCAGAAGTCCTGACAGCACAGCATTTAACCAAGCCTACTACAACAGCCTTTTATTCAATTCACCTTCCTGTACCAACACATGCTTTCAAACGCAAGGGGTACCATGGCAAATGAACTAGCAAACTCAAAGTAAACACCTCAGGGCTCCAAACATGTTGACTTTGAAATACTGTAACCTTAGTCCTCAAAAAGGACTGAAATACAGATTTTGTTTGTGGAACAGCCTGTTCACAGTATGCAGTTCAGACCACGACTGACTATTCCTTAGCACTGGGATATGAATGTTCAGAAGCTAATAACCAACTCAGTGTCTGAAGGTATCAGAAGTCCCTGCATATAAGTGAGTTTTGACTCATTTCAAGTTAAGTTCTCCAGTAGTTTGGGACAGATCCATTAGATCCTTCTGACAACTCTTATAACTATAGTTTCTGAGACAGCTGTAGGGCAGAATGTCTCCAGCATTGATGTGGAATACTACAATGGAAAAGATACTGCAGGCTTTCCTTCACTGACAGTTAATCTGCTCCTTACACACTTCTGGTCATGAGCAGGTTGATTTACAAATCTGCTTTGGACAAAGGAACAGCAACCAAGAGTAGTCAAAGGCAATACCAGGAAGTGGCCAGATCTGAGGTTTTATCACATGGCTAAGACTTAGACAAAAGATGGTTAGTGCACTAAAGGCAGCCAGTCATGAATTAGCCAGAACACCAGGATTCTTCTAGAGAATGTCTCTGCCCAGGGAAGGATTTTGCCTTTCTGTTGCTCCTATTACTAAGTGTAAGGCTTCTCAAATGCAGTTAAACCCCCTCCAAGTTTCAGGTAAACTTTTAATACATGACTGGCTGACATACAGCTCCTTTCTCAGCTGGTAATATGTACATATATACATGGAAGGCAAGGTAGAGATATCACTTCTTCAGAGTGGCTAGAGAATCATCATAAAACATTCACCAACAACCAAGTCAATGATGTTGTGTCAAGTTAGTGAGTACTTTAGTAGCAGAAGTTCAATGGTAAAACAACTTGACAGAACATGATTGTAACCAAGATAACACATTCAGTTCTTCAGCAATATCATGGAATTTATGCATCTTTAGGAAGTAATATGAATATTTGCTTCTGCATATAGTCTAATTGTGTTCAAAGTTTTCAGATGTCCTGGTTTCAGCTGGAATGGAGTTAATTTTCTTCCTAGTAGCTGGTTACAGTACTGCTTTGGATTTAGTGAGAATAATGTTGATAACACACTGATGCTTTAGTTGTTGCCAAGTAGCACTTCTCCTAAATTAAGGATTTTTCGGTTTCTCATGCTCTGCCAGCAAGCAGGTGTACAAGAAGCTGTGACAGAGCAGGGCCAGGACAGCTGACCTGAACTAGCCAAAGGGGTATTCTATACCCTAGAACATCATGCTTGGTATATGAACTGGCAGGAGCTGGCCAGGAGGGGAGGATCACTGCTCAGGCATTGGTCAGTGGGTGGTGTGCAACCGCATTGTGTATCACTTCTCTTGGGCTTTATTTCTCCCTTTGTTGTATTCCTTTTCATTATAATTATTTTTTATTATTATATTTTATTTTAGCTAAACTATTCTTATCTCAACCCATAAGTTTTACTTCCCCCCCCCCCCCCATCCCACTGGGAGGGAAGAGTGAGGAAGCAGCTGCATAGTGCTTAGCTGCTGGTTGGGGTTAAATCACAACAAAGATAACAGAACTTTTAAAGTTTTTCTTTCATTTGACTTGAAAAAATAAAAACAGTTAACATTTAGAGAAGAACATACCTTCAGTAAGCAAGCACTTCACTTGTCTAATTTGCCACATTGAGTTCGTTATGTAAACTTACCCCTGAGTTTCAACTCTGCTGATCACACTGAGGATATTCAGACAAGTTTATTAAAGAATCACCAGAGTAGTTCAAAATTGACCTTGAGAGCATTTTACATGCTCCTGATAGAGCTGCACTGTCTACTCACCTCAAATATCAGTAGATGGCATAATAGTAAACCAAAGTAGAAGCACTAAGGGAGGCAAAAGAGTTCCCATTTTCCTTCCTTCCCTTCCTGTGCAATGGTTTGAAAGGTTGAGTACCACCAAGTTTACAACAGGAAAATTCTATCTCCCTTCTCTCAGCATGACACATAAGAGTGGCTGCTTTTTCCCCCAGAAGTCTCCTGCCTGTACCAGCAGTGGCTTCTCTTTGTCTAAGGGCCCCAGCCCACAGGAACTTCACCTTCCCAGTGCCCACTCACTGGAAATGCTCTAGAATAATAAACATCTAAAACTAGGGGGCTGGGGAGTTTGTTTCAGAGCAAGGGTTTTTCTACAGTTTATTATCACAGTATGTTTCTATGCACCATACTGCATGTGTTCAGACATCACACAAGTTGTGTCAGTTGTAGACTCTGCATCGTGCTTTGTTCCTGTGATAGTAGATACTATATAGCATTCAGTTAAAACCATCTAAGAATAATGTTATGCAGCAGCTCCTACAGGCACTGTCCACAGAACTGGTCTAGTCATCCAGTCACCTAAGTTTCCTGCTACTTCAGCTGCTCAACTACAGCATTAGATTTTAAGCCTTCAGAGCTGATGTTACAGATACTTTACAGATCTGATCTACTGTCTGTTAGTCAGTAGGAATTGGTTCATTTTATAAGGCATCATACCTGCTCCCTGCATCAGTGCCCTTACACTGCAGCAGTTTGTTCACAGCAGAGGAAGAACACACCAAAGCAGGATCCATAGAGGAGCATGCCTCACCTAGCATAGCCTTTTATAGAAGGCTTACAAAGAGCCCTGGACAAACTGTTTTCTTTCCTACTTCATAGAAGAGTCAAGCAACAATACAAAGTTTAATAGGATTAGTTTCCAATTTTATCTTAACAGCCCCAGGAAATAAGTATCTCCTTGCAGTCAGATTCTGCAGCAGAATACACAACTGCATTACACTGCAAAAGCCAAAATTCTAATTCCAGGTTGAAATTATTGTAATAATTCAGATTTCTTGTTATATACCTGCGCCTATGTCAGCTTTATGTTTCATGGCAACACTACCTTCAGTATTTTCCACATCTTCTATGCAGTTATGATCTGAGAAAATAATGTATCTAAAACTGCACTTGTGTGTAGTCTGTTATTAAAAGACAAGAGATCCTCAAGCTAAGTGTAGCCATACAGAGCATGATGGCAACAATTACAAGTTTCAGAAATACATGAACACACACATCCAGATTTCCTCTACTCTTGCACATCTCTCCTAGCACAGTCAAACACCAATGAGATGCTCAGCTGGGTGGCAATTAAAATGAATCTAGCACTTTGCCAGTTATCTTCATCAAGGAATAAACTGCAGTTTCACCTTCTCATGCAGTGAGCACTGGCATCAGCTCAAACTACTGCAGCTTCTAGCTGCAGTCTGAGCCAGTCATAAAGCAATATCTTTCCGTGTAGATATCGTTTCAGTACACCTACAGGCCTTAAGAGTCTACTTGGGCTGTGATTCCTAAAGTTCTGTGATTACTTGGTTATGCAAATATGGAATCTTCTGGAAAAATGCAGAGACATCCAGCAGCTTCAGATACAACTTAAAGCTTATACTTAAGCTGTCTAGAAGGCCTGCTCTGAGCATGTAGTGCCAAAGCACCAGGCTACATTCACATTCCTATTTTTGAATGTGTTGTTCAGCACAGTTGGTTCAGACACTTCAGATGCTCCAGAGAGGCTGAGAGGCAGAGTTGATCTGACTATTGAACAGTCAGTGATAAATCACTTCAAAGTTATCAGTGCTTGAAGGATTTACATCAACTCCAGTAAGTTCTGATCACATTCTCTGCTGTCTTTGGCAAAATCTGTGAGAAACAAACCTGAAAAATAAGAAATCAAGGTGAGGACAGGAATATTAGTAGAGCTTCTGATAGCTAAAGTTAGCAACACATTTTTCCCCTGCATGTTTAAAGCAATCACTACAGTACCACACTGCCCAGTGTCTTCAAATGCAGCAATCTGCAGTGGAGGCTTACCACAGATGGCATAGATGCAGTCATTATGCTTCAGCAGCAAGAACCTAATCCTGAACACTACATTCCAGTCAGAACCAATTACAGCTTGGAGTACAATTTGTAAATTAGTGCCCTAGCATTGTTAACTCAGGGACTCAAATTTCAAGAATTGAGTTCTCACAAGCATTGTGTATCATGAGAACAAGCTGCTTCTACATCCTCTTCTGTTGTTGTGAACATAATGGGGTAGGGGAGCAAAATACTTGCCTGCTGTGCCAAACAAACATGAAATCTACATTTGAGAAGAGCCTATTCCAAAACCAAATTTGAGAACAAATTACTTCTCTTCCTCATCCATCATTTTATAATATATTTCACGGACACAGTGGGATCTGTCCTTCTCAGAACACACCACCTTCATGAGAAAAAACAAATATAATTACTTCAGATACAACTTGAAGGGCACACAAGCATTCTGAGAACAAAAAGTTCTAAAGGTGTAAGTATAAATCAGTATTACAAAACATCCCTTAATTTTTATTCACTGGTAATATACCAGCTTATTACAGATGAAGACTACTGACTGCAGTGCTAGACAGCAAGTCCACCTACAAGTTACCTTCATTCAGAAGAGCCATGCCCCCACATACAATAAGCCCAATTAGTATTGTATTACACATTGGGAACATGTAGTTAGCACTCTATTTCGTAAGCTACATTAAGGCTCCAACAAAGACTTAAAAATCAATTGTTATAAGAACACACTGCAGAAACTTATTCATGAGGTGAATATATGCATTCACAAGCTGAATAAAAACCTGTTCCTTGAATTTTAGTCCCGGAGTGCCTATTTCAGTGGTCCAAATTTCTATAGCAACATTCCCATTAAGCACCAGGAAATGTTGGATTAGACCTACTTATATTGCAGCATGATTTCAATTATGATTCCAGGAAGCCTATTTGAAAAGCTTCTGTCTTTCAAAGAAGTGATCTTTCAGGCTGTGACCAAACAGCATTTAAGCTTCTAAAGCAAAGAATTGCAAGTTCTTTTTCATTATTTTCATGAACAGCTATTACAGCATCCTTTCAGCAGGAAACCTGAACACCAGTATGGAGGTTTCAGGACAGAAAGAGCGAAACTGAATACAACCTTCATGCAAAACAAAGAAGAGAGACATATAAAAAGGCTCTTGGGACCTTGGTTCAGTAGTAAAATAAGTCTTTCACCTATAAAGATCTTGATCAGGCAATCCACTGGTCTTGCCCACTTCAAGTTAAGAAGGATGTATAAAAATGCAGCAATACAGGAAAACCAATGAGTCATGCTATTGATCAAACATACCTCTAGCCCTGCCAGAAGCGGTCACCATCACTGGCCATTAACCAATGGTCCTTGACTACCAGAGGCAGCATGTCCTGTATCCTCCTCAGAGGGAGCTACACAGTTCTACCTTGCTCTATTAGGTACAAGGTACCTATACAATGTGTTAGCAAGAAGTCTACTTCATGGAGTATAGTTGTGCTGCAAAACAGTTCCAAACCTGCATTCCACAAAGATCTGAAGTTAGTGGTGAAATAAGAGCCTTAACCTGCTTGCAGCTTTTTACTTGCAATACATATGATGCTTACAGGTTTGTCATTTTCTGGTCAAGCTAGTTTAAACCCTGAGCTAGGTTTTCTGCAAGAAATTTGAGTCCCAAAATATCTATTGATAGCACGCTGGACTCTCTTGTCCAAGTGACTGCAGCTTAAGCCCTCTATCTGAACTACTGTGGTCCTACCCTTCCTCATCACATCACTGTTATCTGTTACCAGCTGTGCCAGCATGTACCAACATGTGCCCAATGAGGCAGCTTGGGCATCTGACCCAGTCCCAGGTTTCATAAAATAGTTAAAGGGAAGTCCCTTCTCTCTCCTTGAAACACTGTTTTCTTAACAGCCGAGCTACAGCTACTACTACCCTTTCGTTACAGGCAGAAAGGAAATGCTTGACCAAACAGACAAAGCTCAACCTTATGAAAGAGAGGTCTTTGCTTATCCCTGTTACCAACAGTATAAAGCATTCCAAGTGATAAGTCCAAGAACGCTGCTGAAACCAGAGCTTGTTTTAACTAGATAGGAAGAAGCCTGGTACACAAACATGAACACGTAGCTTAGATAAGGTATTATGAATATAGCTCCTTTCACTTAGCCTCAATATTTTGCAAGTAAACAGGATTTAATCTCACTAACATGCAGCAACAAGTTCAGAGCTGTTTGCATTTATGGATTGTATACATCCAAGCTATAAGGCTAGCAAAACAAAAAGGGTACAGTTATTTGAGCTAGAAATTAACTCAACCCTGGCATACCAAACAAGATGACTAGCAAGGAGAACGGGTAACCTGTCAGAACTAGCATTAGCAAGATAAATTAGGTTCACTCCTCTACTCAGAGAAACAAAACCAAATAAAGTTCTAGGCAAGAACTAGGGTGAGCCATTTTCTTGCATCAGTATTCACAAGTTTTACAGAAACCTTGTTCTGCAATCAGTTATCTGACTCTGTAGTCATAAGCAGCAAATCAAATGGTAGAGGTGGAAGGGTAAACAAGACTACAGCAACAGAGTTAAGCTGACCTGAAGCTGCCTCAGAGTTAGACATTTTAATGCCACGCTGTACAGATGTGCAGGTCTTTGCTTACTTTCAGCCTTCAGAAAAAACAAATATGCTGGTTTGACTGATTTCATTCATTCAAAAGGTTTAGAGATAAAAATAAGGATTTTGTCCTGAGAAGTTAAACCAGGCATCAACATGATTAGATGATGCAGACCGACAGGCAGAGATCCCATGCTATGATTACTGCTTAACTCCACTGCCACTGGTCGTGAAACAAAGCTGCCCACCAATGGCATCACTGTTGTCACCACTCATTTGACAGAGCAGATTTGCTACTGGACGGTGTACAGTGGATGGCAAGCCCATGACATCAACATAACAAATGCCGTTAAGAAGCTGCACTGTGACTCCAGAGGGCTCTTAGTTCTGCATCAGTGCCTGCTCTAATGCAATCAGACACTCCACCTTCCTCTGAACACTGTCAGCAATAGTCTGCTGAGTCACAGAGCCTGTAGGGACACTAGGAGCTGCAGGGCCTGCAAACGCAAACTGAACTCAGCCTACTGCAGAGCAGATCACTCCAAGCTCAAAAAACCAGCAGTGCAGCACTCTTAGCCCACATACACCTGACAAAACCCTTTAAGCCCCAGTAAAACAAGGTAAGCCTTATCTGAAGTACATAGTATCTCAGTGTCCAGTATAATGCAGCAAAACTTAAGCCTTTTTAAAGAGTCTTCACAATTCTTTCATGCAAATACAGCAAGTTCCCCTATTTCCAACCCTCTCACGCAAGGGCTGTCACAGAAATCTATGGAATGCCCAGCGACACATTTGCAAGCACCTTGTCATTGCAAAAAATACACAGGCAGTATTAACTTTATTTGTTTGGCTTCAGAAAGGTCTACATCAATATTTTAGGAAAGGTTAAGAACAGGACATGCAAGAAAATATTTCAGTGCTAGCATTCAGAGCAGCTAATATTTTTAATGTTCAACTGGCAAAGGTTATTAGTTTCAGAGTGTATCTTTCACCAGTGTGAGGGTTTCCATGTATCTGAGCATTTTTTTTGCCCTATACCATTTTGTATATGCGCTTCCTTCAGTGAAAACAAGCTCTAAAAACTTAGAAGCTCAGAACAATGACATGCAAGCTCTAAGCCAGTGGTTATTTCAATATCCAGCTCTCAAATTCAACTAGAATTAATTATGACAGCACCTCACCATGTTAAATACACAGATGCACATGAAACAGTATTCAATACAAATTACTTCCATCTGAGGGGAAAAAGTAAAAGTCTTGTTACTAGAGCAAGCTAGACATCTGCTTTAGAAAATTAATCCTTGCAAAAAACATGGCATGATTAAGAGTTTTTTCAGCTGCTAACACTGAATGGTGCATGATTTGTGCTGAGCTCTTCACTGTTCTTACTTGGTTGTAATGATTCTCTTAAGTACAAAAGCTTAAAACATTTCTTGGATTCACATCAAGATCTGAACACTAGAAAAAAGTATTTTATTAAAATATTAGTAAAAAGTCACTTTTAAATACATGAGAAACGCTTAATAAGTGCTGACTTGTTACTAAGATACCCCTTGGAATGACCTTTTCCACACAAAAGGGAATATTCTTTATTGACCTTCAATGCAGTGAATCTATACAGAGTTGGCACAGCAAAGGGGCTACTGCTGCATATAATTTAATAAGCATAGACTGCAAAACAAACAATGAAAAAACAAACTGACCTTATGTTTAGCATGCTGAAATTTTGACCCTTCCTGCTCTTCATGCTGCACCGAGTTGGCTCTCTCCCTCACACTTCTATACCCAGGACTGGGTATAATGTACTCTTTTCCTATGTCGATGTCTTTCATCTTCTGTAAACGCCAGGGTTTACACGTGTATTTTCACCTCAAATGTCTGAAAAATAATTAAATTCCACTTCATTATATACTATGCCCAACACACCAGTTACCTTTAGTCATTTTTAAGGCTTATTTTTTTAAATAAAAAATCAGAAAGCAATTGTGAAAGAGTTTTATTACAACAGGACTGTAATAAAGTGACTTTGGAAACCCACACAAAACTAACTTCTCCTGAACTAGTTTAAACATACCCTGAGGTAACCAAATAGTACAATGATTCTCAATGCACTGGAGTACTGTCATACTTCCTTAGAACTCCAAAATACGATTATGCAATCTGACAGATAAACATGATAACCACAGTATTTAGTTGAAACCTTAAGAAGATCAAATCCCTGAAATCTTTTGTTAGAGTCTAAAGTTGCACACACCCAACAACTTACCAGAGCAAAGTTTTGCAAAACTGATCTCTCTAGAGGTAACAAATGATAAAACTAGTCTTTCCACACACACTCTAGAGAAAAATATATTCCTTCTCTATAGCATTATTCAGTTACTCCATAGGCTTGAGCTATCATTAAGCATGAACATGCACAGAAAGGAGTCACATCTTCAGTGCTGCAGGTTCTCCCTCAACCTAACAAATTGCACTGTAAGGTCAGAAGGAGAATCAGAGTCCCGAGAAGAAATTCACCTTCCACTACAAGACTTTGTTCCGTAACTCTGCTTTATTACATTCTGTCCCTTGCCTTACTAACACGATGGAAGAAGTCTCATTAAGTTACATTAGTCAGAACCTGCATCAGCAGGTTTGGCTTGGCGCACTGGGCTGCTACCTCTCCGCCGCCTGCAGCAGCCGCCGCCTTCCCCCATTGCCGGCACAAGCCGCCTCCAACGCGGCCCTCCAGCCGCTCTCCAGCAGCCAGCTCCAGCCCCCCGCTCCTCGGTGCTGCTCCCTCACCCCCCCCCGAGACCGTATATGCCAGCGCCGGGCGAGGATGCTGCAGCGCAGGGGGTCCCGGGGCTGCTCCCTGCCGGCTCCCACCCCTCCCGCAGCAGGGATGCGAGCCGCCCCCCCGCGACCTGCCACCCCCAACCAACTTGGGGGGGGGGGAAGGTAATCCCCCCCTCCCCGGCGTAAACAAGAGAAGCCCCCCCCGCTCTGGGACGGATCCCCCCACTCCAGCCGGGGTAGGACGGACAGCCACGAGCCCGAGCTCTCAGCGGGAGGGGGCACCGCGCAGACCCCGTCACTGAGGGGTGGAGGACACACACACACACTACTCGACCGGCCTCCTCACAGGAAAAAAGGCGGCAAAGCCGCCTCCCGCAGCCGCGCGGCGGACCCTCACCCACACAAAGGGCGGCTTCCCACCCCCACCTCACCACCCGCCCCCGGTAACGGGCGGGGCGGCCCCGCTCACCTCCGCCCGGCGACTACCCCCGCTGCGGCTTCCCCACTCAGCGGCCGTGAAGCTAAACAACATCCCTTATAGCGGTTCCGGCGTCCCCACTGCGCCTGCGCGGGGAGGAGGGCGGGGGCTGCGGCGGCCGCTCCTTCCCGCCGCCCCACGGGAAATGTAGTCCGCGCCGCCGCGCTGCCCGCCCACAGGCTGCAGGTCCAGGAACTACATTTCCCAGAAGGCCCCGCGCGGGTCAGCCCCGCCCCACCCCCGCTTGGCCACACCCCCTCCCTGCCGCGCCGCGCCCGCTCCCTTCCCGCCGCTCCTGCCGCAGCGCGGGGGGGGTCTGGAACGTTCGTCGCCGACCGGCGCGAGCCGCCGGGGTGGGGCGCGCGCCCCGGCCGCAGCGCGAGTGCAGTGCGGTGCCACGAACGCGCTGCGACGGGCAGCGCCGCGCACCCCGCGCTGCTGCGGGCAGGACGGGCTGAGCCGCCCGCCCCCAGCCCCTGTGGGGTGGGACGAAGGAGCCCGCTCTCTGCCGGGGCACCCGGCGCCCAGCTGCGGGGAGGACGAGGGTGATCTGGGTTCCTCCCCCCGGCCCCGTCCCGCCGCAGGCACTGCCGCAGGGCGCTGTCCGGTTGGCGGGGGCCGGCGGCCAGAGCAGGAGGAGCGGGCGCCTCCCGCTTCGGCCTCGGTTGCACCCGCCTCTCTACCGGCGGGTGGTTTGCACCTGCCTGTCACTCGCTGCCGGTTATTTACAGCCTTTGGGCCGGGGAAAGCGCGGCTGTGTCGTTATCTGTGTTTAACCTTTACCGCAGCTGAGGGGCTGGCTTCTGTGTGCAGCGGCCTTGCCACCGTCAGCCACGGCCGCGGGCCCGTGACTCTCCTCGCAGCAAGCCGGGCTTGGGGCAGGAGGCACGGGGAGCCCCTGCTGTGCCCCTCTGAAGGGATTCAGGCCAGCTAAAGGGACTGTGACCTTGTCCCAGCGCTTTCCCAGTCAAGCTTTGCCCACGGAAAGGGACGGAGCAGCGGGAGGGAGGCTGCGGCTGGGCATCCATCCCTGTGTGGCAGTGGCCGAGGAGCAGCAACAGCTCCGCACCCCCAGCCCAGCTCCCTGAGTCAAGCCTGGCACAGGGGATCCAGCCCCAGCCTCGGGGAAGTCAGTGAAGGAGGAGATGGGCACAGCTGCATTTCCTCTCACAAAGGCCTGCAAATATCCTTAAGAAACCCTGAGCTGTAGTTTCTCCCCTGCTGTGTTTAAATACCCTGTCCTCATCTGACATCTTTCCACCAGCCAAATTTGGCTGATGTCTCATTTAAGTGGTTTATATAACAAGTGCCTGTTTGCACCGCAGTCCTTGCTCTCGTCTCAGGAATGTTTGTGAGAGTCAATTTGATAGAAAAGCTGAAATAAACTCAGGTAAAGATGGGAGATAGGAATTTGGAAGTAAAACTGGACCCAGAATATTTCTTCCAGGCCAGCAGTACAGGTAAAAGGTGTCACCACACAAGCAACGATTCAAGGACACCCTTAAGGTACCAGAGAACCCCTTCAGAGCTCCCTGACACCTACAGTTACACATCCTGCAGAGCTCCGACTCCACTTCTGGCAAAAATGAGAATCGGCTCCATTGCAGGTGCTCTAACATTTTGGGACAGGAGAAGCGACAGACAGATGCACAGAAGCAGAGCCCTTCTCATGGTACGGCAGCCGAGAGCACACGTGGCTGCTGCATTTTTCCGCAGTCTGTTCCCCAGGACTCACAATCATGCAATTTCAGATTGGTTTGACTGAGATTTTATTGTGGAAGAAGCTGCAAGGTGCACTTCATGCTTTATAAATGCTATGTCCCAGCAAAAGGTGAATTTTAAGACAGAAGCCAGGAGGCAATTTAGAGTAAGTCTGAACAGTCATTAAACAGACCTTTGTCTGCATCAAACACACTGGAATGTAGGGGTAAATAGATGTGCAGTTACTGAGCAATGTAATTAAACAGCACAGACATAAAGGACCAAGTATGAATGACGGAGAGAATTAAACTGTTTTAAAGCTTCAAGGTGAATCACTTGTATTGCATTTTAGAGTGTTGACCTGAAATTGTTTTGAGTGTTTTTGGTTCCTGGGCTGTGGAAGTAACCAGAGCTGCTTTTCAGAAGTGGCTGGCTGTTTTTGAGCTGATGATATGTTGAAACCCAAAGGATCTGCATCATGTGCCTAGAGGTAAAGAAGAACATGAACCTCCATTATGTCGAAGTGGTTGCAAAATGTGTTAGGAAAGCTGAGTGGAGAGTGTTTTTTAAGCCAAGGGACTCAGGGCCCTGCCTCTACTTGTTCTGTCCTCTATTTCTCCAGTGCTGGAGCAGATCTGAGAGTGAAAGGGAGGGAGGGAGTGCTAGTAGAAAACTGTGCTGGTAAATAATGGTGGGTGCACTCCACTCAGACTAGCTCTGGGCAATGGGCTGGCAGCAGCATCAGCAGTGTTTTCACACCTGTGGTCCTGAGAGTGTACGTACTCCCTTAGTATGATGGTGGGAGGAAAATGCTTGTGTAGGCATAACCCCCTTTTAAGTATGTCACGAGTCTCCTCCAGCGTTTGTTCTAAAGGATATAAATGTACTGGTGCTACCAACCAGAGGAGTTACATCTTTAGCTCCAGTGGCAGCAGCTAATGCTTTTAGTGCTGCAAGCCCTGGATTCATCCCTGCGGGATGGCAGCTGTTACATAAACAAGGCCTGTACAGTATTAAAACTTGCCCTGATTCAAGATCTGGGCTTTGCCATAATCAACCCTGACTGCAGCAACAAAAGCACAGCCAGACCGAAGAGCCAGCAGCAGCTTCAAAGCCAAGGCCTCCAGACCATGTGGGCTAGGAAGCAATACCTGATAGTTTTCTTAGAGGTGTACAGTATCAGCTTCCCCACACCCTGAAACAAACATCAGCAACAAATTTCAAGCAATGCTTGAAAAAAACTGACTTGAGCCATTGAGGCTGATAATGGAGCATCTCCAGGTTGACCAGGAAAACCAAGGCTCAGTTTGTGGGAGTGATGATCTTTATTTATCCAACTGTCCTACCACATCTTCCCCCATAGGATCTGAGGACCTGCTTCTGCCTCTTGGGGAATATGGAACACATGCTGCCCAGGCAACGTAACTGAGCTGAACCTTGGACGGAAACAAAGAGACATCCTTTCAGGAGATCTTCAAAGCTTGAGGAGCATTGCAGCACTAGTTTGTGTTCATAGCACTGCGATTAAGACCAGAATCTCAGCCACACAAAACCCTGTTACACACATGACTGCGAAGCAGAGAGTTACTTGTGTGCCGATGGGATCCAAACCCCTGAGAAGCCCAGAAGATGCTGGCTGCACAGGTCGGGTGGGGGAGCAATGGGGTGGTGCAGTCACCATTTTACTACTGGCAAAAAATTGCAATGAGGTGCTAGGACAAAACAGCTTTTCTCTTTGCCCTGAAGGAAAAAATATCCCCCAAAGAAGCAGCAAGATGTGATTGGACTGATGTCTGTGGAGATATGTGGAATACCAAGAGATGTCTTAGGCTAACAGGAGCAGAGAGCTGTCACATCAGGCTTGTCGCCTGCCCAGTGCCTCCTTCCGAATTTGTGGGCTCTGCAAAGCTGGCTGGGGAGCACAACGTGCTTCGGTCAGAGTGGATGGTACATGAGGAGGCGTCTTCCTTTGACACAAATCCGGACACCCCTGTGAAGAGCTGTTCTTCTCTCTCTCCCCAGATCTCCTTTCCTATGTACCTCATACACAGATGACATCTTCTTCTCACTCTTCCCCACCGGGATGCTTGTTCCTGGCTGCTGAGGCTTGCATTTTCAGCATGAGTTTCCTGGGTTCAGTCTCTCCTGATGAGCATGCTGACAGTTGTTATGGTTGCTGGTGCTTTTTTACTCTCTCGCTGACCAGAGCTCTCAGCCATGAAGTGCAGAACTCAGAAATTAATTGGACAGCTCAAGTAAAAGTCCCATGACCTCAAATATGTCCTGCAGTGCTGCAAACTATAACAAGTCCAGAAATAGTGAGGTCTGGAGAGACTGCATTCCTGATTCTCTATCCCCGTGCAGTGTCTGATCTTTTATTGTCCATCATTTCCAGGTCTCCCTCCCACACACAGCCTATTAGTTCAGGACTTTGAGCTCTCAGAGCAGACAGAAAGACTTCCAGTTGCACTGCACCTACTGCAAGTCACACCTCTGGAAAGCAATAATTTAGCCTCAGGTGGGCCATATTTCTCTTTCTTAGGAGCCACCAACCTGTGTGGGCAGTGTGGCAGATTGACACAAGCCTCAGGTAGGTACATGTTGCCTACAACCGGAGAGTGGAGAGACATCGCCACTCATTTTCCTTTGTATCTTATATCCACCTTCACACTTTAAGAGGAAGAGGAAAATATCTGTGGCAAAAGCATCAACAAGAAGATCACTGAGAATAGTCATTCTTAGTCCATCATCCTTAGGCTCCAGAGTTAACATCCCATTGAGGAGATGGGGAGGAGGGCAGGAGCCAATGTGGTACTTGTAGCAGGGCTGTCAGAGATAGCTGTGACTTGCTTAACCATTCCCCCCTTAAATCTCAGTAGCATCCAAACTATTTTGGGACATCAGTGAGCTGGGTTTGTCACATGAAAACCACAGTCCAGTTTCCTGCAAACGAAGATGTTAATAATCAGCAATAATGTTGTTGCATAATAGCTCATTACTTGTTGTAGCAAGAAATGGGTATGGTTGTTTTTAATTTAAGAGGAGTTATAGTATCTAATGGATTTGGTCATGGCTTGCATCAAAGAACTGTAAGAGTCGCATATATTCTCTGCACATATTTAGTGCTGCTAGCACCTGAGTCTTCCTAAAAATCCCGCTCCTATGTGTGGGGCCTGGGGAGGCTCGTGACAGCAGACCTCCGAACGGCCTGCAGCAACACCTGGTTAGACACGCCTGCCCATGCTGCGCCGGGCATCTCTCTGCCTGCTGGACCACAGGTGCTTGTCCACAAGACTATGCACACACCACCACACGGGTTTTGTGCCTACTTGGCTCCATCCAAACCCTCAGCATGGAGCTAATAACCTCCCCATATGGACCTGGTACCAAAACCCTCTCCCTACCCCAGTTGTAGCTGCACAGAAAGGGATTAGCAGGGTCAGAGTGTGAAAGACTCGGTGCCATGAGCCAACCATTTCCTGGAACTCAGCATTTTCCATGTGGCTGCTCTGATTTTTGAGGCATGTGGGGCACGGGACCTTGTGAGATGTTCAAGACCTAATCAACACCCCAGGGATGCCTTTCTTTGCAGCACAGACCCTCTCCGAGCTCCCACCTTTCCATTACTGCAGTCTCATTGTGCTTGCCTCTCTGCAAATGACTCATTCAGACATTCAAGTCCATGTGCTTTATGTTGCTTCAGTGCTGAACAATCTGTGTTGCAGATCAGAAACTGGGGAGAGTGGAGGCCAGCTCACACAGCACAGCAGGGAGCGGTGATTTCACCACCCTTCCCCCGGGGAAAATACAGAAGAGGGATGTGATGTGTTTGGACCTAGAGAAAAGATGAATCCCTTTCCTCCTGACCTGTTTTAGGCAGAAGGAGTTCATTAATATCTTAATACACCTGTGCATTCAGTTTTCCTGAAAACGAGTTATACTTGCTTGATGTTTGTGCAAAACTGTTAGCAGTGTGGGTGTTCAGAGGATAAGGCTCCTAGGCTGTTCAAGGCAGTGATACCGCTCCAGACTACAGCAGTACCACCCATCACTTTCCCTTCAGTTCATGTAGGAGGACGAACCTTCCTAGCCAAGCTAACGGTGTTTTACTCTTTTTCTCAAAAGCCTCTCCAAATAGCCATGCTTTTGCAACGAATGCCTTTCAGTGTTATTTTATATTTTTTTAGGTTTTGATCATCCTGCCCTATTTCTGCAGCATTTACGCTTGTCAGAGTGCAGAAGTAAAAGGTGCAATACTGTGCTGTATCACACAGATTAAATTTGGTTTGTAAGCCATCATTCAGGTCGGGAGGAGAGAGCATGGAAAAGCACGCGGTCTTATTCATATGCTACTTTCTTTGGGCTTTGGGAGAGTGAGATACAAATAATACCCTCCCAACACAATTAGCAACAACTAACTCAAAACTGTTTTTTTTCTTACAGGGAAAAGCCAAAAGCTCTCAAAAATATTACAATGTTTAAAGTGTAATCCAGTGCAGAAAACCAGTTCAAGGCAGTTCATCTCTAGACTGATTGTTTGATCTTTCTTCTATAAACCTGGTGATTCGGGCGACAAGATCATTTCAAGGGCAAAGCACTGCCCAGAGACCAGAAGCCGGTGCAGACCTATGCACAGTAGTAAATTGTGTGGTTCCTACAGTTTGCACCACACCCACAATTAATGAGTAATCCACAGAAATCTGCGGCATGGGTCAAGCTGGAGCCTGCCTGCTCTGACAGGCACAGCAGACTTGAGCCTCGGCTGTGTTGTAGGGCTGGTTATTTGACGAAGTTAGTGGAAAGGCCAAACAACACAAACAACGCTACAGTAAAAAAGCTGCAGATGTGTCTGAATGAGCATTAATGGGCTGGGGTGCATCCTAGCTATACCACTCTGGCTTTGGGAGTTACCTCATTTCAGCTATTACCCATAGACTGCAGATGTGCAGTATGGCTTTGGTTAGTCTGCAGCACTAAGTGTGTGGGGAGAACCTCCTCTAACTCCTCTCTGAGAGCAGTCCGGGATTGTCCCTAAGCCAGAGCATAAGGAGAGGGCAATGGCCACGTCAGAGTGGTGTGTTCAGTTCAGGCTGGTTTTGTGGAGCTGGTTTTGGGCTGGCCAAGCAGCCATGGCCAGAGCCACTCTGGATGCAGGCTGTGGTGGGGAACTGGTTTAAACCTTACAAAACCTGGAGGTGGTGGGCAGGGCATGATGCAGCATGACCTTCCTATCAGCTCCCTGGGACACGGTCACAGCCCACTGCCAGGGCAGGGCACACTCTGTCCACTCCTCTTCTGCCTCTGCAAACACAGAGCTGTAGGCTCACTGAGGTGAAGGTGTCACTGCTTCCAGCCGTGTGGAAACAGCAGAGCCAGACACAGCAGCAAGGTCACTCGGCTGGCTTGTATCGGGATGTGGTTTTCTTACAGCTGGCTGCTTCTGTGGCCCACTTGATGGGTACCATCAGGATGTACCATGAAAAAACGATGTGTGGATGCAGCCGTGACAGCCCTGTGTAAGTGTGCAAAGTGCTTCGTCCTGCTGCTCTCCCTGCCAGCACCCACAATGCTGCAGCTCCTCCGAGCAGCTCCTGGTTCATGAGGTGCACATCAAGCATGGTCAAGCACCAGCTCTTTGATCTTGGGGCAGATGGTGAGCTTGCCAGTAGCCATATCATCCCTCCTGTTCCCCCAAGCCCTCCCCATTTCTTACATCCATTGTGAAGTGACCCTGTCAGCATCCATCCAAGGTCTTGGTGATGCTGCATAGCAGTGACACCCGACACCTGCTGCTGCTGCTCTCTCCTCCCCCAGAACACAGTTTGTGGGTGCCATTAGCTCTCTCACCACTTGCTCTCATCCTCTGTGGAGATGTTTGTTGATGATAGCTCAGCTGGTCATTACATACCTCACATCTGTGCCAGGAAGGCTCCTGGGAAGACGGGATGTTTCCCCGGTGCCTGGCAGAGCGTCTGTCAGGAAGGCAACGCTGCAGGGACTGCCACTGCCACTGGAGTCAAGGTCTCTGTTTCCCCATGTATTCTCAAGCTCTTGAGCTTTTTTGCAGTGCATCCTCTGCCCTCCAGCGTAGCACGTGCTACCGGGGAACCACCAGCCTGCATTTGCCCCCGTGTTCCCAAGCGTCCCTCCAAGGTACATGGGAAGCATGAGCCAGCCTCAGCAAGCACACATCAAGCAACCTGCAGGGAGAGGAGCTTTCTGTCCCATTGGAAACACCGCAAGCATCATGTACAAAAAGGGCTTCAGAAAAAGGAGAAAAGTAATTAAAAATACTGGGAGCCCCTGGTGGTGCCTGGAGTCCCATGTGATGGAGAAAAGGCAGTTGGGATGCCAGTTTTGGAGGTCGCCAGTGTAATCAGCCAGTTTTAAAAGCAAATGAGGACAGCCAAGGTCAGAGAGTGTTGGGCCTCTGGGACTGTTGCTGTGCAGCTGAAAACAGGGAAAAAGGGGAAGCTGCAAGTCTAACATTTCTCTGTCCTTGCCTCTGCAGCTGGTGCTGGGGCTTTCCTGGGTCCCAGGAGGCTGGATCCCAGGGGCCAGCCCTGCTGCACATGTGATAGGGGCAAAGGAGCTGTTTTTTGGAGACTCCTACCTGGGGTCTCAGGGGAAGGCAAGCAGCTCTGTGTTCAGACAGCAATGGGATGGGAACTCAAGGCAGTAGTGGGCAATAAGCAGGGCTTGGGGAGACTTGCTCTGTTCTGTTGCTGGGGGAGAAAGCAGCAGAGACAGTCGTCTCCTGCTTTCTCCACCCAGGAAGAGCAGGACTGCTTTCCTGGGGGCTCCTGAGGCAACCCTGCTGTGTGCATCTTGTTTTGCTGAGCTAATTGCTTTTGCTTCCTCAGGAAGCTCTGCCTGAGCCCCAGCAGCCATGCTGCAATGCCACCACAACACCCAGGTGTCCATGACCTTGGGAGCTCCACGCTCCCCTCCGTGCATTGCTACACACACCCCCTCCCCCCGCCCAGGGCTCTGTGTGGGATTGGCACAGTGAATGGCAGGTGAACACATGTGTCCTGTGGGACTCTTGGCCCCCAGGTGATGGACTAGAGCCACCGTGCAAGGATTGTTCTCAGTCTGGGTGGCCATGGCACTCGCTTGTATCTCCTCTCATTGCATCAACCTGTGGGATCATGGGGACTGCTGTTGTGGGACAACAAAAAGTTTGGGACAGAGCCTAGGCAACAGCCTGGGTTAGCCAAGGTGAAGCTTGCATGAGATGTACTCCAAGAGGAAACACTGATCAGTCTGAAACATTGATGCTGTTTGTTAAGGCTACAGAAACCCCCGAGCAGGAAAGCGTATGTCTGGAGCAGGTTTGTCTTTGCCAAACAGAGCCCTGTCATATGCCTGTCCCATGCTCTGCAGATAAGGGGGAGTCCCCTAGGTGTTTCTGAGGCTCTAATAGGAAAAGCCCCATGTGTAATCATGGCTTAGGTGGGTCAACTGGAAACAAAGCACTCCAGCTGCTACACGCTGCTCTTCATCACGATACTGGAGGACAGGAATCTTCCCAGCATGGGGCTGCAGAGATGAGGCTGGTGCTTGAGAAGTGGGAAGTAGCTTTAGGGTCTGCAGCCTGATTAACACAAATCACAGCTCCACAACACTTAGAATAACAAACCCAGCCTAATACTGATAACCAAAGAACAGCCCAACCTCCAGACCCCCCACGCCCCTCCCCAGCACTGGGTGTGCAGCACATGGGGGCTGGGGGTTGTAAAGACTAGAAGCATCAGCACCACCTCCTCCAGCACATGGTTACAGGGTGGGAGCAGTGCTCAATTCCCAGGGTGGTCACCAGCTTGTTCTGTGACCACAACTGTGTCACATCTCCAACTCGTGGCTCAGTTCCTCCTCCTAAAAAATGCATCACTGCTGGAAACCATGTGACAGAGGCAAAGGAGAGTCGCTGTATGAAAAGCCGAGCAAGGTCTCAAACCACTGCTGTGCAAAAGATCCTCCCCATCAGTGAGCAGCACCTGGCTTCCTCTTAAAGACAAAAGATTGAACCAGTTTGAACTAATGGAAAATACCCGGCTCAGCCCCAGCTCCTTGTTGGAGTGAGGCACATGTAGCATCAATCACCAGCTGTTCCTGCTTTGAAAATACAGCAGCTCTTCACGTGGGTGAGAGAAATGAGCTCAAGCACTGCACAGCCTTTGTGAATCCTATTGCTGCCTCCTCTGTCTTTAAAAAGCCAGGGCCTGCTCCCTGCAGTGCACTTGATACGGCTTCAGTCTGATAGGAGTTAAGTCCAACCTTCAATGTTGGTTTGTCGCTCTTCTGTTTCCTCAGTGTGTTTGCAGTGGTTTGCACAGAGGAATACACAGAGATGGTTTAAAACACATTTTACTGCAGGCGTTTATCAGATCACACTGATGTCCTATGATTGCAGGCAGAGATACAATTTAGATCAAGTTTCTAGCTGAACACCTGCGTCACCTATAGGTGAGAGTAGGTCTGGGTGATGTCTCTGTGCAGGGATGACCCCTCTATCATCCAGCTGCGGGGGGCGGGGGGGGGGTGGGGGTGTAGAGTTGAGCCCTGCCTGTGCATTTAGAGCTGCATGCTCTGGACTCTTCTCTTGCATCAGTGCCGAGTTACTACAGTTTTTGGTCTTACCTTTGCCCTGCTTTGCACTTTACGTCATTGCAGACACCCCTTCAAAGTCCAAGCCAGGTCTTTACACATGCCTCTACCCAAGAGGTTGTTTGTGTATCTGCACTGCATGGATCAGAGCTGTCGGGTTATCTCTAAGGCCCAAGGATCAAAGCTGAATATTACCATCCTGCTAAGAGTGTTTATTTCCATATATAGTACTGGCACTGCAGCCATGCCTGGAGTCCCTCTTTGGAAGTAGTGGCCCTATGATGGGGACAGACAGCCCCAGAGGCACCCCAGCCCAGCTCTGACAGCATGCATCACGCCTGGCTGGGTCAGGAGCTGTCTGAGTGGTGAGGACTCGATGTATTCCTACCCCGTGGAGCTAATAATTTAACTTCATCTCAGGTGACTGCATCAAGCAAGAAACAAATTTGGTAACTACAGGTGGCAGGTATCAAACTCTATGATTGGTGGTGTCATCAGTGCTTCAGACTGTGGTTGGTTTCAAAAGGATGAAAAGAAGTAGAAATAATATATCTGTTTAGGGCACCCAAGCCAGCACTCAAAGGAGAGTGCTGCAGACAGGTGGAGACTGGGAAGCTGCTCCTGGAGACAAGGTATCTCAACTGCCTGCGCCTAAAACTCCCACTGATGTGACAGAAAAGTGGTGGGAGAACTGTGACGATGAATTCCTCAGCAATCTTAGGTATAGAGCCTCATCACATGGCTTAGCACATTGCATTATTAATTGCTTTGACTTGGAAGAAAGAGAAAAAGGAACCTCTAATCCAAGAGACTTCATTTTTTTTCTGGTTTCCAGTATATTACCTTTTCTTTGGTATCTACTACAGCTGGAACCAGCACATCTACACTACCAGGAAAAAGGTCATTAATCAGCTACTTCCTTCTACTTTTCTGCAACCATGTGCATAGTACAGTTTGAAATATATCCCTGACAAATTAAGAGAAGTGTTGGAATGGGTCCATGGGAAACATAAGTTCAGTAACCAGATCTGTAGTGTACAACATCTGTCAAGATAACGTGATCTCTCACCGGCTTTGATGTGATGGAAGGGGGCTGCTGAGTTCCCCTGAGAAAGTTCCCCTTCTCTCTCTTTAATAATTAGATCTTAAGGCAGCCCCAACACAAAAGCTTTTCTAAAAACTCTGGGTGCATGAGCAACTGAATGGATCCTTGAAATGACACAGCTACTGAGTATCACTCAGTTCCCAGCCATCCCTGGAAATGTGAAGCCTCTTGGGCTGACAGCTCTGATAAATGTGCCTTTCCTGTGGATCTCCAGGCTCGCAGGCAAGGAAGGGTTAAAGGAAATGTGTCCTCTCCTCTGAGCAGGGCCCTTGCAGGAAAGGCAGTGATCGGAGTCCAGATAGCTGTGCCTTGATCAAAGCTTCCCCTGCTTCTGGCAGATCAGGTGGTGGGAAGCAGGGCTGCCTCCTCCCTGAAATGATGCATCTGGTGCTGGCAGCAGGGAGAAGGCAGCGAGATGGACAACTCCTCCTTCAGCATCTCCTCCAGGCAGAGCTGGGACTGCTCCGGCAGGGGATGCTGCAAGAGCCCTTTTCCTCTCCTGGACAAGATGAGGGATGAGAAATAACTCTGTCCTCTGCCCTTGCACAGGAGAGGGGAGCAGCCCCCTCTCGGGGCAAGGGAGCAGGAACAGAGCAACAATTCCTGCTGGTGGCTGCTCTGTGTTGGTGGCAAGGCCCCCGGGTGGGAGGGAGCATGGGCTGGAGCCAGCTAGGGAGCTCTCAGAATGAGGCTCTGGGTCAGGAAAGGGCCAGCCATCCTTCTCCTGGGTATTTTCCCAGGCTGTTTACAGCCAGGAAATTCCCTTTGTGCTCTGGGCAGCCCTGACTTGGCACTGTGGGTTCCTTTCTCACAATGCAGGTAACATCAGGTCCTGCCCCTGTAACCCTCTGCAGCATGGCACTTCCCTGCCCATCCCCACAGTCCCAAGGTTGCAGTTACACAGCCCCATGACTTGCTGAGCCCTTTGTCCTTCCAAAGGAGACGTCTTTTTCTCTCTGGCTCAGCCCACGGATCCCTTCCTAGCAGACACTGTTTATTACTGAAGTGCGAGCCTCTCTGGGCTACCCTTACAGCCTGGGAAGGGCTGTTCCCAGCTTCTCCTGCTATAGGAATCTACATGGATCAGAGCTAGAAAAGGGTTAGCTGGGAAAACACGGGGCAGCTCTGCTACCTCCCTACTTGTGCACCACTGAACGGGGAGAAAGGATCTGCTCATGGGCTGCTACCTCATTTCACAAGGCTCAGTGCAGAGCCAAACAGGAGTAAACCCTGGACTAATATAGGCTTTGAAGGCCAGGGACCCCAGGGAAGGAGGTCTTACCTGTGTAGCAGTGGTGCAAAAAGTTGTATGTGAATAAGGAACATAGAAAGGGCAGGGGAAGTTTGCAGACTCATGAGCCTTGCTCGGGGAGAAAGTGATCTCCTGGGTGTTTATGCTCAGGCAGTTCCCCGCGTGACTGGGAGCGCTGGTTCCCATGACTGCTCCAGCACTGTCTCTGATGGGAAATGTGTTTTGTTCCTCAGACTTGAGTGGCTTCTGGGTCATGCAGGGTGGTTGCCTCCAGGGCCTGCCGTCCTGGGGATGGAGCACATGTCAAGCTCAGATGGCTGCTGATGACGCCCCGGGGCAGGTTGTCCTCCCTGAGCTGACTGAGGAGCCTGTGCCTGCCATGCTTAAAGCTTCATCAGTCTCTGAGAGTGACTAGAGAGATGAATCAGCAAAGGATGGAGCCAGAGTGTGAGCAGCAATAGCAGAAGAGCAGCACACCCATACCCTTTCATCTGCACCATGGTTATCTGGGCAAGACCATGTCTGTTAGCTGGATGTGAGCACCATCACTCTGGGGCTGGTGTTTCTCCTCAGGAGAGCAGCTGGTGAGGGATGATGGAAGCAGTGCCCTGAAAGATGCATCCCATCACACAGACTTCATCCAAGAGCTACCTATGGAGTCTGGAAGTAGCTGGAAGGCCATGGGGAGAGAGCAAAACCATTGCATGGGTGAGAAACTGGAGCAAGACTTGTAAAGGGCTGGAAACTCAGCTAAAATATCCAGGGCGATATAGCCTACAGCCCAGTCTGTGTCTGAGGGGAGAGCCTGGGACCAGGAAAAGCCCCAGGGAAGAAGTAAATTAGAGAGAAGTTTACTCTAGGACTTAAATGTGCTTTCCTTGCCTTTCCCCTCATTTCAGGTTCCTGAGCTCCAGGCAGGACTGGTCAGTGGCAGACAGACTGTCACATGGATGCCCCTTCTCTAAGCAGTGAGGCACTTCTGCTGTCTCTTGCCCCTCCAGGGAGACCTGTGTCACCCGTGGGGAACCTGCCTAGCTTGGCGTACCTCTGTGGTACCCAGCAGCACGGGATGAGCATCCACCAGCAGCACCCCCCTGCTGCATTCTGCTCACCACAAATGCTCTGCTCCTTGTAATGGGAACCCCTAGCCCCATCTCCATATTTTGGCAGCTGGGAAGGTGCTGGTGCAGCAGCCGTCTGTCTCATTGCACATCGCATCTGTCACGGGATGACACAAAACACAGGGCAGCTGAGCCAGAGGGAGCTGTGGCAGCCCAGAGCTCAGGCAGCAGTAATGCATCCTCCCTGTTAGCAGGTGAATGATGCTGTGCCCAGCATCTCACTGGTGGAAAGGGCCACCAGGGAGCTCTGAGAGCGGTACTCCAGGACAGGTGGAAACCCAGGGGGACACAGACAGGGTGGTCTCATGCCTTTGTCTCCCCTTCTCAAGGCTGCCAGCCCAGGAGCCACAGGATGCCAAGAGCAGAGGAAGCCCAGCAGTTCATCTGGTGGAAACCCTCTGCCGAGAGCACGGGAGAGGCCCAAATGAGCAAAGAGCAGAAGAATAGTCAGTGTCCCTGCTATCAGCTTGTCTGGAGACCAGGGCATGGGGGGGGAGAGAGGTGGAAGGGTCAGGATGCAGAGTCTGTCTAGCTTTCATGTTTGCTGACTTGCTTGTGTCAGTTTTCTTTTCACCTGCAGGACTTGGTCCGGTGCTCAGGTAAACCTTGTGTCAGGCACAGCTGTTCAGGCGTGCAGCAGGGCTGGACAACATAGGCATGTCCTGGCTGTTGCCTACCCCTTCTCCCAGGGGCAGGAGCTCCTCCAAGGGTGTTTGGGGCAACCAGATCCCTCTCTTCTTCTGGCAAGTGAGCATCAGCCATCCTGGGTAAGCTCAAGACAGCCCCCTGATCCCAGACACCCTGTGCCAGGGTTCATGGCCTGCCTCTGTCACCTCTGACACTGTGTGGGGATAGTCCCAACCAAACCAGGGTCCCTGCCAGCGTGGCATGGGCCAGGAAGAGCTGAATTTAGGCACTAATTGCATCTCTGACCTGGGGTTGAGATGACACACATCCCACAGCTCTGCTGAGGCACCCAAGGGTGCTCCAGGAGCATCAGAGCTGCTGGCCACCAGGCGGGACATGTGAGGAGAAATTAGCCTCATGCTAGGTACATGGTTCCTCCACACAGACCTCCTGTGATCCTCCTCATTGCGAGTCTTACCACCCTGGGGACCCTCTGACACAGGTCTCATTCAGCCCTGATGAATGTGGAGCCCCAAAGCTGTCTAAAATAGGACCAAATCTGGAGTTGCCTGCCAAGGCTTAGCAATGCTTTATGGGCCATCACCTACACAGAGGGAAAAGCCAGGGAGCAACCGAGTGCTCAGAGAAGACAACAAACAGAAAAGAGAGAAGGATTAAAAATGCAGGAGCAGGGACTGGGAGGATGCCCCAGAAAGCAGTCTATGGGTCTTCCCACTCCCCTGCCCAGCCAGTGTGGTATACTGGGCTTGATGGACCTCCAGTCTAACCCAGTCCAGTCTCATTTCAATTTTCATGAGCTAATTTCAATTTTAAAAGCTCTCCTGAATTGCTTTTAGAAAATGTTTGTCCTGAGTGCTACCAGCCTGAAAGTCCCCCATAAAACCGAAGGGAAATGTGTCTGCAAAGCCTGAGGAATATTTATCAGGCTGATTTTGAGTTCATTTCATTAGCAATTACCTTGATTTGTCTTCCCCTGCTCCTGCCAATTTACCAGGGCAACGTCTTGGAAACTCACCTCATTTAGAGAGAACAGGATGTAATTAGCCAGATAATCTGCTGATTCTCCTGTCGAGCTCTATGTGCCCGGTCTTGACATGGACAGTGGCTGTGCAGGCTGGATCAGACCTGATTTCTGGTGCTGTTTATGCACTTAGTGCTATGTAGGCAGGAAGGAAGATGCTGTCCTGCCCTCAGGCAATGACAAATCCACCTCTTGGATCATTCCTCAAGCTGTAACCCCTGGGCTGAAACCATCTGGGAGCTTTTGTTCCGGGGTTAGCTTCTTTGCCAAGGCAACAGGATTCCCAAGGGTATGCGGATACCTATTTTTGAAAAGGATGGGGATGATTTATTTCCCTAGAGCAGCTCATTTCTATTTTCTCACTGTGTCCATCCTTGCTGCTGCTTCCCAAACCACTAGCTAAGGTCAAACAACTCAGCCACAAGGTGCGGCACAGCAAGGGCTCAGTCACAAGTTACTGGCTGCAGACGGCATCATGTAAGCAATGCCTGAACATTTTAACTGGTAAGGAAAATTTCAGGGAATACCCAATGCTGCAGAGTCCTTCAGGAGACAGAGGAGAGCTGTTTTCTACTAAGTCAGTCCTGAACCTGCAATTCAACCGATTAAAAAGGATGTTGCGTGTTGCATATTACACTTTTCTCTTACTCACAACCCAGCAGAGACCCCTCAGCACTGCCACAGGGGCTGTACAGACTGTCCATGACACTGGGATGGTACTGTAGGTCTGTTATTGAGTTGTGCCTCCCTTAATTTCCCCCGTCACCAGGATGGAAAGGCCATACTGTGTGCCTTGGGCTGATAAGTGTGTGTGCCACCTTCCATCCTGGGGAAGGGCCCTGCCTTGGAGGTGGGAATGCAAGTGCCCTGTGTTTCTTTCTTGGATCACAGCTGAACTGTGTGTCAGCTCCTTATGTCTCTGGCTGGCCAGTCAGTAGGTAGGTGCGGAGTTGGTAGCAGATGAGAGCAACGAGGACCAGAGCACAGTGTCACAGTGGGTCAGTTTATGGGGAGCAAGGGACCACAAGAATCCAAGAGAGGCTGGTGAGGTGACAGAGCAGGGCCTGTGAACGCCTGACGTGGAGAGGGGCAGAAGCGTGACAGTGGGGCAGGGCAGTGAGCACCAGGTCCTGCAGCACCCAGTGCTGGTGAGGGCCCGCCTGCTGCCAGGCTCGGGGCTCTCCACTGCCCTCCTGCTGCCATCCTGCTAGGACCTCCCTGGGGAAATATCTCAGCTTGTTTTGCTGGTTTTGAATGCAGGGGTTATTACACAGTTTTCTCTCGCTGAAAACTGAGCAGGAAGCAGTGCTGTGTGAGCTGTCCCAGGCAAGAGGGACCGCAGTGCTGTGACTGGCAGCAGAGGAGGGATTCAGCTGAGGGCATGCTTTCAGTGCCGAGGACTGTATGCGGCTGATCCCCTTCTGAGGGCCAGGCCAATACTGAAGCACGTTAGGAGGGACCCCCAGACCTGCACGAGGGCAGAGCCAGGCTGGGGCAGGGGTGGACAAGGGGATCAGGATTCACAAAACTGACCGTGTCTGAGCAAAGGGCACAGCCAGACACCATCACCTGCAGCACCCAAACTGGGGCTGTTTCACCAAGCTGGGGTGGAAGACAAATACCACCCCAACCGCAGAAACCATGTCTTCTTTCCTCTCTGGAACTGTCTATGGGTGGGCTCTAAGAGGTCCCTTAGGGACTCTGTGTTTTGGGGGTCACTCCTTGGTGGAAGGTGAGTGCTGAAGGGCTGGTTCACAGCAAGGCTGGCCTTTGCAGAAACAGTGGCTGGACATCTGGAAATGCAGCACGAGCACATCACAGCTAGGAAGTGTATCAAGAAAACTTCACTTTTTCCTAAACTGGAAATCCCTGGAATTGTATCAAAGTATTGCACGCACCCCAGGGTCATCTGGGAACCCGTATGTATGTGAAATTCAGGCCTTGCCCTCGCCTCTGCTGGGTCCTGGCTGTGCCCTGCAATGGCGAGGAGCGCTCCTCTACTCTTCATCCTCTCCCTCCTCAGGGGATGCTGGAGAAAAGCCTCTCCCCTGGTCCTGAGGTGCAGGCACTGCTGCTGCGGCCCGTGCCAGCGACTCACTCCCACAGCTCTGCCTGCGGAAGATCCATTTGGCAATGGCGGATCTTCCCCACCCAGGTGCTGACGGACAGAGTGAAAGGCTGGGGAGGCAACGAGGAGCCCTGGAACCGCTCCTGAAGCTGCCCTGGCCGCCTGCGCTCACCCCGGGCCCTGCCGTTGTGCTCGGCTGGCCCCGGCAGGCCCTGCCCCGCTCTCCGGGGCTGGGCTCCGCTGAGCTGCCCGCAGGGGCGTAGGCAGGGGGCCGCGGCCAGGCCGCGAACGCGCGCTGCCGCCGCCCGGCGCTGTTCTGTCCCCGCCGAGCTCCCGTCGCTGCTTCCGGCGCGGGCCCGGAAGCGGAAGGCGTGAGCTGCAGCAGCGTGAGGAGATGGCGGCCCGCGGCACCGCGAGGCGGGGGCCTGGCGCGGGGCCGGCCCGCGGGCCCGAGCCGCAGGAGGAGCCGCCGCCGCCGCTTCAGGCCGTGCTGGTCGCCGACAGCTTCAACCGCCGCTTCTTCCCTATCTCCAAAGACCGGCCGCGGGTGAGAATCCCCCCTGCCTGCTGCTGCCTCCCCCGGGCCGGTTCCCCCGGGCGCCCATCGCGGGCCTCCCCCCTCCCTGGGGGGCTGGAGCGGGCGGGTCTCTGTCGAAGGGCGGAGTGCTCGCCGCCAGCGATGGTCGGGCCCGGGGTCGCGGCGTGCCCCGCCGTGAGAGCGCCGGGCTGGGTCGGGAGGAGGCGAGTCCCCCTCAGCTGCTCCCGACAGGTCCTGGGCTGCTGCTGAGCCGGGGTGTCCGCCCAGGGCTCGGACAGCCCCCACCGCCGCGGCTTTCCCCGCTTTCCCCCACGCTATGGAAGCCTCTGACCAGTCCTCTTCGCTTGTAAGAGTTTATATCCCCCGCTGGAGAGGCAGCCAGGATCTCATTGCTGCGTTGGTGCTGTTTGCTTTTCCATATGGCAAGGCAAACTGCGCTGTTTGCTTTTTGACTGTTGCGGATGCAGGAGCGGCAGCGGGTTTGGGCAGGCTGGTTTCTGATAGAGGAAAGAGACAAAATCTTTGTCCTTGCCAGCAGTAATGGGTAAAAGAATATGGCCAGAAAAATGGATGAGGAAAGCACTTTAATTACCCAGAGCAGAAGGCCGTGTGTTAAAGCAAAGAGCGCTTCTGGAGAATTTAGGTCTGGACAATTATCTTGCCTCATTTGCTGATTAAATGTTTGTGGTGGTCATAATTATACACGCGAGCTCAGGCCTGAAACAAAACAGCGCCAAAAATGAATTAAAGAATATTATGAGATCCCTCAGTTGTGAATCAGTAACTTAGTTTAAAAGCGTGGCTTGAACTGCAAGTCAAGAGAATACGCACTTCACTTTAGTTTGGTTTTTTTTTTCCTGTTGTTTAATTCTGGTCACCTATATTCCTGTGGCTTCACCATTCATGTCTGACAGGTTTTTCTTGAAGCAGTTAAAGCCTGAGTCAGGAAATCAGCACTCTGGGTTTTTTTCTTTTTTTTTTCAGTCTCTCTCATTTATCTGAGTCTTCTTGAAGAGTGTTGTGTGTGATCACTTTTTTTATGCCTTCCTTTCTGAACTGAGGATCTGCCACTGTAGAAGATCAGAAATTAGCTCTTACTGTTTAGAGCAACTCTAAAAATTTTTGATAAAAGGTGTGGAGTAGTTACTCGTATTATTTTTCTGGTACTACTGATGATCTTATATACTCAAGTTGGAGGAAACTGTTGCTGATGTTGAGGTACAGAGTGTTTGTTCAGCTATCTATATGTGTTTTGGTTTTGGGGTTGTTTTTTTAGGCTCTCTTACCTATGGCAAATGTGGCCATGATTGACTATACCTTGGAGTTCCTAACAGCAACTGGAGTGGAAGAAACCTTTGTTTTCTGCTGTTGGAAGTCAGCTGAGATAAAAGAGCATTTACAGTAAGAATCTCTTCTTTTTAGCTTTATCACACAAAAGATTCTTCTGTCCTCCAACAAGCTTCAAAGGTCTCACTGATTCTTCTGATGAAAATTGTGTGCAAGAGATTCCCTTCCAACAGTTGTTTCCTAGCACATCTCAAAAAGGACCACTGCTCCTGTGAAGGAATGTGGTTGTGCAGTATATTAAAAGGGTTGAGTGTTTTGGGACTGCATTTATATTAACATTTAACTTTAAATGTCTAAAAGTAGGGGTTTCCTGTGGGTAGCCGTGTAAATTAGAGTACCTGTCTTGGTGTGCCATGCAGCATAGGGAAACAGCTTGCCTGGCACATTTGCTGCGGGTTTGCAAGCTAAAGAGAAACATGTAATCTTTTCCCTGCCTGAGGTACTGCTTTCCAAAAGTTTGGGTTGCATGTAACTTTTCCTCCTCCTGTGTCAAAACTTGACTCACAGCGGAGTTGGGTTTCCTAAGTTTCCATAAGCCATGGTCTCAGAGTCTGACTCTCTTTAGTTCATCTGCTGTGTGCAAGTGAGCGTACCTAAGCCTATGGATAGTGGGCTTGTTGTAATAGGATTCTCCTTGCATTCGCTTACAGATGAGGTGTGCACTGGGACACTGTGTCCTAGTGTGTTCTTTATAGGAATATCCACTTTGTGCCTTCCTGATGTTTTTCTCCTTCCAGAAAATCCAAGTGGTGCCGCCACACCTCTCCCAACACGGTGCGCTTTGTGACTTCGGACCTGTACCGCTCCCTTGGTGACGTGCTACGAGACGTTGATGCCAAGTCCCTTGTTCGTTCCGACTTCGTTCTTGTCACTGGAGATGTGGTGTCCAATTTCAATATATCCAAAGCCCTGGAAGAGCACAAGTGGGTGTTGAAAGAGTGTACACTTGCCTGGTGTGCTGAAACTCTGGGCTCCAACTCTCTGAAGAGTGTTTTTAAAGTTCTGCCTTTCTTTTTCAGGTTGCGTCGTAAGATGGAAAAGAACGTTTCAGTCATGACGATGATATTCAAGGAGTCCTCACCTGGTCACCATGCCAGGTGCAAAGAGGATGACATTGTTATTGCTATGGACAGTGCCACAAACCGTGTCCTTCACTACCAGAGAACCCAGGGGCTGAAACGCTTCCGCTTTCCTATGGTGCGTGTGGAACCTGACGGGTGGAAAAGGGCTGCAGTAGTGAGGCGGCTCACCCCAAGGAGGAGGTTCTCCTTGAGTGAGGGCTGGGAAACTGTTCTTGCTGCTTCTTTTGGAGCAGATGATAGGAAGTAACTCTTGGTAAACTGGCTTTTTTTTCCTCTAACCTTTATTTAAGGCTTGGTGAAATTGTGCTGGGACATACGTGTTTGGGACTCGTTTCAGAGTTTGAAGATGGGGCAGACATATTTCTCACAATTCATTTTTTTCATTTATTTGATCCCTTTTCTCCATGTGAAACAAGAGAAGTAGATGATTTGTGCTGTTGCAGGGGTTCTCAAACTGGGATGTATATACCACAAACTTTTGAAGAGGCCCTGAGCCTGGCACAGAGGGTGGAATAACAGCAGGTGAAAGGGGTAGTACCTCTTATTACCTCTGCCTGTACTGTTTACCTGATAATGTAGTAAATGCTCTGTAAATGTCTGTGGAGGCACTTTCTCCAGTGAGATAGATGGACCTTTTTCTTTTTTCAACTCGGAACTAAGACCGTGATTATATGGCATTTTCATCCCCAAATCAGTAATCAGTAGATTATTTTTTACTTCAAATGAAAGCACAAATCACTGTAGGAAACCAAAAAGGAAAAAACAAAACCCAACAACAACAAAAAAACAACCCACAGCTGTAAAAATCCACAGAGGGTATGGAAGCTATGAATATTGCATTTTGACTTATTAATGTTCTTTGTATGTTTGAAGCTCCCAATGACTAAGGTAAGGAGCCTCCTGGACGAAAAGTGATTGTTCAAAGTACAAGCTGTTTCTTGGAATGCTGCACTCTTTACAGATCAGGGCAGTCTTTTCTGACTGACACGCAGCTGTGTGTGTGACCAGGCTGTGCCTGCTAAGCTTGTGTCTCAGCGCAGATTGTAGATTTCTGTGATCTTCGGGACTTAAAGTTAGTTTAATAATTTAGTCAATACTGCCCCTGGCTTATAGAAGGCTTTTGGGGTTTGGTACTGCATGAAGCGCTCCAATCATCTGAATTTTTGCCTTTCAGAGTCTGTTCCAGAACTCTATCGAGAATGTTGAGGTGCGCCATGACTTGCTGGATTGTCATATCAGCATCTGCTCTCCACAGGTGAGCTCTGCCCTTGTGAGGGTCTAAAACTGAGTCTGCATTGCTCCCCTTGCACACCCTGCACACCAGCAGGACATGTGGCCTGAGTGTACTAAGGTTGGAAACCAGAACTCCCAGTTGTGCTCAGTGACTGAGCTGAGGGCCTGAGATCATGGAGCACTGCTCCGCGGACTGTATGGGTGCTCAGTCTGTATCTGGCATCCACTGCTCGAGCCCAGGCAGAACTAGACAGTGGATGCATCAGTAGACTGGCTGATTTGGCACAGAATGAAACTATTCTGGAAAATAAGTGATTTCACTTTGAGTACAGCAACATCTGTGGAGCAGAGATGATGGCTATGCTATGGAAAAGTGTCAGTACTTGCAAGCTGGTACCATGTTAGGGTAACATTCAGGGTTATTCCAGCCTGGGCTCGCAAACATCTTGTCCACATCTGAAAAAGCTGATCTACAGCCTTCCTTTGGGAGTGAAACTACAAAGTGAGGCTGGGCAGATTGCTTGGAAATGCTAAAGCAGTGTTTTGCCCCTTCTGAAAACCAGAATCTGTTCATAGTCTCCATTAGGATGAGGAGATGGGAAGGTCAACACACCTAGCAGAAGGAATCAAAGCTTTATTCAAGGCAAGAGCATCACTTTCCTGCACTGTATAACTCGGCTCTCTGAGAACCACTGAACCACCATTAATTACCTGCCTTTCTTGGCAACATTTTCTACTAACTGTATTATTTCCTTATATTTGATTCCTGGCAGGTGGCTGAGCTGTTTACAGACAATTTTGACTACCAGACACGGGATGACTTTGTGCGTGGTCTGTTGGTGAATGAGGAGGTAAGGAGAGGGTTGTTACAAGCGAAGTCCTATCACCCTGCATTAGAGAATCCTCTGACATGCTGCTGCCTGTCTCACAGGTCCTGGGGAACCAGATCCATATGCATGTAACAACAGAAGAGTACGGTGCCCATATATGCAACCTGCTCATGTATGAAGCTGTGTGCTCTGACATCATTCGGCGCTGGGTTTATCCTTTGACTCCAGAGATGAACTTCACTGATGACAAGAATCAGAGTTACACCCATTCTAAACACAACATTTACCGAGGGGTGGATGTTAGCCTTGGCCACGGCAGCGTGCTGGAAGAGAATGTACTCATTGGGCAGGGAACGGTCATCGGCAGCAACTGCTCCATAACAAACAGCGTTATTGGGCAGAACTGTAGCATAGGTGAGTACAAGAGCGGGGGACATGCAGGCCTTGTCAGGCAAGGGCACAGGTTGTTGGGATTTAGTTTTTAAAGTGCGTTTGGCTCTGAGAGAGGATGGTAGGTGGGCACTGATTGACTTCTAATGGGAAGAAAGGAGAAAAGCTTGGTTTTCCAGTAGAGGAAATAGGTTGAAGTTTTCAGGGTACCATAATGATGCTGAAAGGTGGAAGGCATTTCATGCAGATATGTTGTTTCAGCAGTAGAGAATGCATGACCTTTACTGATCTAGAGTTACCACCCACCAACATCCTGCAAATGAGGGACATCTGTCCCTGGTTTTGTGAGCTGCCTGGTCCTTCTTCCTAGTCTTGCCTGGCACTTTTTTGATTTCGCTGTATTTGTGCAAAAGCAAGATGTCAGTTGTTACTGTCAGTTTGTTAAGCCTCTGTAGAGAACAAACTTATCTTTTAGCTTTGGATTAGAAGTGGCTGTAGGCCTCTAAGGCCTATTTTTACCTTTCATCTAACATCCATCGTGCATCAAGGGCATTGGGATTCACATAGATGCTTTCTAGTGAACTCAGCAGTGTGGGAGAGCAGCAGACTGCCTTGCTCAACATATTTGTGCTTGGTGATGTATAACAGGTGATAAAGTAATTTTGGATGGCGCTTTTCTCTGGGACAAAGTACACATAGCAGATAACGTGGAGATCTGCCATTCTGTTATCTGCGATGAAGCTGAAGTGAAGGAGAAAGTAAAGCTAAAGCCTCACTGTGTCCTCTCTTCTCAGGTGAGCTGTATTTACGTCTGTTCTTCTTTCTGCCTTTCTTGGCAGGTTGGTAGACTTACGCTAGACCATACCAGAACACAGGGCTGCTCCAAGCCTTTTTGCAGAGATGGGGGATATGCTACTGATCCCTTTTGGTTTTCTTCCTCTTGTTTGGCTAGGGTAGTACGGTATGTGATCTAGCAGTGCTGATGTCTTCAGTTGCACTTGTTAGTATACAGCTTGTCTGGAGCAGCTATTTTTCCTGCTGGTGGAGGTACAAGGGGACGATCAGGGTATTTCTTCATTAAGATATGTTGCACGTATTTGCAGGTAGTAGTAGGTCCTGGCATCACTCTTTCTGAGGGCACAGTGATCTCTCTGCATCCACCAGATGAGGAGGAAGAGGATGATGACCAGTTCAGTGATGATTCTGGTGTGAACAAGGAGGAAAGCAAAGTGAAACTGAAAGGTATGAGAGTCTCTGGCTCCATGCACTCGGGCTATGCAGAGGGCTTTGCCTTCCATGATCTTTTGGCATCTTTCCCTCCCCCATTCTAGACTCTGCAGTGCCAGCCTGGAGCTTAGTGCTGCATTCAGCTTGGAACATGTGTGTTTTCAGTAGGGCAAGCAAGGATATTTGGGTTAAATTGGACAGTGAGAGGTACCTCAGTACCCCAGTATTAAAATCTTTGGAGACTCAGATATTTTCCATTTTTCTTAGAGTAGGAGACTGAGCTGAAGCTGGAAGAGATGTTCAGTTCAAAGCAGGTTGCAAGCTTCATGTCCTTGTACCTGGACTGTGTCCAAAGACTTTGTCCTTGTGATACACTGTTTCTACCATCTGGATTTGTCAAGGGATCTAAACATGGTCAGCTGAATGTTGCTGCTGTGGGGAGGGAGTAAGTTGGTCACTTGTCAAAGCAAGTGAGAAGATAAAAGCTGAAATCCGCATGCATCTGCACAAATCTCAGCTCCCTCTTGATGAAGGATATTTAGGGGCAGTAATATGCAGGTTATACCCATCTATTTCAGGTTTGCCTGTAAGCAGATCCAGTACATTTACCTCCTAATCGCTGTTTCTTTTTCAGGTTACAATAAAAAGGATGTAGGCTCAGAGGGCAGAGGCTATCTCTGGAAAGCAGATGACAAGAATGAAGAGGATGAAGAAGAGCAGAGACAAAGCCTGTGGGGTGAGGAAAAATTTAGTGTAGTTACCTGGGGATGGACAGGCAGACCTGTGTTGGGGAAACTGCCTGAGTGGGATGCTGATAATTGTTGCCAGAGTAAGACCTGGGCTTTGTGAAGCAGACTGGTTCCAGATGATATATGTGTGTGGAGGCGAGGTGAGAGGTGAAAGCAGGTGGTGGACCAGATTCTCTCTTTCTTTGCTCTGTGGAAGGTGTTTGTTGTATCTTTGACTTACAGTAATACACACAGCTGTCTGTGCCGTGAATGGCGCGCTATGGGATACCAGGCCCTCCCTTAAAGGCAGTATGCTTTGGCTATTCTGGGTACTGCTGTCTTTCTTCTGCTAGTGACAGCGTCTGCTGACGTTGCTCCATCATGAGTCAGCAGTCTGCACAAAATGCATTTGCTTCTTTCCCTGTCCTTTGTTGTCCGCCTGCAGACTCTTAAAAATGTCCTATTATCCTAGTGCCAGCTGTAGCATTCCCTCTGCAGCAAATCTAATCATCTGGACCTGTAGGTAGAAGCTTCCGTGCAAGGACAGATAGTTGCTGACTTGGTTGGGAAGTTCCTGGGACACCTGGTTCATGCATATGACAGCTGCAGCTTTTGAGTGTTGAATGCTACGTCTTTTTCTTCATCAGGCCCAGCTATGCATTCAGAGGAAGAGAGCGAGTCGGACAGCGACCTGAGCATGGGCTCTGAGGAGCTAGACAGTCGGGCAGCATCCCCTCAGCTAGACGACATCAAAGGTGAGAGATGGGCTGTTAAGAAGTATGGTGGGTCTGCAGAGAATGCAGTGTGTGTGAGATTTGTGCTGCTTTCTCTAGGTATATTGGAAAACTTATGTATGTCTATAATATGTTTGTTTTCTGACCTCACTTCCTGCATTTTCTACACAGTTGTTTAATATTCCCTGTATTGCTGTTGTGTTAGCCCAAGGCAGCCAAGGATGAGAAGTTAGACAAAGATCCTCCATCTTCCTCACTCCTGATCACTGGGCTTTCATTAAAGTGACCTCCCTGAGTTGTCTGTTTAAATGGCAGTGTCATTGCCTAAACTCAGAGACTCTGTGAAGGTCCAGCAGTTTCCCTGTGTGGACAGCTTACTGCTGTAATCGTGCTGGAGAATTTAATGTCTTTGTAGGAGCTGCCTCTTTTGGCAGATATGTTTTGGTTTTCTGTTTTGTTATGTTAAACTTACCTGTATTTGAAAGGGGTTCAAGCCAATTTGGAAAAAAAAAAAGCCTTTTTCACATTAAAATATCTCCCCAAGCAAAATTAAACCAATAAATTTTAGGTTTCAATCCACATCTTTAGTTAGGAGAAGATGAGGTTTGTCTGAATAGGAAAGGCTACATTGTGAAATTATAGTAGAAACTCTGCTTTAAAAGATTGCAGAGATAAATAGCTTTGTACTGGTTTGTGTGGATAGATCAGTGATATCTAGTAGGTTGTCTCCTTTATTTGAATTATATTCCACTATTTATAAGTATAGTTGATGTGGGTTCATGCCAGTTTATGGAGAACAAATCTGTCAGAATGCTTCCTTTGTTAAGGGCGTAGCTTCTTCATTAATCAACAGTTTGAAGAATCTGTGCTTTTCCTTCTCATGTCTACCTGTCCTTTCTTTCATTAGTTTTCCAGAATGAGGTTCTGGGTACATTACAGAGGGGTGAAGAAGAAAGCATTTCCTGTGACAACCTGGTCCTGGAAATCAACTCCCTCAAGTGAGTATTCCCTTAGGGATGCTGTCCTTTTCGCTGAACAGTTGAGTTTGAGAGCAGATCTAGAAAGAAGAGGAGAAGCCACATAAAAACCCACGTTTGGTTGTTAAACATTAATTTTTATCAGTATAGAGCATGAGAAATGCAGGTTAGAAATCGTGACTGAATGATGACAGGAGTTGGAGAGCACCAGCTGTATCTATAGCATCCTCAGTGGTTAGGCTTTTCCTGCCCTAGTTCTCTAACAACAGATTGAAGTGCTATTAAGTAGCTGTGGACTGAAGAGAGCAAGCCAGTTCTTGGCACAGACTGCCTGTAAGTTCATGCAGAGGCTGCTGCTCTGTGCATTGCAACATTCAACTTGGCACAGGCTGCCTCCAGGTTCATGCAGGGGCTGCTGCTCTGTGCATTGCGACATTCAATCAACTGCCTGCAGCTGGGGCTGTGCTGTGGTGTGGCTTGTCCACTCTATTTTTACAGCAGCAAGTCTAGAACAAATAATCAGAGTGCCTTTTACCTAGTATTTCTCAAATACAAACCTGTTTCCCTTCTTTCGCACAACAGTATTCCTACAGCACTCTAGTAAATGTGAGCGTGCCTTCCCTGCAGCAGCTTGTTCCACCATGATAGCAGATTTTCAGGACTTGTGGCCTTACGCAGGGCCTGATGCAATGCAAGGTGGTTTTATTGCCTGAATATTTGGAGAACCAAATAAAAAACAAGTCTGGAAGATCAAAATCAAATTTTTTGCTGTATCTCTGTGAAGAGCCACAGTCTGCAGAGATTATATGGTGTGAAATGTTGGGGGTTTTTGCCTTTTTCCTCACAGGTATGCGTATAACATTGGCCTGAAGGAGATGATGCAGGTGCTCAGTAAAGTGATCCTGGAGTTCCCACTGCAGCAGCTGGATGCAAACCTGGACTCCCAGAACTATTTCTCAGCATTACTTCCTGTGAGTCCTGCTCCATTTGACTCTTCTTTGGGCTTGTCTCCTAGTGTGTAGGAGTCTGTCTGGATGCCCCAGGTAGTTCCAGGCTGAGAAGTCTTTGGTTAAGCCTGAAGCCACTTGAACTCCTTGAGTTCATGAGCCTCCTTGTCCTCTATAGAAGTAAAAGTGAACTGAAACTACTGTACCTGCTTGACAGAACTCAGCTGAGGCTGTAGGTGTGGGGAGCTCTGCTTCAGTACCTATGGTTGTTTCTGTTTCCTGTGTGTGGTAGTAGAAGTATGTCACTTGCAGAAGAGAAAAGAGGGGGACTGTTAGAGATGTCTTTACAGGCTTGCATTCCAGGAACCTGGTTCCAATCCGTCATAAGCCCTGTCCCTGGGGCAACAGGGAACACTCCTCTCCCAGTGGGATCCTTTCCAAGGTCTTATTTATCTGCATACTGTAATTGGTGCCAATTTTTTTTCATCTAAATGCAGAGGCACGATATTGTTGTCTTTGAGCAAAGATACAGAGTTCTGTTTTGTCTCTACAGAGACAGGTTGTATAATTGGGTGAGAACGTTTTCTATTTCCTGACTTAAGGGAGACAAAATAGGGTAGGATCTGCTTTAAAAAGCAGGCAGTCTTAATGGTTTGTTGATCCAAGCTGAAGCAGTTGTAGTATTTTTGTCTCTTTGCTATAGCCCATTTATGTATTTGAGTTTTCAATCTCTGCAGGTTACAAAGGAGCTCTTTCAGAATGAATGGGTTTGACACATGTTTGGGAAGGACTAGTTTAATTTTTTTTAGGAGGTGGAGCTAAAGAGGAACACTAGACATCCTCATAATCCTTTCTCTGAGGAAGTATGTGCTTTCAGTTGATGGAGAAGGGTGGAAAACTAATTCTTTATGCAGGTGTAAGCATGGCACTTAATTAATCTCTTGGATGTGTGGAGATGCCTTCTGTAGGAAACATCCATGTGAACTGATCTGTTCATCAGATGGCTTAGTGAGATTTTGCTGTTCACTCTGTTTAAATTCTGCTTGCTTCTGTTCATTTTTCCAGACTGCTTTCTTGAATAGCATGTCCTGACCTGGAAAAAGAGAATTGAAGGAGGAGGACTGAAGAGAATGTTAGAGTAGGTGTTAGACTAAGTGGAAAGCAGTACATCTAGACAACACATTGTGTGGAGTTGATAGCTATGTAGGATGGTTTGGGGTTTTTTTTCCAGCTAGGATATGGCATCTCTTTCTGTCTCCCAGACTGGGTTACTAATCTAGCATGAGTAGAACAGGAGAACTTCACTGCAGCACCCAGTCAGAAGAGGTTCTAGTCTGGGATAAAGGATCCCAAGCACAAATCCAGGCTGGGTGATGAGGGGATTGAGAGCAGCCCTGTGGAGAAGAACTTGGGGGTGTTGGTTGACGAGTAGCTCATCATGACCCAGCAATGTGCGCTCACAGCCCAGAAAGCCAACTGTATCTTGAGCTGCATCAGGAGAAATGTGGCCAGCAGGTCGAGGGAGGGGATTCTCCCCCTCTGCTCTGCTCTCCTGAGACCCCCCCTGCAGTGCTGTGTCCAGCTCTGGGGACACCAGTATCAGAAGGACATGGACCTGCTCGAGCGGGTCCAGAGGAGGCCACAAAAATGATCGGGAGGCTGGAGCACCTCCCTTGTGAAGACAGGCTGAGAGAGCTGGGGGTGTTCAGCCTGGAGAAGAGAAGGCTCTGGGGAGACTTTTTAGCGTCCTTCCAGTACTTAAAGGGGCTACAGGAAGGCTGGGGAGGGACTCTTTATCAGGGGGTGAAGGGATAGGATGAGGAGTAATGGTTTTCAACTGAGAATGGGTAGATTTAGGTCAGATGTAAGGAAGAAATTCTTCACTGTGAGTGTGGTGAGACACTGGCACAGGCTGCCCAGAGAAGCTGTGGCTGCCCCCTCCCTGGAAGGGTTCAAGGCCAGGTTGGACGGGGCTGTGAGCAACCTGGTCTAGTGGAAGGTGTCCCTACCCATGGCAGGGGGATTGGGACTGGATTATCTTGAAGGTCCCTTCCAACCCAAACCATTCGATGATTCTGTACTGTATAAATGCATAATGTTTTGCACAATTGCCCAAAACCCCTTAGAAGCTAAAGGTAGTGGAAATACATGAAGGGCTTGATTCTGGGAAACTTTGTCCATATATATTTCGTTGTAGGAAAGCTGATGCTTGTGTTTAACAGCAGAGACAGCAAATCAACTCACCTTTAGTGAGAAGCAATAATATCTAAATGTAGTATTCAGGGTGACCATGCCCCATGTCATGGACAAGTGAAATTTCTCTAGGCAGGGAATTGTGTGGCATGCACATTTATGAAACACAAATTATCCTTGGATTTGTCAGAGAGAGCCAAGTGTCAAACCAATTGACCATCATGGCAGCCAGTTTCTCCAGATGCTCCTTTGTAAAGAACAACCAGGCAGTTTCTTAGAGAATCCTTCTCTGGGACAGTTTTGTGCCTCTGTGTCTTTACCGTGTGCAGAAATGACGTGCCGGCTTTCTGTACTGAAATCAGCAGGAAGGCAGTATCCTGGTGAGGTACACTGTCAGTGTTCAATCACACACATGATGTTAGTCACCGTTACAATAACCCAATATGTTTGAGTTGAGATGTGCTTCTAATGGAGGCAGTGAGTCAGCCTTCAAAGGCTTATTAAAACAGACATTGATGGTCTTCCTGAGCAACAGCACCAACAGTGCTTTGAAGAGATGAGACCAGTTCTTTGGGCAGAACTTGCATGTTTGTACAGCATTTGAAACAGTGGCTTTTCTGCAACTTGTGGTTCTGTAGTTAGTAAAAAGTACAGTCCATTAATTTACTAATAACTTATACCCTGAGAATCCCAAGCACTAGATTAGGATAGCTTGGTACATAACAAAAGCATGTAGCTGAAGTGTGTAGCAGCTAACACTGCCTCAGTCTATAGCAGTATTAGGCTGAGATCTGCTTATGATGGTTTGCATATGGGACAGTGTTATTTTGTATGAGATGGAGATACTTGCATTCTGAGAGTGGTGAATATCAGCCCACTGAACACTACAGAACTGTTTTATGTTTCTCACTCTTTGTAGCTCAACTCTGAGATGCTGAGGAAGGATGGTAGAGTGGTCCCAGACAGCTCAGGAGGGGAAATTGTGGAAATGCCATAGTTATGATGTATGATTTGACCTGAAACCACAGTGTGTGTGCTCTGAAGTGGCCCCTGAGCATGAAGCCTTTCAGTGTTGCAGCAATTTTAGGAAACAGGCATCCAGTAAAGCATATGCCCATGGGTATTCTTCAGATGAAACATGGAGGCTTGAGAAATAGTTACCCAGTTCAGTTCATGTCAGGCATCTTGTTTGGCTCATGCAGTAAGTTGTAAAGCAGAGGTAGTACAGAAAATCAGACCCTTCCTAGAACTGTAGATGTGATTTGAGCAAATGTGTCTGAAGCTGCTGGTAAACTGAAGGCTGTGCTTCTGTTGTCACTGAAGCAGCATCAAACAAGGTTATGTAGGTGAGGATGTCTAAAGGGAGCCAGGGTTCAGTTTGCTGAGCTGGCCAGTGTCTGCACTGCTGCCCAGCAGCTAGCATGTGTGATGCACCTCTTCAGGTTTGTGTTAGGGAGCCTTAACTCTTTTGTAATGTCATGCAAGTGAACGTGGAATCGCTTATTCAGGGACCAAATGGATCTCTGCTTTAACTGAAGCAATTTATGGTGATCAGCACAGATGCTGTTACGGTATAACAGACTGGAGTTACAGCTTTGTCCCTTGTGCTTTGCACGTACTTCATGTTGGTGTTCTCTACTGGGTTAAAATAGGCCTGGTGTAGAGAGTGAGACAAAAGAAAAGTGGATCACAACCTCTTTGAAGTTGATAGAGCATCATTGACCAGATCTGATGAAAAATGAATCCACCTGTCAGAAGAATTTGATTCCTTTCCCCAGACTAGATTGTTTTGAGGAGTTACCCAGGTAGGGTCAAAGCCTGGAAAGTTATGATGTTGTCCATAGGTCTCTTTGTCAGGTATATTTTCACATTTTTCAGTCTTTTATTCAATCTAAAATAATTGCAAGCTTCTTATTCCCCAGTTCAGATTTTCATGAAACTCCCAAAACAGCCTCTCCAGCGATACAGGCTCATAGGTGTGTTTTTGCTAGCGGCTCTGTGGGGCTGAGCCCTACTTTCCCCATTAGCAGCAGGTACAGTACAGTGCATGTTCTCAACTTGAGATGGTGTACTTTTAATTCTTTCACTTTCCCAGCAATGGGCATGTTGGATTGAGTCCTGGGATTGTGAGTGCTTATAGCTCTGCTTTCTTTATTAATAACTTGCTTTCAGAAACTCAGTAGCTTCCGGTTAGAATTGTACCTGCTTAAGATTTAAAGGTGTTAACAGAAAGGTACTAAAAAATATTTCTTAGCCTGGAAGGAACTTGCTAGTAGCTTTACTACATTTGATGTGAAGAATTCCAAAGGATAATAAAATCACAGGAGATGGTTGTAGAGGAGGGAAGAGTGTTTAGGACTAAGTATTTTGTGAAAGGCTAAAATGCTTTCTGGAAATATGCCATGCAACCCTCCATTTTTTGTTGTGATACCATGATGGTTAGGATCATTCTGTGCTGTTACTGTTGTTCCTTGAGCCAGTCGATGTACTACTATACAGATCAGCTTGTTTGTACTAATCCCCTTCTTTGTTTCTGCTCGAGACATGCAAATTCCAGCATGGTTGCATAGCAAACATGTCTGAAGAGGTGATGGAGTGTATATGGAGTAGTTGAGCACTATTTCCTAGTACAGGCTACCTTTGGCAGTCCACGCTAGCCTGGGTTCTAGCTCTGCTAAGTGTCCTGGAGCTCTCCCTCTGGGAGGGCTACTGCCTGTTAACAGTTGTTCTGGACATAATAATGCTGATTAACCCCAAATGTAAGTGTCTCAGAGCTTCTTCATCACACCCCAAGCCCCTGTGAATTACCTGTTTCCCTTCAAAACAGACCAGATATGTTCTGTAAGGAGACACTGTTGAAAGCATAGCAACACAGTGTATCTGTACAGGCATGCCAGTAGTTACAGGAATGCCTGCTGTTGAATTAAGCCATTTAAAAAGATGTGGAACTCTGATTTAATTTCCTACAATGATTTTGTAGGATGGTCTGGTCATGATCTGGCCAATGAGGAATTTTTGTATCTTACCCTAGTTCTGATACCTTCTTCCATTGTTACGGACAGGGGTCTAAGTATCTTTATTACCTCCTATCCCAGATTCAGGTCAGTCTGTGCTGCTTTGCGGAGCTTTCCCTGCTGCTTGCTTTCCAGATACGTACAAGCAAAAGAGCTCTGGGGGACTTGGACAGAAATACTGTTTGAAGAGGCAGCACCAAAATCCTTAAACTAAAGACTTCATAAAAAATAAGCCTTGGAGGAGAGGACTGAGATCAGCTGATAGTGTAAAAACTTCTTGCCCTTCATCCTTCCCGCCCATTCCCTGCAGGAGACTCCAGGATCCAAACAAGCGTGTAGGCACACAGCTAACATGTGACTTGCACTTAGGGGCTGCTCCACTGCGTTCCTGTTTTAAGGGTGGCTGTTTTGCACTGTCCACCTCTACTCATCTGGTAATTATCCTGGCACTATCTTTTTTTCTCTTTTCTTATTTGCTCTTCTGCTTTGATAAAGTTCCCCTGAAATGTCAGCTGCTTTGTGGGGGGAAGGTTTGAGTAGCATGTATGTGCCTCTCCTTGTAGGTCTGCTGTGAAGTGATTTTTTGAGACTCCATTAAACACATTTATTGTGATAATCTAGTGTTCCATACAGAGAGGCAAAACCAAGAAAGCTAACAGATATCCTCAAAGCTGCTTAGTAAAACCAGGTCCTATGTGCACATGTGAGACTTAATAGCATCTGTTTCATGGACAGAGTGGGGCAAATATATTTAAGTGGTCAGCTGAACTGTATCTTAAAATGCCTCCCTGAGGTAGTTTCTTAGTGCAGCACAGCTGAGAAACAGGGCTGAGTGCATGCATCCATCTCATAGCTCGGGAACTGTTTTGTGTTTTTCCCCTGCAGCTGTTGAAGAATTGGACCCCGTTGTTTAAGAACTACATAAAACGGGCGTCAGATCACTTGAATGCCTTATTTGCCATTGAGGAATTCTTCCTGGAACATGACAGTCTATGCACATCGATAGCTAAAGTGAGTATCCACTCCAAACTCTGAGGACCTGTTTTTGTGAGTTTCATGGTGAAATGCATCCTGATTGTGTCATTAACTTGTTTGCTTTAGAGGAGAGAATTTTGGGGTCTCAGTGGAGAGGGTGTATAAAAAAGAATCTATCTACAACAATTGCTTTTTAGAAAAAAAAAAAAAAGTTCTATGTCTGCCTGTGCCTCTGAGGGAGCACAGCTGAGGGTGAGTATTAATTACCAGCATACAGCCTGAAGGGAGCTATTATTTTGCAGCTTCTAACCTAGATGCCCTTGTTGTGTGACACTGGAAGAGGCGAGGCCAGAGGCTTGATTTAGGAGGAGCTTTACTTCATTTGTCTCTCCATGGTCCCTGGGATCTAACTGCCAAATGGTTTATCCTGCTTTAGAGTGCAAAGCAAGCAAAGCTAGGAATAAGGGTGGGATTTCATATTCAGGCTGAGCTAGTTATGAAACTGGGAATAAGGGGGAGCTGACATGTGGCTTATTACCCATCTTCCCACTTCTGAGAGTTTTCAGTATATTCCTCCTCACCCTCCTTCACAAATATTTTGTCCCTGTGTTCTTTGTGCCCTATCACACTGAGAGCATCTGACTTGGATCACAAGTCTTTTGTTTAGCAGTGTCTTGGGAAACCCCTGTCTCTTTTTGAAGAGCTCTCCTAGAGCCTGCTTAGTCTTGGTTCCTCAAGAAAGAGTAATCCTAACTTCTGCTACCAGTGCTTCTGGCTAATGGCAAAGCACTTAAGACTAGAGCCAAAAGCCTTCAGTTTGGTGAGCCAAAATGTCCTTGAATTACAGCAATTGTTTGGCATGTGTCCATTGTTCTAGGGGCCTGGGTTTCCCTGGAGGCTGGGAATTGAAGTGACACTTTATATTTGGAGTTGGCAGCCAGCTTTGTCAGTGCTCTGCCGCAAGGAGACTGACTGCAAAGTGCCTGCTCTGCCTGAGCACAAAGGCACCCTGAGAAAGCATGATTGCATCTTACCCTCGCTGCACTGGGCAGGAGTTTGAGCTGATGAATGACCAATTGCTTTGACACCTGCCGTAAGGCACTTTTAAGAGAGAACCGCAGGAGGAGGGAGCCTGGGGCAGAGCTGGGTAGATTCATGCTCTTCTCTGTACATCACCGTTGTGCGCATGTGGGCCTGCATAAGTTGCTTGTTAGATCTGCTTTGGGGATGGGTTTTGGGATGCTTTAAAAAGAGAACTTAAGTAACATCTTGAACTCACATCCTCTGAGGCCTTTTGTTGCCCACAGCTCTCAGTCATACCCTGCATCCACAGAGCTGAAGCTGATGGGACTTGAACGTTGACTCATTATGTGTCATAGCATCTAACTGTCAGGAGCATAAGGCTTGGTAGGAGAAGCACAGTTATTTTTAACAATAAAACAAAACGAAGCAGACTGCCTTCTGCTGAAGGTGGAGTTGGGAGACACAGATTATGTGCAAACTTTGTGCTTGGACACGAGCTAGCCCCAAAAGAGTTTATAGAGAGCCTGTTGCTCTTTTCTAATCGATGCAGGTGTTGATGACATTTTACCAGCTGGAAATTCTGGAAGAAGATGTAATTCTCAATTGGTTCTCTTTGCGGGACACATCTGACAAGGGAAAGCAGCTTCGTAAAAACCAGCGGGTAAGTCCCAAAGGTGTTTAAAGAGCGGGGTGAGGGGGAGAGAGAGACAACAGCTGCTAAAAGAAACTTTGAGTGGAGTTGGGTGCCACTGTCACTTTCTGTGGAGCAGCTGCCATTACATGGTAGGCCAGTAATGCACCAGTAAGTGCATTGAACACTAAGCAACACAACGTTGTTCTCCAGAACAGATGTTTCTGTGCATTCTGCTGTAATCCTCCTGTTTGGATGAGGAATGGAGGTAGTAGGAGAGGGAGATTGTTTTTAGTGGGCTTTCTGTAGCATGAGGCCAGCACTTTCTGGAGTAGCAGCACGGCTTCTCTAAGCCAACACCCATTTGAAATGGGCTTTAGGCCAATGCCCTGTGTGCTGGCCCCATGCAATTCCTTTGAAGCTTTCATTCCTGGCTCACCAGTCCCTTCGCATATATTTCTAAGCGTTTGCTGTACTGAGTGGTTTCATTTGGCTTGTGTTGCAAGAAGCATATAAACTTCCCCCTCCATCAGGCAGAAATTTGTGCTGCAGTTTGGCTGAGCCCTGTTCCAGTCCTCCTCCCTGGATCTGGGAGAGGAGCAGGGGAAAAAAGCCATCTCTGAAGAACTCCAACTTTTGTTTAAAACCTTTGCAAAGTCAGCTCTTAGTATAGGTCAGCTGCTTAGTCGAGCCCAATTAAAAGGTAAAATGAGCTGCCTTCTTTATAGCAATTTCTCAGGGAGTAGGTTTTTCCCAGCAGTTTTCCTAACATGTCTTAGCTAAGGTGCAGCTGTCATCTCTTCTCACTCAAGGTCTGAAAAACTCTCAAACTTTTTTCTTTTTGCTGAGTGTGTAGGGATTGTCTGACTGGAGGAATCTCACTCAGGAATCTAATCAGCCTGGGTTTGTCCATGGCATCCCAGTTGTTCGTCATCTAAACTTTAGTCTCTCTCCTTCAATCTGCCTCCATTTCCATGTGTCCTAGAAATACTTTCTTGTGCATGATGGTGGTTCTCACTGACACAGTGTAGTTGTTGAGCGTTCCCAACATCTGTTTGGTGTCACTTGTTACCCAATTACATTTAATTCTCTCTGCAGCTCCAGAAGTTCATCCAGTGGCTGGAGGAGGCAGAAGAAGAGTCGTCTGATGGCGACCAAGACTGACGTGGTGGCTTGGCATGAGAAGAGGCACTCTCACTGCCTTTCTGGGCCAAGTGGGCAGGGCAAGATCAGTGCCAGTGCATGGTGTGTAGATGTGGGGCCTGACATCGAAGTGACTGACAATCCCATTCCTAATTAAGTTGTGTGTTCCCAACTTTGCCACTCCCCTCCCTCCCTCACTTGCCCAGTGGCACCTTATGTTGGATGGTTGCAGCCCAGTGTAAAAACCATAAGGGAATACCAGGAGGTTGTGATACCTACTAGAATCCCTCTGGAGCCTGGATATGATATATTATAAGCTATATTTTGGGAGGTCCTTGTTATTAACACAAAGGGAGCAAATAGATGCAAATGCATACAACGCCCTTATAAATCTAACCATGGGGGTTGTGGAAGAATGGTCATGCAGCTAAGTTATTTGGAGCCTATGTTGCTTCTGGAGCCAAGAGAACTCCTGCTGAAGAGACACTGGCAAGGTTGGTGAGTAGGAGCATGTGGATTAGGATCTGGAGTGCAGGACTGGGATTCAGCAGTTCCTGTGCCTGGAGAAGATGCAGTTGTCTGAGGATCCCCAAGGCATTTTGCAGCTTAGAAGGCGCTTCTGTGATCCTTCCAAAAGGGAAAAATCTCTTGCCATCTGCTGTGCTAGGATCTAACACAAGGTTGTACAGTAGAGTTGGTAAAGCCATGTGTTTCCCCCTTCTGTAGAACAGGGGATAATACGTGCTCAGTTCCCCCTGCGGGGGTTGGCTAATAGTGGATGCGCGCTGGCCAGTGAAATGCTGTATGGATTACTACATCTTAGATGTGATCTGTCTTCTGTGTGTCCCCAGCTTAGCAGACATGTTTTAGAAAAGTGTCTGTTTCTTTACTTTTTTTTTATAAAAAAGGGAGCAGAGGTGCCTGGCTCTTCCTACTGCACCAACTACACTTGTGTTTTGCTGTGGGGGCACTGACTGCACCAGCTGCTTTAAGGAGGACACAAGTTCCTAAGTTCCACTCCAGAGCAAAAAGGAGTGAATGGTATTTCCTTCAACAGCGTGTGCTTTGTGTTTCCACATGATTTCAGTTATACAAGCTTGCTTACTTCACATCCTTTTATTTATTTGAAAACTTCCCTTCCCTCAGACAGCAGGGAAAGTGCTGCAAACCCACTGTGAAGTTCAGCAGCCGCAGAGCAACTCGGCATGCGGCAGGGAACGAGCATGCCTCTGGCACTTTGTTGCCAGCACGGACAATGCGTGGCAGCAATAAGGCCTTTAAAAACAGCTTTCTTGGAAGTGTGGCTGTGCTGTGTTCTTCCCTGCTCTCAAAGAACAGAGCAGAAAAGGCACAGCAAGAACTGGCTTCTGTTTATAGGTGGGTTATTTGTTGGAAGTGCTGACCTTGCCTCTGCCCCTTCAGGAGGAGCGTGGAGTAGGTCCTTTGTGGGGGGGAAATGCACTGGAGCTGCCCACTCAGGATATTTACTTGGCCGTTCCGTGGTGCCACGATTGTCAGTGAGGGGACAACGTTGGATGCTGGAGACCAGGGATACCGCCTCTTAAAAACGGATGTTCAGGCAGGGTGATCTTGTGCACTCACACTATCAGCTGCCAGGATTGTGCATAAATGTGCTTGTTTTCTGACATTGCAAACTCAGTCTTGTAAATGTTGGGGAAATAGTTGGTATCTGAATTCTCTGTATCTGCCAATACTTAATTCAGGGAGCAAATAAAAACTATCCTGGTGTTACCAGCTTGTTTGCTTTGTTGAACTGAATTGTATGTCTCCGGTTGTGGCACATGCCTGAGCAGGGCTTAATGGGCAAGCTAAATAACTCATTGCTATTTTTTCCTCAAGAGATTTTAAGCACATAATAGGCAGGTAGGAAATCAGCACACCGTTGAATTGGTATAACTGTTCAGTGATAACTCATGACCTCACTGTTTACAAGTAGAGAACAGTTTATTAAAACTTCTGAACTTAGAATCCTGGAATGAGTGAGGTTTGGTTTTGTACAGGATTACGTTGTGAAGATGAACCCTATGAAACTGTTATCCTTTGGCATGATGAGAATTAGTGGGAATGTTGGCTTTTAGGTATTGCAGTGTGCCCTCCTGACATTGGGGAGTAACAACTGGCAGAGAGGGGAAAGGACAGCTACAGAGCCCTTAGTAAAACCATTTACAAACCAGCTACAGGACTTGGTCATTTTAAAATCTTGGACATCTTAAGTATTTTTTTCCTTTTACAATAGAAAGATAGCTTAAAAAATAGGTTTAACATGTAGTTCTGTAAATGGCTTGGTTTTGCCAAGAGGCTCTTGATTCTTTGTGCCACTTAACAATTCCACTTCTGTCTTTTCCACATTCCTTCCTCCTTTGCTCCATAGTAGCCAACTTCTTCATGGTGCGAGCTGCTTTCTTACCCAGGCTTAAGATCCAAGGAGGGAATGTTGCTCTACAGCCAAATATCTTTGTCCTTCAGGCCTCGGTGGTGGGGTGGTTTTACAAGTGCCAAGAATAGAGTAGCAAAAAGGAGACAAAGCAGTATACTTGATATTCTCCAAGGTGGAGTTCTGGCACAGTGCGACATCCTTATGGACAAGGTAAGTGTATATGTTTTAAAGGAGCATTAATTGCATTGCTTAAGTATAGGGTAGGCTTGATGCTTTCTATGGCTTTTAATCAAGATTTATATTCGGTTGGAAGACTAGAAATGCCTTTGAGAGCAACCTTGATTGCACAATTGTTGCTATCCATCTTTTTGAGCAATGTAAGCAGTATTTTTACTTTTTCTAAGGCCATAGTAGTAAACTTGTCTGACTTCCCATCTCGTGGATGGATGGATGAATGTCATCTGGTGTTTTTGTATCAAACCCATAGCTTCAGCTGACAATAGTGCATCTTCTAGAAAAAGATAATAGTTGCGTGCTGCTTAAAGGTGTGAGTGGTGGAACTCAAGTACATCCACCTCTGCTTTGGGCTGTTCCAAGATGCACTAAAATGCCTGGAGCCTGTTTACGCTGTAAGGAGAAGCAATGCTCTTAATGCTGCAATTTTTAAATGTAGACATAAGCCAACAGGCTGTTCAGAAACTCTTCCTTGTGGACCTAGAGTGCTTAGCACAGTCCCCCACTGCTAATTTCTTTGTCTCTGTGTTCTCAACCTCTGTTCATTAAGAGGAGTTGTACTTCACAAGACCTCTGTGAGCAGTTAAATCAATCTATCGATTGAGTCTATTCAATCGCTTGGCCTGATTTAAAAGAAAAGGCAGCTGTAACAATGAGATTTCATGTACTACCACTCTGGGGGTGTGTGGCACCCTTCCTCTGGGCTGCCTGTGCTTCCTTGGGAGCTCAGCATTTCAGAAAATTGCCCTTTTAGTAACAAGGGTGTCTAATGTATATGATACAGGCTCCAAGGTGCATCCACAACTGTGCTGGTAGGTGGCAAGAGAGTGGCCCTGTCAGGGGAAGACTATATTTCCTTCACCTGGGCCCAGCTTTTGGGGCAGGGAGGTGTTGCAAAAAGACTTTAAGATTAGCTCTGTCAGGATCAACACAATAAGAAGCAGCTTAAACTAAACTTTTCCATTCCTGACCTGGATTCTTCTTTCCAGGTACGCCAGCTTTTACCGCAGAGCTCCGAGCATGAGGAAGTGACAATCTTCCAAGAGCTGATGTGGAAACATGGGAGAGTCTCATGCCTCTTACAACTTCTGCTTACCTGAGGTCTTCCCTTGATTATTATTTTTTTTAATTTTAAATTTAATGTTAGATTCTTTACCCAGTCTAGCAACGCTGCCCAGATAATTGCTAGCAATGCCTACAGGACTCTTTCATGCATGAGGAGGCTATTTAGCTCACGCCTGCCCGCCAGCCTGAGGAGCTTGGCTCTGTTCCCTATAAGATCTCTGTGGCTCCTCTTCCTGCGGCAGGTGAGTCTGGCGCTGAGGGCTGGTGATGTACTCTCATGCCCCGTGCAGGCCCACGGTGCGGTCCTTGCTCTACATTTGTTCCTTCTAATCCAGGATGGTGCAAGGCAGTTCTTGGCCTTCCTGGTGGTGGGTGTTCCCCAAACTTCGTCCACCCCAGTTTTGCTCTCAGCCACAGCTCGAGGAAACTGCTGATGGAGACAGTTCCTCGGCACCCCTTGGATGCTGGCGAGGTGTCCAGAGGGGAAGCCACCCAGCCTGAGGCTGCTGCAGCACAGAGGCAAGTCCTAGGGGCTGGGGTCACAGTGTTGATGACTGTAGGTAAGAGAGTGATAGGTTCTGGGGAGAGAGAGGGTGGGGAAGAAACCACAGAGCCAAGGGGCTGTTGGAGCAGATATGTGCACAGTTGAAGAGGCCACAGTCTGTATAAAGGAGGATGCTCATGAAGAGCAGAGGGAGTCTGCTTGGTGAGGAAATGAGGCTGGGCAACTTGAAGGGACACAGCGGTGTCCAGTGCCTGAGTATCAGGGACAGTTGTTGCATGGTGACAAGGGGTTTGGAGGGAAGTCACATCTGGAGAGGAACTGGGGTGGGAGGTACTGTGTGCTCCTCTTGTGCCGCAGAGTCCCAGTGTGGGGTGGCCATCAGAGACGGAGTATGGTGACTTGAAAGGCGTCTGGACATGGGAGGACAGGGTAGAGCAGGATATGCCTCATGTTCTGCAAGCCGTACTCGAGGGGCATGGGGATGGCTGGGAGGCGTGTGAGAAAGGACCAAGGCTGCAGAGATGGAAGGGGAGACCTGCCATGAGAAGCGGTGGAGGCTGTGGGCTGCAGGAGCACATGTGGCCCAGGAATGACCATGTGTATGAAGCTGCACCAGTGGGTGGGAGAGGGGATGAAAGCTAAATGGGGGTGCGGAGCCTGGGAGGGGGATATGGAACGGGCGCATAGGTGCACGTATACAAGGGATGTGGATGTAAAGTAAAAATCCAAACCTCTCCACAGGCGCTGGGGCTGTGCAGGGCCGGGGAGGTGATGCGGGGTGCAGTCCCGGGGGGCATGCACCCGGGTGGGGCGCAGCGGTGGATGTATGGCCCTGGGGAGAGGGGTGGATGGGGCCGGTGGGGGTCAGTCCCAGCCCGGGGGGGGTCTCGTATCAGCGCGGGATGTAGCCGGCGGGCAGGGTGCGGGCCTGGACCGTGGCAGGGGTCTGGGTCGAGGATGCGCTCCGGGGGTGCCCGTTGAGCCCGGTCCCGGTCCATCCCGGGGTACCGGCTCCGGGTGCAGGCCCGCTGCGGGCCGGGGCCCCGGTCCGGGCTGGGGCTGGGGCTCTGTCCGCGGCGGGGCGCCGGTTCCGGTTCCGGCGGAGCCGGGGCGGCGGGCGGGCGGGCGGGGGAGGAGCCGGCGGAGCCCGAGCTTGCGCTCTGGAGCCGGGCGGCGCTGGGACCCGGAGAACAAGGGGCGCGGGGGACCGGGCGTGCGGAGGCCGCAGCCGGGCCGGGGCGCGGGCGGGGGCCGGGCGGGGGCCGAGGCCGGGGCCGAGGCGGCGGCCGGGGGTGGCGGGCCGCGCCGGGCCGGGGGCGGAGGCGGCGAGGCGGCGGCGGAGGAGGCCTGGCGGCCGGGCAGGGGCGCCATGGCGGCGGCCGAGACGAAGATCATTTACCACCTGGACGAGCAGGAGACGCCGTACCTGGTGAAGCTGCCGATCCCGGCCGAGCGCGTCACCCTCGGCGACTTCAAGGGCCTCCTCAACCGCCCCAACTACAAGTTCTACTTCAAGTCCATGGACGACGACTTCGGGTGAGCGCGGACCCGGGCCCGGCCCGCCGACCGCCCGGCGGGAGGGGGGGCGGTGTCCCCAGTGTCCACCCGTGGAGGGCGGGCTCCCGTGAGGAGCTCTGGGGGGCCCCTGCGGGCCTGGCTGGGGACACCCGCCCCGCACGCTGCTGGGGGCTGGGGTTGGCCTCCCCCTCCGCCCGGGGAGGGCGTCCCCTCGGTGCAGCGGGGCTGGGACCCCCGGGGTTGGCGTGGTGCCCTTCGGGACCGGCCCGGTCTGGGGAGGGGGACCCACATCCATTCTCTACCCCCATTGCTTTGCCCTGGAGGGGGGCGGGGATGGTGCCCCCCCGCCTTGTGCTCTGTCTTGGGGGGGGGGTTAGACCCCAGGGGCACATGCACCCCCAGTTACCTCACCGGGGGGGGCTGGTGGTGATATCCCCCATGGATCTTCTCTGGGGATGCTGCCTCTGGGGACAGCCCCCATCCTCCCTGATGTGCACCCACTCGGGGGGGAGCTGCCCCCTGCTAATTCCTGTGTGGGGGAGCTGGTGGCATCCTCCGTGCACCCTCTCTAGGGCTGCGCCCCCATGTCTGCCAGAGGCACTTCGGAGGAGACCATCACCCCATCTGAGGATCACTCCCTCCCTGTACTCACAATGTTTGGGCAGCACCTTGCCTGAGAGGATATCTCCCAGTGCAGCCCACCCTGGGGGTTTATAGGGGTGTCATCCCACCACATATCCTACTCAGGATTGTCATTCCCCATCTAAAGGGCCTGGGCATCTCCCACTGTGCCTGCCTGGGGAAGGTGCCCCTTGTTTCCTCCACCAAGTGGGTACGGGGGCAGTGTCTTCTTCACCAGCCCTTCTCAGGGAGAGGATCTGGGGGCAGTTTTGTTCTCCTACCATCCATTTTGGGGTGGGCCATCCATTTTGGCAGCTTTGTCCTCCGCATCCCATCTTTGGGGAAGAATGGGTAAGGGGGACCAGCTTTCTCCTCCCCTGCCTCCATGGAGGAGTGAGAGCTCTCCACGTGCTGCCCATCTCTGAGCAAGGGGTGTGTGCAAGACCTGCTGTACCCATGTACGTGTCCCATCGTCAATGTAAGATGTCCTGTGCTCGATCTCTGGGATGGGTCTGTACAGAAGAGGGGTGCAGTCCTGCCTCGCATCCCATCTCCTGCAGGGCAGCTCTCTTCCAACACCAGTATTTTCATCACTTCTTTTGTGATACCCATTAGTTCCTTCCATCACGTTTGGCGGTTTGGAGGTGAGGAGGTATATTCTGTTCCTTGTTTGGATGGTTGTGCTGACTAATCTTCTGGGGAGTCCCTGCTGTCTCCTACCTTCATAAAGTTGGTGATTGTTCTGGGGAGCAAGTACCATGTGAAGCCAACTCTCTGTAAGACCCTTTGTCTCCACGCTTCTGTGTAGAGTCTTCCTACATCTGCATCTCCTCCAGCCTTTTTGAGGACCTCTGTTTCCATCCTGGGAACGTAGCTTCTCTTGGCTTTCACAACATGTGACTCTTTACCATTCCTAGCACTTTGGTGTTTGAAAGAGTTGCATGATTCTCCTTCCTCTGGATTTTTTTTCCACCTCCGAAGATTTAGCGTTTACAGTTAGTCTTGTGTATGGAGACTGGGACTGCAAAAAGTTTTCAGTTTTATAGTCTTCCTAGTGTCCTCTTATGGCACCAAATACCTCCCTAGGCTGTCATCTTGGCTCGTACCCTACGTTGAACAGGGCTGGGCCTGTTCGGGGCTTGGATGGAGATCCGTGTGGCTGCCTCAGCAGGGGGTGCTCTCCCCTCTGCAGCCAAATTATCCCAGTGCCCAGGTTCCCGTTAGCTTGGGAGGTGCCAGCTTTCAGATGAGGCTTGAAATTTGGAGTCACTCCTTTGACCACAGTCTGGGATGCTTTGCCTCCCTAAATTCCTCCTGACCCAGTGGAGAGCTTTAGTCCTCAGAAGCTTCCCCGTTCTCTCCAGGCAAATAGAAGTCTCCAGCCCTCATTTTCCATAAACTTCCTCAGCAATATCAGTTGCCTGTAGATCATTTCCTGTCCCTCAGCTGTTGAGTAGCGTTGGGTGCTACGAAACAGCTGCTTCTCCCCATCTCAGAGGGGACCGTGTTCATTGGTGGGAGAAGCAAATTCTCCGTGCATGCTGTTTGTAAACAAATGCTTTGGGATCCTTTGAAATGTTGTTCTTGAAGTGAATTCAAACTTGTCTTGAATGAAATATTGCCATGTGGGTGGGAGAGTGTCTGCGTAACTATAAACAAAGTTTAGTAATAAATAGCAGCGTCTCGCATTGGGAAGAGGGGTCTGGTGGCAGCACAGTTCTGTGCTGTGCCTTTTCATCCTCCTGTTTCTTTAAGGCTCCACAAGAGGAGGCAGATGGTAGATTAATGAAACTCAACGTTAAAGCAGCATAGGGAGTTGTGCAGGCTAGCACAGGGAGGAGAAAATCACTTGGGAAGATGCATTGAGTTTAGGTGTGTCAGAAATGTATGGGGTGAGATTTTTGTTGGGACCAATTCAGCTCATTCTTCTGGGAAGAGTGAACCTCTCTGGAAGGGTAGGTGCAGCTGAGAGAGGGGTCGGAGGCTGCGTGTGGGCAGCCTGTTCCTTGGCGAAGTCCTGTGTGATGAGTTGCGCAGTTGGAGCAGCACCTGGCAAGGTCTTGTGTGGAACAGAGGGGAGAAAGCCTCTCATGGTGCTACCATGGATGCCCCATCAGGAAAGCTGTCTTTGCTCCTTACCAGAGAGCTGAAGAACATGCTGGTGGTTGGCTGGAGCACAGGGAGGGGACAGCCAGAGCAGTCCAGCTGCAGCCTTGTCTCTGAGAAGCCCTGGAGCCCCAGGTACCGCTCAAAATAGAATCATAGAATTGTAGAATCATTTAGGTTGGAACAGACCTTTAAGATCATTGAGTCCAACCAAAATATTTTGTGATCCCTGGTAATTGGTGTCCAGGAGAGAGCAAGCCATTGGTCTGCAGGGAGAGACAGGGACAGAAGGGCAGGAGGCACCTCAGCTACTTGACTGTAAATGCATGGGCAACTAGTGAAAACCAGGTTAGCGATGGCTGTATTCAGAAGCTGTGTGCCGAGGAAGGGAGTTGCACTCTCACACGTGTATCCCTCTCGGCCACTTCCCTCAAGATGCCCTCTGCCCAGCAAGGGGGATGGCCTGGCTTGTGCTGACAGTTTCTGAGCTGGGCTGGTTTTGTGAGTTGGGCGGTGTCCAGGAGTGGTACCCAGGGTAAAGCCCCTTTGTAAAAGAGACGAGCTGTTAACACTGAATGGCCCCATGGCAGCTGATCAATGAGGAGGAGACCTGCAGGTCCAATGGCTCATGCTTTTTGTCAGTGATTGGACCTTTTGCAGAATCCCTGTGGCATGACTAAGTTCTCCTCTCATCTCTTGTTGGGAATGGAGGCATCTCACCTTCCAGGGTCAGCTGGTTTCCTCTCACCTCTGTTGCCCAGATTGAATCTGTTTCTCGCTCTTACTCCTCCTTCCAGGCTGTGGGTCTCCAGGCTGGCATTCCCTTCGGCTCACCCCATCCCCAAGGCAGTATTACAGCCACAGTCTTGGTGTGTGGGATTTTTCATTCTTTTGTTTATCTTGTTAATATTTGTTTGCTCTGAGAATCAGGGCGGTGATGGAGCAGCCTCAGTGTTTATATCTCCTTGGAAATGTGAACTGAGGCTCCCCTGGGTGGCTGTGGAGTTGTTGGGCTGTGCCAGGAGCTAATCCTACTCAAAGCACTCAGCCCCAAATTAAGACGACCCCAAAATGCTGTCACCTCTATGTGGGAAGGAGGAGAAATGAAAAGATTTCATACACCCGATCCTGGGAAGAGGAGCTGTGAGCAGTAGGAAGGCTGCAGGGTTTTGTTGTCTGGTCTACCCAGCATGTAGTGGGCTACAGCCACAAACAGAGAATCCAGCCTGAGCCCAGCGGTGCGGAGTAGTGATGCAGGGTGCAGCCATTTGTGCCCTTGTTGGCTTTGTGTATTGCTAATCCCAGAACTGGAGACATGTGGAGGAGCTAAGCACACTGATGTAGTACGCTCTTCTTGGACCTGAGATATTTATGGACCTGAGATACTTTAAAGTGTGAATGTGCTTCGCTGTGAAGTGTGGAACTACCCTTAGCCTCATAACCTTGCCCTCATTACAGAAGGAAGGTTTGTTGTTTTTTTTTTTTTTTTTGATTCAGTGTTTTACAGGTAAGATCTGTGTGCTGGTCAGCAGGAGAGAGCCTTAGATCAGTGCAGTGCTATGACCGCTTCTGAGATCCATGTTCTCCATCAAGCCACCCACAGGTTTTTCGTGGGGTTTTGTTTTAATTTCTGTCTTTTTTGTTCCTAATCTGTAAAATGGAAATTCTAACAGTGCTCCTGTGCCTTGTCCACTTGACACGGTGAGCTTTTTGGGTGAACAATCATGTGGATTTTAGCGTGACAGAGCTTTCAGTTCCATAGAGGTTTTGCAAGAGCAGTACTGTAAATTCTCCTGGGGACCTGTGCAGTGGGAAAGGAACAACTGCACTGATGGTCTGTGGTTATTTGTAGTTTGCTGAGACATGGGCTTCAGCAATGCGTAGATACCTCCTGCCTGAGTCCATCGTGAGAAATGTACCTGTCCCTGGGCAGCATGGATCTTCTTGCCAGCCAGGTTGTGTGCATGTTTGCCCCAGCTGAACTACAGGTTTGACTTTTCATCTGGCCAGGTGACTGGTACAACTCTGAGGGTAGTCTTCTATCAGTTGAAATGTGGTTTCTTTTGACTCATTTTTTGCTTGTAATTGATGATGCTCATTTTCTATCAATTGAAAGGTGTTCCTACAGGGACATGCTGAAGTTTAATTTAAACTTTTCAAAGCAGTTTCAGTTGAATGAGTGCAATTTGTGCATCCAGGTAAGTCCTTGTCACCTGGCCTGAAGTTCTGTCTCATCTTCCCATAAATTCGGAAGTACCTGAAAGTTTGAATTTCTTCTACGTGTGGAGAAAGCACTTGGGTGATCCTTGTGCTTATGTCCACTTTTCCACCTCTCCTCTTCCACGCTGGAGAGCAGAAGGGCCCACTTCTGCAACGGGATCATCTCCCCTCTCCCCGCCTCACCTACTTGTTCCGCACTGCCAGGAGGACACCAGCGATTCGAGGTACAGTGGTGGGATGGTGCTGCTCCTCCTCCCACCGCTGCTGGTTTCTCCCCCTTGTAGGTCTCGATTCCAGTTTTAACTTCAGAGCTGTGGTGGGTGATTCCTAGGTCTCAACTGTCAAGTGAAAATTGGTATCCAACTAATCACTAGCCCAGTATCTAATCCAGACCTGCATAATTATCACCTGCTCTCCAAAGCTGGGTATGAGGCAGTGATTAGGGCAACACTCTGGAAGCAGAACAAAGCGGGCGCTGCTGGAATTCCCAGCGCAGAGGTCAGATGCCGTTGGTATTTGGCGACCTCATGTCCTGCACATGTGCATGGGGAAATGCGTTGACGCTCACTGAAAGGCTGGGTGATTTATTTTTATTGCAGGGTCTTTTTGAAATTGATGCCAGCAGTGACTGTCCTTCTGGCTCGAAGCGTTTGGAGCCAGGGAAGGGATCCTAAACTTAATAAGCAGTGTCAGTCCCTAAGCAGTGGTGAGCCGCTGGCATGGTGCCCCTGCCTTTCCTGCCAGCTCTTTGTAGCGTGAGTTGGGGGAGTTGTTTTATTTTGATTTTTGAAACTTTATTTTTTAAATCTTGAATTGAAAACTCTGTGATCTGCAGATGACCTTTGCCGATCCCATGCCCCTGATGGAGAGTGATTCCACTTCAGCCTGGATTTCGTGCAGGGAGAGGTTGGCAAGAGGTCTGTGAACAAAAGGGCCTCCAAAACTGCGTGTGACTCCCTTGCATGCACGCGTCCTTCGAGGTGCTTCTGTCTGAGTGACAGCATTGGCCTGGTTGTGAGGTGGCCATCACTTTTCTTCATTTTCTGGCCAGTCCCCATCCTTTCTGCGTGGAGGGCAGCACTTACCCATGTGAAAGGCCACAGCATTCCATCTCTTGTGCTCCCCGCTCCAGAGGATGTGTGGTTCCCTGCTTGCTCACGTGAGATGTGCTGCCCCAGGTCCACCAGAGGTTATTTTTTGGACATTTTGCATGTAGGTTACTGCAGCCTGTGCGTCTGTCTCTCTCCTGGGCTGCTGAGGATTTGGCAGAGAGCTGCTAACCACTGTCTGTGCTTGTGGTGGGAAGTTCCTGTAATGCTGCCCGTGCTGGGGGGTGGCCCGTCGACACTGGAGCTGATCCTGGCTGTAGCTGCTGCTGGAGGCTGTTTCCAAGTGTCGTGGTAGTGGGGGGGGGCCCGCGGTGGTGGTGGTGGGCCGCAGCAGTGCTAGGGCTGGGGTGCAGATGGACAGGGTTAGTTGATGGTATTTGCTTTTTCCCTGGGTTGTATTGTCTGCGCCTGGCAGTGTGTGTCCTGCTGTTCAGACCCAGCCATTAGTGACTCCGTAGGTGTCCGGCTTTGTCTGTTGTGGTTGGAGCTGTGCTCTGAAGGCCACATTGGATGGCAGTCACAGCCTGGTTTCTTTGCCCAGGGGTGGCGTTTGGAAAGCCAAGTTAGCCAAATCGGGCTGCAGACCAATTTCCCTAAGGCCTTGTCTGTACTATGCAAACAATGAAGCTTTACAACAGCTATTGAACTTGTTTGCAGCTCGAGCTGGTCAGAATTTTTTTTTGACTGAATGTATTTTCTCCCAAAATATGGTGTTATATTGAAGCCAGCATTTTTCTTGGAGAGGTATTGTTTTCAATTGTGTTTTTCATGGGAATGTTTCTTAATTTTAAGCCTCCCTTGTCATCTCTGAAAAAAAAGAGAAAGAAAGGTTAAGAAACCTTTGCCCATCCATGAGAATGCAGCTGTGTTTTGAAATCATCTGAAGGACTCTGGTCCTCCAAATTCCTGCACAGAGCAAAAACCTACCTCGAAGTCTCAGAAATTGCTATGAAGTAAATCTGTGCACCCTGACTGTGGTGCAGCTGTGCCCCAACGTGGTTGAGTCTCTGAAGTCAAGGCCAAACATTGTGAAAATGGCTCATAAACCATCATAATCAGGGTTGTGACCTGAACGTTGTTCGTTGTTTTGGGATGATAGTGGCGGCCTCACTGCTCAGGCATCTAGTTCCCACTGAAATACAACTTTTCAGAGTTTCATCTAGAAGTTGGCTGCTCCCAAATCCCAGACCTTGGCTCACCCACAGACTGGGTACTGGATCTTCTGGGTGGTGGTGTAAGGAGTGATGTTTCTTCCTGTGCAGCTGTGATGAGAGCAGGACAGGCATCTGGGGACGTAGCGTTTCATAATGGACTCTGAGAAGGAAGGTGCTGGCTTGTAGGGATGGAGGCAGATAGCCCATGAGCCCAGGACCCATGTGCTCAGAGCACTGAGCCTTGAAGAAGTCCCTCTTCAGTATGCTCCTGGCCTCCTTCACCTGTGATTTCCCCACCTGCTCTCCCAGCAGGCAGAGACATCTGGGTCTGGCAGCGTGGTGGCCTGAACCCTTGAAGGTGGGGTTAGTTATCCACCACTGTGTGTTTGGGGATGCTCAGGGAAGAAGGGCGCTGTGAGTATAAACAAAGAAAATCTGGTTTCCCTCGCAGCTTTTCTGCTGCACAGATGTGTTTGGCTTCGATGCTCTCTCAGGGTGGGCATCAGGCCCTCCGTCTAGACTTGAAGGCTGTATATGTAGAGGTGTAGGGAGCACAGTTGAAATTCGTGAAGTCCTTTTTGAGCTCATGGTACTTAAGGTGGTGGGAAGCCTCTTGCATGTCTGCATGGCAGTTGCTGAACTGTTCTGAGCTGAGGGTATCTGCTGTAATGAAGTGCTATCCCTCCACCCTTGACTGCATCCAAATAGATATAACAATGTTGTGGTTTAGGATATTTGATCTATGTAAAAGCCCATGAAGGAGAGCTGGGCTTGCAGAACACAGCAGAGACTGTGCCTGCAGGAAATTGCCTTCATGTTGTCACACCATTTTTGCATCTTGCTGCACATCTGATGAGGCAGCAGTCAGGGCTGTGTGTTTTTAGTGTTTCCTATTGATTTCCTCCTCTCTCCATCCCTTGTTTGTTATTCGGAGCCTGCCCTTCTGACCTGTGCTAGATGGATGGTGGTTTTCCAGAAGGGGGATGTGGTACCACGTGGCTGTGTTACTGTTTGTCCTGATGGTGCTGGCTCGTTAGGCAGCAGCTGGCAAGTTAAATAAAACTTAATCCTGACGGTGGCTGCTGTTGGAAATTTTTGGACCAAATCCTTTTGTGAAGGCTTTTTGGAAGACATTGAAGTAAGTTACAAATCTGGGAATTAGTTTAATCTCTGTGACTTTGTCTGCTTTGTCCATGTGCTTATCTATGTAATGCCACAGTGGCCTTAGGAGAGTATGTGAGCTCTTGGGCTGTGAATATCACTGTCTCCAAGGGCTGCATTAGCTTGCAGAGCTGAAGTATTAGTATCTCGCTGAGCCCCTGCTCTGAAGCTCTTGGTTTCACTTGTTTCCGTCGCTGTATTGTTACTGCTGTAGCACTAATATTAAGCCCGTCCAGGAATGGGCTGGAATTCTCTGGAGGCTTTGGCAGGCAGAGATGCCTGGTGCTGACCTTCCTGTGCCGTGTAATCCTGTATCGCAGCAGAGGGTTGGGACTGTTGTGGTGGTTGTATCAGGTATTTATTAAAGGAGACATGCCAGAGGCATTGTTTTTCCAGTCACAGCTAGCTATTGAAGGCAGCAAAAGCAGCATTTGGGTACCCTGCCACTAAGTCTTCTGTGTTGGTTATCCCCTTGCTGGGGCATCTGTCCATGTGTCTTGTTTGCTAAAATTTGCCATCTCGTGAGAACTGGAGGAAAAGAAGATACAGTGAGCAGTGACTTGAATCACTGCAGTGGGAGTCCATCCTTCTGGTCCTGGCTGAAGATGTGAGCTGAAGGGGGGGAAGGCTTCCTTGCATGACTTGGAGCAGAGATCAGTTTCTGGGAGAGCTGGCACCAGCTGCTGTGTGGGAAGGTCTTTACTCTGCTGGTTTTTGACCTGCCCCTAGGGTTTGGAGAGGAATTTATTTGCTACGTGGCCCCTCTGATCGCTGGCAGCTGTCTCTGTGATAGGCTGGGAATTCAGGATCTGGGTAACAGAGGCTGTGGGCTCTTCCTTGTTTTCTGATGTCTGGCAGCTCCTGCCATGTGCAGGCTGGTTCTGAGGGCACTGAGAGTCTACCAGAGGGGTCTGTGTTTTGGGAGCTCTGTCTCTGTGTGGATTAGCATAGTGGGGAAACTGGTGCTAGCACATTAGCCTGCCCACTCACTGGTCTTCAACTTTTTCCCTCAGCATTGCTCTGACCTATCTGACCTGCTTGAGATTCATGGTCCTTTTGTGTCTCACCATCTGCGAGCAAATAGGTTGTCCCCTGTCACTGTGCTGTGCCACGCCGCTCTTTTTGACAACCAGAGCAGTGTCAGAAGTGCAGTGACAAACCTGGCTTTGTGGCCCGACGTGATCAGCAGGGCAGGGGCAGGGAGAAGGCTGCTGCTGTGCTGATGGCTGTTAGCTAGGTTGGCCCCAGGGTGCAGCAGCTTCTCAAATCGAAGCTTTTTTCAGAAGCTGTGATGGATATGCAAACTCCATACTTCTGTTTGCATATGGCTAACGAGCTGTCCCAGTTCGTTCAGCCCTGCCTAGCTAAACCAGTATTTTAGTGCCATTCGCAAAGAGATTTGCCTGTGGGCCCAGCTGAGGCTGTGCTATACTGGAAACCCGTATAGGGGCTTAATGCAGGAAGTCTTGCCATTGCACTGTGTTCATTTGAATTTTTTCTTACTGGCTTTTGTAGCTCTGAGAAGGGTGGATTTTCATGGATCTAGCTGCACAGCCGAGTCCCTTATGGCAGACCTCCTAGTTGCCTTAGACCTGGTGCTGGTAAACGCACCTTTGGGTCCTGAAGTGGCTCCTGTGAGATGGATTTTCCTTCCAGAGTGAAAGTGTTTCATTTCAGCTGGGGCCAAAAGGTAGGTTAGTTTGGGAAAACTCTTAAGACTGTTCCCTACCCAGGCATCCTAGAAGCAGCAGAGGAGTTTTGGGGTGGCAAAATCTGCTTCAGCTTAGGGTATGCTCTGTCTGGGTTTCCTTGGGGCAGCTCTGACCTACTGCAGAGGTATGTAATATCTATACAGGGTGTGTGCGTTGAGTCTGATGTGTCTGTGCTTCTGAATCCCCCGCGCAGAAACATGGGAGCCTACTACAGCAGTTGTTTGTTTTTTTTTTTTTTTTTATATATTGCCAGCGTGGGACACTAAAAATGTTTTGGTGCCTTCATACGACGTTACCTTTGGTGCAGTTGGTACCTGTGCTGTGGTAGCAGGAAGCTGCATGGCACACATGCTCTCCCATGTAGCGAGATGTGTAGACTTGAGGTGGAGACTGTCTGGCCGTGTTATCTGCAGGAACCAGGTGAGCTCCTGGTCGGTCAACACATGGTGCTGGCACAAAGTGCTTGTGGTGACTTTACATCTGACTGAAGGAGACATGCTGCAGGGGAATTTGATGTCAGTATCACAGATAATTAGGAAGCTCAAAATCAGGATCTAGTTGTAACTTGATTCATCAGCAGATCCACAGACATGGGAAATGGCCCTATTGCAGTGCTAACATGTGACAAGTCTTTCTGGGCTGCTGTTGGGAATAGTTAATGTGTAGAGTGACCAGTTCAACACAGTTACCAAGCTCATGGGATATTTACATACTGCAGACAGATTGTGCTGCCTTTCACTGCACTTCTCCATCCTTGAAGGACCTGTGAGTTGGTAGCTGTGGCTTTGAGACCCTCCACAAGAGAAACGTTTCATGTCACGTGTGATAGTGACTTCTGGAGGTCACTGACCATTATCCAGCCTTTGGTGCAGTTGTCAGAGATGGCAGGTGGGAAGGCTTTGAATGGTATGCAAAAGGGTCAGGCCTGGGAGTTCACAGTGTCAAAGAAAAGCAGCAGCTCTGGGTTGGACTTGGTCTTGCAGAGAGGGGTATGTTGCTGTCACACTGTCCTCTTCTGAATTGTGGGGAAACTTACCCTCTTGTTGAAAAAGCTGCTGATCTCTGGTGTAGAGGTGAGTCCTGGCAGGATCTGGACGGGGTTCTGTACGTGGCACCTCACACAGACTACAGACTAATGCCAGTCATCCCTTATTGCTGGGCTGCTGAAACAGAAAACGCCTGCCTTCCAGATCAAGACCATGGCCTGCACCCTGTGTGAGTAGATCTCTGACACTCCTTTGGAGGAGTCCTAGGTAGGCAATGGTCTCCTGCCTGCCTAGGTATTGCTTTGTCCAGTGGAACATCCGTCAGGTGTCAGCAGGAGTCCTGTGGGAAGGGCTTTCATAAAGGAATGAAAAAGAAATGAGTATTTTTGTTGCTGAGAGTAAAACAGCAGCACAGTGGAGACAGCTCATATTTTCCCTGCTTCTTGGCTAATCAGATTCCTTTTAATTTACACTAATTGATTGGCTCCTGCTTTATGGCGCTCATCCGCTTTCTGGACCTCTGGCTGAGTGAGTTGTGTACCAGCACATGCATGGTTTGTTTAGGACTGGAGCATCTTTCTTGTCTCTTTTTTTTTTTCCAGCAGTTGAACAGTATTTGCTTGTTTGCAGGGTGACAGCTGGAGGTCAAGCTTGGCTGGCCTGGTAAAGGATGCTTGGTAGGAGATTGATCATTGTATTGTTCAAGGGCTTGGCCCTGCATCTTGAAAAGAGTTTGGTGAAGATGACTGGTAGTAGCTGAAATAGATGAAATATATGAAAGGCTACAAAAATGTACTCTGTTCGCTGCCTTTGTACAGGGAATTTCTTGTACCGTCCCCTGCACTGACACCATCAAAAGCAGGAGACCAGGTGAAACAGCTACCCTTCCTCTACCCTTGATTGGTTTTGTCTACTGGTAGACCTGTGTAGGAGCTGATCATTTAAATGATTGGTTTTCTCCCAAGTTCTTCCTGGCTTGCTGACAATTTCCTGACAGTGAAGTGAATACTTTGGGTTGCACCAAAAATTATCCAGGGCCCAAAGGTGAGGAAGGAAAAGAACATGCATCCCTGTCCCAGCAATGGCCAGAAATGGTCCTTATGAGCATGCAGACCCCTCATGGTGTCTGCTGCCTCCTGCAGTTTAGGATCAAAGGGATGTAGTATCACTGTTTGCCCTTTTTTCGGAGTGCTGCAATAGCTTGGGATTGGGAACAAAGTTCTTTCTTTGCCACCATGCAGCTGTTGTGACTCTGAAAGGCTTTTCTTTGCGTGAGTCCTTCTCATTGTCTTTGGCAAATGTTTTGTGGTGGAACTTAGTTTTGAGCTTTATTAACTCCCTGTTGGTTTTATAGGGGTTCTCTGTATGTCTTATAGACCCAGCTAGCAGACATGTTGCTGATGGTAGCCCAGCTGGATGTGAAGAATAGGTGCAGTCATCTAGAGCCTGTTACACTTCAAGGCCCCTTCCCACCGGGTAGGAGGTTAGGCTGGTTTCCTTGGGAGACCCTTGCAGAGTTGTTTGTGCTAGGAGAGAGTAATGTGAGCTGGTCACTGTCTTGAGGGCAGGACACGTGTGGAGGCTGCTTTGTCATCTCCTGGTGGAGATCTGTCATTAAATACAAATTAATTGTTAACATGATGGGGAAACGAACCTCACTCCTCCCCACAGACATCTGCCTTGGTCTGTGCCTTCCCAGACCTGCTCTGGAGGTGACTGGCCAGTAGAAAGGTGCTCCAAGAGCAGAGGATTGGTGCTGGGCAGAGCTGCTGTGCTGGCAGCCTGGGACAAGGGGGTGCTGGCGAGCAGACTGCTCTGTGGCAGCTCCCTGCCTCCCCAGGTGTGGAAGTTCAAGCTTTCAGACTTTGTTTCCCACCCTCCCCCTCTTCCCGTTTTCCCCCTCTTCTCCTCTCCTTGCTCTCCTGCTGAGTTGATGCTTTTCCAGGAATGAGCTGTACTGCTGGCCCAGCACATTCCACAGCAGCAGCGCTTTCTTGGCAGGAGCCTCGCTTGCTGTTAAGAAAAAGCAGGACTGACTTGGCGTCCTTCAGCTGAGGGCCAGAAAAGGAAGGCCTGGTCCTACCCTCCTCATGGTGCATGCAAGCCTTCACAGACATCATGGCCCTCTCCCTTGACTGTTGTGTATGTGCTAACATCACACCATCCCCCCAGCAGCCCTTTACAGCTCCTCACTGTCGTCTTAACTGGCATGAAGTCCCTGGGCATTGCAAGGGAGACTCTTGCCTTTCTGACCAGCCTAGAAAGGGGTGAGTGACTTCTGTGGAGAGCTGCAAGGAGTTCCCTGTGGGGCCCAGACACCTCATCTACAAGCTTCTTGTGTTTTGCTAGCAGCGGTACCTGGGTAAATGCTTTTTCCACCTCGTGGTACAATCCCTTTCTCTCTGTCTGCAGGAGCTGCTGTGTTGCAGCTCTGCATTGTGGGCTCTTCCTGCTGTCTGTGTCCAGACAGAGCTAAGTGTCAGAGCAGACCAAGTCTCCTCCAGTTTGCTTGCCATTTCTCAACATTAATATCAACCATCGCAACTGCATCAGGATTTTACCCTGTCTCACACACATGTCTTTGTTCGGCTGGGGCCTCTCTGGGCCTGTTTCCTATCCCTCCTTGAATACAAGCCCAGCTTTTGGTCACTGTGGATATATCTGTGGATTTGTCTCTGTTCCCTGAAGGTCATTTCTGCAGATGTTTAACCTCAAATCTTTCTCACAGTGAGTCCTTGCACTTGTCTTGTATCTTTGTGCTGGGCTGTGCAAGCTCTTAGAGCTGTTGAGGAGCTGAAATTGAGCTACCAGGGTGAAGAACCTGGCTGGGCTTCTGCTGGGAGTTCCCGTTTGTCCTGATTTCCAATTCAAAGAGACTCAAAGTGTCACTGAACCTTCGGGGGCCTGGAGAATGCTTCCTTTGATGATGTCTCTAAATGTTCTTCTGGGGGTTGGAAGCATCACTTGGGCAGGGCTGGATTAATTAGTGTGGAGGTGCCTCCTGCAGTCCTGGTGCAGCTTCCTTCTCCTGACAGAGGACAGGCTTGTTGGGCTTGTTTGCAGAGCAGTGCTGCAGCCAGATGGTCACTCCGGATATCAAGGCAGGAGGGGCTGCTGGGGCTCTTGGACTCATTCGGAAATCAAAGTCTGTAGCTTTGCTTTGATAAGTGCAGCTCCTGGGCAGGCCCTGTGAGGTTGGGTGGCTCATTCCCAAATGCCTTTCCTTTTCCAGTCTTTGGACTAGATGAACAGGAGGTCTGTCGTCTGTCATCTCTCACCCAGTGATGCCTGTAGGACTGAGCATGGGTCCAGCTGGAGCCAAGCATCTCCTGGACAGGGAGGCTGTGGTTGTCCTGGTGTAAGTCCAGTGGAGTGATTGCTGATGTGTTGATGAGAGGTTCTTGGGGAGAACAGTTGCCATCTTAGATGTCTGTTCAGCTCCTGCCTGAGTGACGGTGGGGGAAAAGCACAGAAAGCTGTGGGGCAGCAGTGGTGAGCGCAGTTGAGGGAGACTGTAGTTTACAGCCTGAGAACAAAAGAGGCTGTTCCTGTGCTTTCACGCACGGGCACAATGTCTCTGCTCCTGAGGAAAGTGGGTAGTAGCTTGAAATGGGGTGACCTGCTCCCCGAGGATTCCTTGTAAAGCTCCCTTGATTTGTTAGGAGAGCAGAGGTGGCCTCTGCTGCTCGAATGCAGAGCTGTGTTATCGTGTGTTAGCAGGACAGCTGGTTTGTGCTCCTTGATTCTTAAAAAACGCCCCAGGTAATGACAGTGCTGCAAGGGAGCTCACGTTCACACGAGGTGCAGGGATAGATGGGAGGACAGCAGCTCCTCTGGGGGGGAGGGTCTGACAATTAAACCCACCTACAAACGTGTTTTGCTTTTTACCCTGTGCTACAGCATAGAGGAGCAGTGGAGAACACCCCATCTGGGGGCTCGAGAGGGAAATAAATGGGAGAGTGATGGTCTCTGTTTACACTCAGAGAGCCCTTCTCACCCCAGTGCACCATGCAATTTGTATGCTATGTACTCCTCCTCACACAGGAGGTAAAAATACGTTGAGGAAGACCTGAAGAATTCCCTGGCTTACGAAGACAGACAGCTCAAATCCTCTAATCCTGTTTGATGCATGCTGTTTGCCTGCAAAGCCCGAGGTCTCGCCAATACACGTGTGATCGTTGGCGTGTGTATACTTTGGATGGGCCTGTAGCCCTTGGGGGGATTGGATCCCCATGGGAGGCACACATGTCATGTCTGGGCTTAGTCTAACAGGTGAGCATTTCCTATCTGAAATTCTCTGTCAGAGAATTGCCCTGTCCAATTTTCTCTTCTGGTGAAATGGCTGCAGAGCTCATCCCTGTGGCCTCAGCATTTGATCTTGCAGAATAGAGTAGGATTTTCCTCTAGAGCTAGGAGATGCTCCCATTTGGATAGTAACACATGAAGGTGCTTCCTTTTGCTATGAAGCATTATTAATCTATACGATCATTTGGAGACAAGACATCCCTACCCTCAGGGGTGTGTAGTACAGGTCTTGAAAATGAGATCATATTTCTGGTGTGTAAATCCCTGGAGCTTGTGCTATTGGGTAGAAACGTCTCCTGATGTTTTTTAGTTGTTTGGTTTTTTTTTTTCTTTTGCAGGCTGTAGGAGATTGGGCGCTATTAAGGTCAGAGGAGTGACCCACCTAAGCTGTGCGCTGTTGGAAGGTTGTAGTAGAAGATTAAGTTTAACAATGAATTTCTGGGCTTTGCAATGTTGGAAAAAAATGTTGCTGTTCTGTAAAGGTCTTTCTTCTTAATAATTGAACTAAATGAAGGAAAAGATCTTTTTTCCATCTGCTCTACTAGCTTTACATCTTTTCAGTGTGAAATTGTCACTGCTCAGTTGTCTTCTCAACCTTTGCACCTCCCTTAGTAACAGACTCCTTTGCATCTTGGCCATCAAGTTGTCGTAACATGCTTGAGGGTCCCCTTCCCTCACCTCCTTTCTTGGTACTGACCCCTCAACACCAGATTTCGCTTTTCTGATCACTGCCACATCGCGTGAGTGCTTCTCTCTGGGTATCCTCCCCATTGCGTGCCCTTAGATAGACAAGTTGGGGGACGGGACTGCCAGAGACGAGCAGCGATCGCTGCTGAGCTCCAGCCTGCATCCAAATCTGAGATTCAAATCCTTCTGCTGGAGCCTTTGTCCGTGCCTCTTGGCTTACTTCTTTTGCTGCGTTACTCCATCCGAGTTCTTCTCTGGGACCTTGCTGTGGCTAGCGGGTCCCGCTCAGGAGAGACCAGAGCTGGCTGAAGCTAGAAACTCCCTCGTATCTACAGCCTGCCTGGGCTGGAGGCCACCGAGGGGAAACAGGGAGGCTGGGAGCACAGCAGCTGCGCTGGTAATGTCTGCGCAGCCCGGGGTCTCTGACACGACACAGCCGTCTCCGAGGCTTGGGTTTTATGACCTCCATTCTCTCCTGTGCACACACTCTTGTTCCCCACCTTCCCTTCATTCCTAGGACATGACTCTGTGATATAAAATACCCTCTAATTTCCTGAGCCAGGCTGGGGCTCCCTGGAGAAGGCAGCGTCTGCCCGCCTGTCCCTTGCCTGCCTCTGCATCCTTGTTCCAGGCTGCCAGCTGCTCCCGCCGGCGGGGAGCAGGAGGGAAGCTGGGAGCGTGGCATCTTCCCAGGCCATGGGGAGTGGGTCTGCCGGCTCTTCTGAAGAAGCCGGTGGGAGGGTAGGGATGGAGCCATGGTTGGAGCTGGGTTTCCTCCGCTTCCCTCCCTGCTGCCGGGGCTGCCCCTTCCCCTCCCCCAGCCGCATGGGAGCAGATGTGGTGCTTGTGTCAGCCCTGGCAGCCCCCTCTGCACACCCCAGCCCGGCTCCTGCGGCAGCCAGAGCCTCGTCCCCTCCTCCTCCCCCCCAGCTTGGCCCCGTGTCGCTGGGGATGGCGGTTGAATCATCCGCCCACTCGGCCTGCCTCCCCTGTAACCCTCCCTCCTTCCTCCCTCCTTCCTCCCTCCCGCAGGTCTCTTTGTTGGAAAATTCAAGGCAGATGAGTGCCGGGGAGCGCTGGGCCTGCAGGCCAGGCGCTGAGCCTGCAGCTTGGCCACAGCATGTCTGCTGGCCCAGGGGATGGGCTGGGGGCTGGTGAGCACCCGGGCTGCGGGGAGATTGTCCATGCAGAGCAGCAGTGCTGAGGGGACTGGACCCACGCTGGCCTGGGCAAGGCTTGGGCGGCCTCTCCATAGAAGGGGGTTTTTCCTGGCCACCGTCTTATGCCCAGCCCCCAGCAGGACTTTAAACATGGGAAAATCTGGAACTGGGCTGCCCTGATGGCCGGTAAACTAAAAGCAGTCCCTTTGAAATCAGCCTTGGGCAGATGTTTTCCCTGGGCTGTGGTGGCTCCTGCCAAAAGGAAAGGCGTTTACAGAACTGAGAGAGCCCGAGCTCCTTCTGGGTCTGCTCTTTCAGGATTCCCAGGTTCAGACCCCATCAGCTGGGGGCTCTTCCCAGCACATTCACAGGATGGTTTTCCCTCCCAGCACATCGGGACAGTTTCATCTCATGGCTGCCTCCCTATGCAGCCGCGGAGGAGAAACGTGGCACTGCTCACAGCTCCCCCAGAGGCTGCTCGGTTGGTGGCTTCTGACGTGAACCTGCGGCCTTGTTCGTGTGAAAAGTGTGACTTGAAGAGAGCGGTGAGAGGTGGGGGGAGGAAGGCTGCAGCTCAGGGCTGAGGCTGGAGAGGAATGCAGGGCACGAATAGCTGGGATGGTGCAAGGGATGACAGGCGTGAGCAGGACTGCAGAGAGATTCATCCTTGGCATGCGCCTGACTCCAGTACTATCAGTTTTTGCTCTGTAGAGTCTAAATATATAATCCATTGTCCTCTGGCATCTGGGTGATAAATAGTGATAAATAATGTAGTGGCTGGGGAAGGAGGGAGAAAACTGCTCCGGGGTGGAGCTGACCCATGGGATGTCTGGGGCAGCAGTGGGGTAATGGGAGCGACGAGGGACCAGCTCTCAGGACAGAGGAAGCTTGTTCACCATCGGGCATTGCAGTTGAGGGTGGGCGGGAGGGTCTTGGGGGTTGGTTTCCTCTGGCTCCACTGAAAGTGGAATAGTTCATTTGTGCATAGTGGTTGGTCACCTTGACCCTGCAAACATATCACCCTGTCCGTTCACCCGCAGGCAGGGCTGTGTGTCCCTGAGCAGGCAGCATGCAGCACTGAAAATTGGCTCTGCCTGAAGTTCTCTCTAGGAATTGGATGAAGTCCAGGCTGCTGGCGACAGTATGAATGGATGCTAGTGCAGCCAGGCCAGGGTGCGTGTGTGTGTGTGCTTGGAAGTGAGGAGACAACAACTTGCCTGCATTGGAAAGGGTTGGCGTGGGCACCGAAGGGAATGGGTCCTGGGGAAGACTGCCTGCGTCTGACACTCATCCTGGGCTGCAGGGGCTTTGGGCAGTGGCTGGCACAGGGCATGCTGAAAAAGCATTAAGCCAGCAGTGTTCTTAATCCATCCTCGCTGCTCCTTTCCTGCTTTTTCCTGTTTCTCCATCTGTGCAAGAAGAACTAATGCACATCCTGGGAGTGGATTAGACTACTCAGACTGTGACCTCCTCATCTGTGCCTTCTGGGGATCTGTAGCATTTGTCCAGTCTCTTTGCTGGCTCTCCAGTTTGGGCAGAGATGGTGAGTGCCAGCAAAGACGTGGCAACGTGCTGCCTTTCACCCTGTGGGACAGCCCTTTGCTGAGCGTTTGTGACACTGGAGCAACCAGCACGGCTGGCAGGGTGGAACGAGCCTGCTCCCCAGGTTTTAGTCTTCCAGCAGTGTTCATTTGCCTTTTGCTGATGCCTTGCAAGTGTTGGCGAGCCTTGCCGTCGTATTTTCGGTGACGGTTTGGACAGTTGGCACACCAGGGAGCACAGCCGGGAGCCCAGAGTACCTGTTTCTCCGAGCCCCAACGTGCTGCGACTCGATGGCAGTGCCTGGACTGCGTGACAGTCTGGGGCAATGGGTCACAGCTCCGCGTCCCACGCTTGCATCCTCTTCGATTCTCCGTGAGTTGGGGACTGGTCTGGGGACCCTTCAGAGCTGTTGATGGAATCCCACCTCTGTGTACTCTGTTAGTTACTTACAAGCTACTGCTTTTTAATACATAATTTCCCTAGGTTTCACATTCGTTCTTTTGTTCTTTTTCTGTTGGATTCTTTTCCCCTCCAAACATAATTTATTCACTGTTTAGTTACTACATTATTTTTTTAAGCACAATATGTGTCAAGATACCTTAGATAGAGCTTGGAAGGGGAAATTAATATCACAAACTACTTGTAAGATGTCTTTGTATTAAATAAGTGCTTAAAACGTTGTCATTGAGTAGAAAAGAAAATGAGCTTGTTAAAGCCTATTTTGCCATTAAATCTGATTTATCAAAGATGGTATTAATTGAATCTGGTGAATTTACAAGTTGTTTTGATTGCAGATTCACTGTGGAAAAGGCACCTAAACCCAGTGATACTTAAAATAGAATAAATTTTCTCTCCAGAGAAAACTGATGTGTTTACTGTCGGGGCAAAAAAATTATCGGTGGTGCCTCCATTATGAAGACGGATAATAACGTACCTGTTTGTGTAATGCAGGAACATGACATTGTGGCACAACTATAAAGCTTGAAGTGATGTTGAAATATTGTGTACGTAATTAAAAAACAACAGTAACATTTGAGAGGCAGCATGTTTAGTGTATTTCACTTTCATCTATTAGAAATCTCTGGCATACGTTGTGATTCTTTCAGATCATTATAAAGAGGTTTAAATTATTTATTTCTTTAGAAATAAGCGAACTGGTGGAAATATGCATCTGAATTCTTTTTTTTTTTTTTTTGACTGATTAAAATGTGGATCGGGGGATAAAACAGCTGGATGCACACAGGAGAGCCTGTTCTGCCCTTGTGTTCTCCCCTCCAGCCTGCCAGTTATGGCTGTGAGCACAGGAAGCTGTAGCCAGGAGGGACCTGCAGGTCCTTTCCCTGCCCCATCCACAAGCCTGGGCTGCCTATTGCAGGGTGCAAAACACCCGCCTGGGAAGGTCTCCTTGTCCTCTGCAGTCCCGGACCCAGCTCTGACTGCCTCCTCTCCTCTCTGCAGGGTGGTGAAAGAAGAGATCTCGGATGACAATGCCAAGCTTCCCTGCTTCAACGGCCGGGTGGTGTCGTGGGTAAGCAAGCCCCTTGCTTCGGTATCTCACTGCCTGTTTCTGCCCTCTCCGAAAACCACCGTTTGGTTGCATAGTGCCAAGTAAGGCACGGGGACTGCTCCGTACTGTCGGTGTGCTGGCTGCTAACGAAGCTGATGAGCTGGATTGCCACGCTCCAATCCCTCAACTGGAGAGGGGGCTGCGTGGTGCTGGGTCCCCCGTGCCGGGGACGATGTGGGATGCCTCTCTGGAGAGCCCGCGGTAGCTGATGCCTGGCAGAGGTGGTGGTCCTGGCCTGTCTGCAGTGTAACCCGTGTGCCCCTATGGCAGGGTCAGCTTTCCAAGGAAAGTCCTGCTCGGTGACTGGCGCAAAGGGCTTAAGTGACTTTAGTGCTGGCGAAGCGGACTGGATTTGACTGCCCTGACGACTGAAGGTACTGCCTGGGCAGCTGCAGGACAAGCTTCTCCCTCCATGCCATGCCATGCACATGCTGTCCCCTGCCCGCATGCCTCCCTTGCCCCAAGGGGATCCTCTTTTTTGGCAGGGGGGAGAGGGGTATTCAGTCCCCATAGCCAGCCATCCCTTTTTCCCCTCTGCTGAGCTGCAGTTTGTGCTGATGGGTGTGTGTGGATCTATGCCAGGAGCAGAATCAAGACCCAAGTGCCTTTTTCCAGAAGCCACCAAATAGCCCCTAAACAGTAAAAACCCTCAGCAAATTAGACTAGGTCGGACCTAGTGCTGCTTCTATCCCTGCACCAAACAGCTAGGCCTCAGCTGGGGACCCATAAAGTGACTGCATTTCGGGAGGGTGGGTGGGGGTGACGGACCAGGCAGGTGGGTGCCCAGCTGACAGACTGGCTCCTGCTGGGATGCTGGCCAGGGGGGCAGAGTGAGGTCCTGCCCATTCCCCGCATTGGGACGAGGGGGTGCACGGGGAGGGGGCTCCCACACAAAGAGCCGGTGGCCGGGTGCTGCCGTCCTCCCTCTAGCGGTTAGCTGGGCCCCTCAGCAAACATCCTGGCCAGCTCCTGGCCACCATCCCCGACACGACTGCATCTGCCCCGAGACATCTTCCTACCCCTCCCTTTCCAGCTGCCTTTTGTTTTCCCCTGCTCTGTGAGGAGTCCCAGAGTCCCTGAACCCTTTCCATTGATCTTTTTTTACCTGGTGTGCTTTTCCTCATGGTCCACACATCCATGCAGCTGCTGGTTTTCCTTGCAGGGGCTCTCTGGTTGCTCAGTGTGAGCGGCATGGATCCAGTGTGGCTCTGTCTGGTGTGACGAGGCCACGGTGCTGCCGCGTTGGTGTGCTGGCTCCTTGCAGGGAATTTGTGCCTGGAGTTAGGACCGCTCACAGCTCTTGTGCGTGAAGGGTGATGGGACTCTCAGTGACCTTTATGCACAACTGATGATCCCTTTTTCTATCTCTGCTGAGAATCTTCTTGTCCATGGGTGGTTTGGGGGCTGGGGGGGAGCACTTGCTTTTCTGCTTCTGCTAGACAGGCCAGGATGAGGCTATTTTAGGAACTTGGTACTAATTTTAGCTAGGGGGAAAGACAGGAGGTTGGATCCAAGTGAATATTTCATGACAGTGCAAGAGGCAGGAAAAGTGCAGGGTGGTTATCAAAACCTTCCCTGGAGGAAATCCCAGCCCTGGGAGTGTTAGAGGAAGGCAGCATCAGTCCCCCTGCTTGGGAACACCCGCTCTCCTCTCCTCACTGCTGTTTGACAGCTGCCTGTGACTAGTTCCCTCTGTCCAGATCTATTTGCCTGGTCTTGTCTTGAGATCTCCAAGCACAGAGCATTATATGACTTTTCCCTAGGTAATGCTGGCCACTTCCAGCATCTCTTCTTCCCTGTGTTCCTGGACAGTGGCTTCCAGATCAGGGATGTGGACCTCAGGGAGTGGGATGTGTCCTGGGAAGACAAGTCAGCAGGAAGGTGCTGGGAGCAGAGCTGGGCATGTGCCTGGGGCTTGCTGAAGGGAGGGAAGCTGAGCCAAGTGTGAGACAAGAGCTGGTTAGACAGTTGCCAGAGCAGGAGCCGTTGGGCTTGTCCTGGGGCTTGTGGGACGGGCTCTGCAGCTTTTGACTCCCCAGGGTGCTCTCTGCCCTGTCTGCTGCCTTGGCTGCAGCTTTTTCAGGGCTGCTCTGTCTTTCTTGCCACGGCTGCATCCCTGTCTCTGTTCCCACTGCCTCCCTGGCAGCAGACCCCTCTCCCCCTGCCCTAATGATGATCTGTGGGGTCCATCCCCCCCTTTATCATGGTTTTCCCAATTCTTGAAGGTGGGCAGGGCACTGCTCTGTGTTTGATCAGTGATGCTGGGAGGTGCTCAAGACCTGTGTAAATGGGCTGTGCTCCAGCACCTGGATTGACATCTGTTCCTGCCTCCATGCAGATGTGGTCCCCTCACCTGCAAGCAGCAGAGCTGCCTTTGCATTGACACTGGCATTATGGTGTGGGCAGCAGCGATCAGCTCCTTTCCAGCCCATATTTCATGATCCTTCTGTCCTGACCCACAGTGGGGCATCCCTCACCTCTGTTAGATCAGACCTCTCCTGTGGTGGCTGATGGCTTGGCAGTTGGTTCAAGTACACAGGCTGAGACTTGTCCCCTGCCCTGGTCTCCTCACCTCCCTGGACTGGCTCCAGGCTGACCCACAGCCTGTTTTGTCTGGGGCGGATCAAGGCACTGGGCCCTGCAGTCCTTCCCTGACACTGGGAGAGAGCCAGCCCCTGCCCTGCTTGCCCATGCTGTGCAGGGGACAGGTGTGGGGCAGACGTGAAAAGCACATTGGAAGATACTTAAAGATGAAAATTGATCTTCCCTTGCTTGCAAGCTCTAGCTGGTCCCTGGGGACTTGCTCCCTGGCCAAGGCAGGACTCTTTTCTGGGCCCTGTCACCTCTGCTCTGGGGATCCTTGAATATCTCTTGCAACAAAAAGGCTTTTTGTTGCTTTCCTGCCCAGCCCTATTGGGATTAGCCCTGCTCAGTGCAGCTTGAAAGTGAGGAAAGCACAAACCTGGATTGGGAGCGATGCTGGGGAAACCACTTTCTATTGAGTTTATTTGTGAGCTATCCTGTTTCATCCCACTGGCAAGCCCGTTCTTCCCAGGACAGGCGCCACCTCATTCCCTGAGCCCTGAAATTGATGGTTTATCTTAGAGCCAGAGGCATGGATGTAGGTGTCCCTGGGCTGCCCCAAAGCATGGCTGGTATAAAGAGTTCCTGGCATTTGACCCTTTCTTGAATTTTTGTGCTGGGGAAAGTGTTGAGCTTCCCAGAGGTTGCCTGGAGATTGTGCCCAAGCCAATTAGCTAGGCAGAACCTGAAAGTTTGCAAAGTATGTGTGGAAGACAGAAAAATAATATGTTGGAGTCTGTTTCAAAGCCAGCCTCAACCCTGAGCTCTGTTACCCCCAGCTCCTGTGGGGCTGTGAAGGTGAAAGTCCTGCTCAGTCCTGCAGCTTGAAGGCAGAGGTGTAGAGGCTGGTAAAATCGAGAAAAGGAATGACTGGTAGCTGCCTCTCCCGATGTAAGAACAAGTAGGGGAATCCACTCCTTGCTGTAGGACATGTGCTAAAGGTTACCTGAGTGTAAAAACTGTGTGGCGTGGGTGTGCTGTGCAGATGATGTCAGAGTCTCTAAGCAGGGCTGTCAGCCACCCCGACTTCACCACCGGGTCAGGAATTCCTGAGCCACAAATAGCTGGCGTCTGGGAAGGCGTTGAGGGGGAATGTTGCTACATGCTTGGCCTGTTCGTACCCGCTCCTGGGCACCTGCTGTTGTCCACCGTCAGAGATGAGATCTTGTGCCAGGCAGGCTTTTGGCCAGCTCACTTGGCCACTCTTGTAAACGTTTTCCCAGTGCCTCAGCCATTTCATTCTCTTGTCTCTTGTCCCTCCAGCTGGTGTCTGCAGAGGGTTCCCATTCAGATGCTGGCTCGGTCTGTGCCGATAACCAAACGGAGCTGCCTCCCTCCATGGAGCGCACGGGAGGAATTGGAGACTCCAGGCCCCCCTCTTTCCAGTAAGTTACCGGGACACCCATCCTGGTTTCCAAGGGGCCCACAGTGACTTTGGTGTAAATCCAGACCAGGGGCTGGGACACTCCTACCCAAATTGGCAGGGATCACAGCCAGCCAGAGGGGAGGAGGATAGGGCTGGGAACAGATTCGAAGTAGAGCTGCATTATTCAGCAAGCAAGGGCATGCTGAAAATAGTGCAGGGAAGTTGCCAAAGAGCTGGCACAGCTTCCCCCAGTCCTTTGCCCTGCTCTTATACGTGTGCTATGGTTGTTTTCCACCACCTCTGCTTGGGTTTCTCAAGGAGGAGACAGCTGATGGCTGGAGGCTCAAGCTGGCCAGCACAGAGGTAGAGGGAGCCTGCTTAAGTTGTTCCCTGTTGGACATATTTGTTCCTTTTATCTCATCGCAGCCCTAACACTGGGGGGAGTCGAGAAAACTTGGACAATGAGACAGAGACAGACTCGGTGGTGTCATCGCAAAGGGAACGACCTCGTCGGAAAGATGGGCCTGAGCATGGTGAGTGTTGATAACATGGCAAGAGCTCTGCAGGGCATGTCTGGGCAGGGTGGAGGCACCAGCTCCAGACATGGGGCAGCTCTGTCTGCTCTGCAGAACCTTCCCAGCTCGGAAGGGCTGTTCAGTGGTGTGAGGCCATAGCCTCGTGGTGGAGGCAGGAGCTAACCCCTGTGTTACATCAGAGCTTGGTGACAAAACCTTTGGGGGCAAGGGAGCTGTCTACTGTAGAAGCCTCAAGAGCAGGAGAGAGAGGCAGCAGTGCCTCAGTCCTGTTTAGTTGAAAAGCAGAGTGTGCCATAGCCTTGGCACTCCGTGCTGCTCCTTGGTCTGCCAAGACACAAGCTGCGAGAGTCTTCCATGGCTTTATCAGCGTTGTTCCTCGTAGTCCATCAGCCTCTTCCCCATCCTCTAGTGGGGTAGAAGAGGTATCCCACAGAAGATGGATCTGATCCCAGGGTGGGCTCGGAGCTGGCTGGCACTAGATGGAGTTGTCTGATTGCCAGATTCATTCTAAGAAGGTTGTCTTGAACCCTGCGTGGAGGAAGGAGGTGTTCACCTGTGGCCTGTCTGAAGCATACTAAGCCTTGTCTTTCCATAGCACCCAGGGTGAATGGTACAGTGAAGGGAGAGCGACGCCGAGACCTGGGTGGGTACGAGAGCTCCTCCACACTTATGAGCAGTGAGCTGGAGACCACCAGCTTCTTCGATTCAGATGAAGATGACTCCACCAGCAGGTAGGAAAGCTTAGGTCCTGGAGGAACACTGGCTTCCCCCTCCCTCCCAGCACAGAGAGATGCCTTTGTAGGGCACAATAATCCTGAGCTCCAGGGTCCTTGCTCAGGTCTGCCTCTGTCTCAAGCCTCACCCAGTAGCCCCCTCTGCTATTTTCTGTTCCCCATGTACATTTGCTCCTGCAGTCCTCTATTCCCTGTGCCATTTCTGTGGTTCTCTTGCTGCCAGAGCCACCACCCTGGCAGCAGAAGAGCTGACTTTCAATTTTTGCCTCTAGGTTTAGCAGTTCGACAGAGCAAAGCAGTGCTTCCCGTCTAATGAGGAGGCACAAGCGACGCCGGCGGAAACAGAAGGCTCCACGCATTGAGCGGGTACGCAGGGGCTGGGTGTCCTGGGGAGGGCAAGGTGGGTGCCTGGTGGGTCTCCCCACTCAGTGCTCCAGGGCTGATCAAGAATTCAGCTGTGTTTGCTGTGGGTACAGCTGGGGACAGGTGGTGTCCAAGTGCTGAGAATTCATAAAGTGCTGTAAACCTTTCCCAAGCCAATGTAGCCTCAAGAGCTGGGGCCACAGACCTTGTCCAGGCTGTGGAGAGGTCATAAGGACTGTGACTGATGCCCTCTGGCTCTGCAAAGCTCCCAGCATAAGGCTGGAGTTGTGGGTGGTGGCTGTGGTGCCACAGGGAGTGGCAGGGAGCACAAGTGGAGGGAGCTTGGGCTGGGAATGTTACCAAGGCACAGGAGGACATCTCAGATTTCACTTATGTTGCAGTCATCGTCCTTCAGCAGCATCACAGACTCCACCATGTCCCTGAACATCATCACGGTCACACTGAACATGGGTAAGTGGGTGCTGTGCATGGAACCTACAGTCCTTCCAGAGCAAATTGGATCTCAGAGAGGGAACTGAGGAGGGGACAAAGAGAGAACATGTGGGGAGGAGTGAGGAGATGGGTTCTGTAGGAAAGTGGCTTGTCTTGAAGCACTGGTCTCTCAAGAGTTGCTCTGCGTCCCAGGACATCTCTCTGGGACACGAGTGCAAGCGACCATCATTAGCATGTGGTTTATCTGAGGTCAGGGCTGCTTGTGCCTGATGCTTTATGGTGTCTTACTTCTTTCTCTTTCCATCCCTGCAGAGAAATACAACTTCCTGGGCATTTCTATTGTGGGACAGAGCAATGAGCGTGGGGATGGAGGCATTTATATTGGCTCTATCATGAAGGGCGGCGCTGTGGCAGCTGATGGCAGGATTGAGCCAGGAGACATGCTTTTGCAGGTACTTCACGCCCACATACCTCCATCTTTGGGCCTGGGAAAGCAGTAAGAAAAGACCCAGAAGCCTCCCTGTGCACTTTGGCAGGCTAAACCCAGGAAGTTGCGCTTGGAAGAGGGAAGCTGAGTCACTGCTGAGCTGAGTGGGGAGCTCAGCCTCTGGTCACATCTCTGGAACTCACCTCTTTGCGTTGTTTGCAGGTAAATGACATCAACTTTGAGAACATGAGCAACGATGATGCTGTGCGGGTGCTGAGGGAAATTGTGCACAAGCCGGGGTAAGTGCTCGGGTTGTTCCTTACCTCCACGGGCAGCTGTACAGTGTGTGCTTGGGCTGTGTGAGTCGTGTCTTCCAGCCACCTCTGTCAGTGACTCTGCAGAAGCTCAGAAGTTAGGCTTCTGGTGTTGCTTTGATTCCTGGGTTTTCATACCCAAAGCAAGAGTTGCAGCCAACAGAATGTTGGTGAATTGGGGTCTGTGCCCCTTTTCTGTGGGGATGCTGTGTCATTAGGGTCATCAACAACCCTCAGCAGGGTCACATAATTTTGTCCATGCCACTAAGAAAATCCGTAGCTGGAGAGAGACGCAGGCACTTTACTGGCAGCTTCTCCCTGCCTGACAGGAGAGGGCCAGCATACAGCATCTGCCCATCACGCAGGGGTTTGTGCCACTGGGCTCTTGTTCTAACTCTTGCCTTTTTGTTGCAGGCCCATCACCCTGACGGTGGCCAAGTGCTGGGACCCCAGCCCCCGGGGCTGCTTCTCGTTACCCAGGAGTAAGTGGATAGCTGACCCACCCTTAACGCTGGTGCCCAGCTCATGTGAGAGCCCTGCCTTAAGCACTTACTTGGTTGTTGTCTTGTTCCTCCCCTGTGTGTGTGACTCCATGTGGCACTGAATTGGGGTTTGATGGGGTTTCAGCTCTCCTGTTAGGAGGCTGCTATGTCCTATTCCCAGGCCAAAATGCCCATAAGCCCAGCCCTCCTTCCCACATCACGCTGGGGACGCGTTTCACTGGGGCAGGGGGGTCACTTGCTCGGGGCGCCAGAGGAAAGAGAAACCCCTCCTTGAGCCATAGGGGGATCTCTCCCTCTGCACCTCTCCTGCTGACCCTCCCTCTCTTCTTTCTCTCCCAGTTGCTCCCCAGCGGATCTGGGCTGGGCCAGACTCTCCATGCTCCGATCCGGGTGAGTCCCGGCAGATGCTGGGGATGGAATGGGCTGCGCTGAGTCCCTGTCCCTCCCCAGAGGTTGATTTGATGAGGGGATAATTTCTTATAGCTACTGACTGACTCTTTTTTTCAATGCAGGTGAGCCCATCCGGCCTATCGACCCGGCAGCCTGGGTGTCTCACACGGCAGCGATGACTGGCACCTACCCAGCGTACGGTATGAGTCCATCCATGAGCACAATCACTTCCACCAGCTCCTCCATCACCAGCTCCATCCCAGAGACCGAACGTAAGTCCTTGTGCCTCCGTGCTCCACCCGCTGCACGGCTTCCTCGCCTTCGCTGTGCTGTAAAGGGAGCAATACATCTGCTTGGGGACAGCTGGGATGGGCAAGATCTGCCCTGCCAAGGGACTAGGAGGGAGGCAGCTCTCACCAGGCAGGCACTTAAATCAGTGGGAGTTCTGCCTGGGTGAATTAATAGCACATTTTTCAGCCTTCTACATAAGCAGAGTAGGAGAGTCTGGGAGCAATCCAGGAGCTATGGCAGGTGCAGAGGAAAGGCTCGGGGCAGTCAGTGTTAGTGGCTGAGAGTGTGGGGCCAGAGGGATTCAGCTTGTCCCTGGAGCAATTGCCCTCCCAGCAGATAGGGCAGGAGAGGAGGCAACTGGGAGCAAAGAGCCTTGCAAGTGGGGCAGGGTCCTGCTAAGCACAGGGCTCTTTTAGTTGCTTTCTGAAGGTTTCGGGTGATTCTAGTATACAGAGCCTGAAGCTAAGGGTCTGGAGAGCTTGAACGGGGGCAAAGAGCCAGGAGTTTGTTGTAAATATGTGAGGAGCAGAGAATTCTCTTTCTGGGCTGTGTGGGCTCAGTTGGCAGCTTTTGGATCTCAGCTGCTTGGGACTGGCTGGAAAGAAGGAAACTCTAGCCTGGGTTTTGCACAGAGGAAATGGCTGATGCGTGACGGGTAACGTTGGAAGGCTGGAAGGGGGGTTACACAGCATGCGCCCCAAGGCTGTCTGCGATGTATTGTTCCCTGGCCCATTCCTCCTGTGTGTGATGCTTCCATGTGGCCCTGTTGTCTTTTCTGTCCTTTCTCACCTCTGCCTCCCTTCCTTCGTCCACACCACAGGCCTCGATGACTTTCATCTGTCCATCCACAGCGACATGGCCACCATTGTCAAAGCCATGGCCTCACCAGAGTCAGGCCTGGAGGTGCGTGACCGCATGTGGCTGAAGATCACCATCCCCAATGCCTTCATCGGTAAGAGACTGCGCTGCCTGCAGCAGAGGCAGGGACTGGGCAATGAGTGGCCTGTTTTCCAAGCAGATGCCCAAGGGAGCATCTCTGTCACCATAAACTAATTGTTGACCAGGCCAGAGTCACAAATTGAACCTTTAGCTGTGCAGTCCCTTTTCACCTTTTGGCCCACTTTGTCTTGGCTCCAGTTTGGCCCACTGCCTCAAGGGCCACTGTCTTCCTCTCTTGCTGTATTTAACTCTGATGTTTGGTGGCAGGTTCGGATGTGGTGGATTGGCTCTATCACCACGTGGAGGGCTTTACAGACCGTCGTGAATCCCGCAAATATGCCAGCAATCTGCTGAAGGCTGGCTACATCCGACATACCGTGAACAAGATCACCTTCTCGGAGCAGTGCTATTACATCTTCGGGGACCTCTGTGGAAGTATGACACTTGGCATGGGTGGGAGGGAGAGGATGGGAGGGGTAGAGGTCCTGCAGAGCCCTGCTGACATCATGGGGACATAGCTACAGCCATTGCCATCGGACTGGGCCCCTTGTTCTACACACCTTGTTAGAGAGTGATGAAGGATATCCCAGCTGCCTTGTCATGCTGCTGGAGTGGTGAAGTTGGAAGCAGCGTGGTCAGTGTCCCCTACTATGCGATCTTTTCTCCTAGGCAGACACAGCGGAGTCTTAGTCTTTACTGACTTTGTCTCTGGGCTCTGAACTTCCAGTGCTTGCAAGGGGGTGGTGCTCAGACTACTGGGTTCTGCTCAAATAAGAGGCATGGGGGGAAGTAATTGGCAGGGTGAGCTGTAGCTGTGATGTGGTCCTTTCCCCCCAAGCTGGTCTCTGTATTAGGATGGCAGCTCGGACTCACACAGCCTGGCTGTTGTCCAGCCAGGAAGAACAAATGGTTGTGTTGACTAGCAGGGAGAGTGCCAACTTGTGTCTCCTTGTGTACCCGGTCCTGGTCCATCAGCAGGGGCAGAGAGGAACAACTTCATCACACATGGTTTTCTTTCCATTTGGATTAACCCCTCTTCTCTGTTTTCTTGCAGACATGGCTAATCTTTCTCTTCATGATCACGATGGCTCCAGCGGTGCCTCTGATCAGGACACTTTGGCTCCGCTCCCCCACCCAGGAGCTGCACCCTGGCCTATGGCTTTCCCGTATCAGTATCCACCACCTCATCCATACAACCCCCACCCCGGCTTCCCTGACCCGGGCTATAGCTACGGAGGGGGCAGTGCAGGCAGCCAGCACAGTGAAGGTGAGTGAAAAGGACTAAAAGGGTGCGCAGATGCCCTGTTCAGTACAGGGAAGCAGCAGGAAAAGGCTGGTTAGGCAAGGTCCTGGGGTGGCGGGGGGGGGAGCCAGGGCAAAAGCCATCTCAGAAGGACTGTGGGATCTGGAGTTGAAAGGAGGCTGAGAGCACGGACTGTGTTGGCGCACGGCTGTGCTGCAGCGTGCTGTAGTCCTCTCTTGGCTAGAGGAGCATCCTTTCTTCCGGGCTTGTCTGAGCTGTCACCTAACTTTGCCTCCTCTGCTTCACAGGGAGCCGGAGCAGCGGTTCCAATCGCAGCGGCAGTGAGAGGAGGAAGGAGAGAGAGAAGACCGGGGAGTCCAAGTCAGGTGGCAGCGGGAGCGAGTCGGACCACACCACGAGGAGCAGCATGCGGCGTGAGCGCGCGGCCAGCGAGCGCTCGGTGCCGGCCAGCCAGCACAGCCAGCGTAGCCAGCACTCTCTGGCTCACAGCATCCGCAGCCACCACAGCCAGCAGTCGTACGGGCCGCCCGGCCTCCCCCCTCTCTTCAGCCCCCCCATGTTGCTGATGCCTCCACCACCTTCAGCCATGGGGCCCCCCGGGGCACCGCCGGGTCGTGACCTGGCCTCTGTGCCCCCCGAACTGACAGCCAGTAGACAGTCCTTCCGAATGGCCATGGGCAACCCCAGTGAGTTCTTTGTGGATGTAATGTGAAGCGCCCGTCCCCTGTCTGTCTGCTGCCCCTCCTTTCCCCCCCTCTATCCCCGTCGTTTGTCTCCTAGGACCAGCCCTGGCTTCACCCCTTGTTTTTTGGGTTTTGTTTTTTTGGTTTTTTTTTTTGGTCTTGATAATGAAAAGAAAAAAAGGGAAAAAAAAAATAATAAATGGAACTAAACCTCGATTCTAATCCCTCCTCGAGCGGGGTGGACGGGCCTGGCAGGCCTGCTGGGTGCTGCCAGGCCATCCCGCCACCAGACTTGTGTATTGCCAATGGTAATTCCCTCCTGCCGTCCTCTCTAACCCCATTAATCCGCACCCATCCCAGCGCCCTGTGCTGCTTGCCCGTGTGTCACCGCTGCCTCGGTCCTTCCACCCTAAACATCTCTTCTTTCTTTTCACCCTTTTGTGTTTCTTCTATCAAGCAGCAAAGAATTACGGGGTGTTTGACTTTCTCTGAGCCTGCCGCCCGTGGGGGGGAGAGCTGGAGCGTGGCGTGGCCCGACAGGAGGACACAGAGCTCCAGGGGCGCTGGGCACGCGTGGCGCTGAAGATGGCTTCTTTCCTCCCCTTTGCGGAAGACGCCCTGCCCTTCCCGCAGCCCTGAGAGGGGAGCAGGGACCAGCCTTATATATGCGTTTTAAATCCCGTTGTAGTTGCCTTTTGGCTAATGCATGAATGTTCCAGGGCTTCAGTGCCTCTGGGGAGTGGAGGGATGCTGCCTCTTGCCTCCCTTCCCTTGCCCACACACTGGGCCAGGTCTGAGCCTGGCCTTGCCGCAGGGCAGGACCCTCCTTTACCTTGCCTGGGCTGAGAGTCTCAGGGCTGGGGCTGTACCTCTGTATTCAACCCAGAGTGGTGGTGGGTGCCTGCGCAGTCTTGCGCAACTCGGGGCCCTGCACCTGCCCTTGTGTACTTGGGGGGGATTTAAGGGCAGAGTTCTGCTCCCTCCATCCTCCTTTTTGCCCTCTTGCCTGGACATACTGCTGCCTGTCCCATTTGTAGGGGCTGTCCCATGCCTGGGGCTGCTGGTGGCAGCTGTGGCCTTCTCCCTCCTGCTGTCACGTTCAGCAGTGTGACATCTTCAAGGGCTTCGATGGAGATAGAAGGCAAGGAAGGGCCACAACTGGTTTGCTTTCATGCTTTGGGGAAACATAGAGGTCCCCTGTATTTGCCCTGTGAAGGGCCCGAGTCTGCCTCCCACTCTGCCCAGGACCACGAGCGCTGCTGGCCTGGCTGCCGGGAGGGATGAGACTCTGGGATGGAGGTGGGATGGCCCCACTCCCTCCGGGCTGTCAACAGCACCTGGCAGCAACATGAGCTCTCCGGGGAGGGAGTCTGCAGCCTGAACTGTGGCATCTGGGCTCAATGCCCACAGATGTGCCAGGACAGTTGAGTCCATTTGCTCCGGCGTTCCCTGCCCTTTTTACTTCCTCTTCTGGGTACTCAGAGATGTGCCTCGGGCTGGGGGCAGCCCCTTCCCCATGCCCAGGGCCAAGCACGGTACAGTACAGACACGCTCGACCCTGCTCCCGTCGGTGCTGGCACCCTGTCCTACCGCCGCGCCATGGCTTTCTCTGCAGGCATTGCCTCCTGTCTTTCTCATGTTTGCAGTTTTTATATGCTGGAGATGTGTTTTGCTCCTTGGGGGTCTGCCTTGCCCCTACAACCTCTCTGCCAGCTCTTGCGTGCCATCAGTTCATCTCGCCGTGACTCCCTAAAGCCTCGCCTTTCCCTCGGCCCGCCGGAGTCAGCCTGCCCCGCGCCTGCTCTCTGCCATCCTCCTGTCCCCCGATCTGGGCACCAGCAAGCTGCCGCCTGTCCCCCCCATTCCTAATGCCACCCAGCAGCCTCCCTGGCCACTGCTCACGTCCTTGCCCTACCCTGCCCCCTGGGTTTTATACAAACAAAACCAATCTCCTTGTTTTTATTTATAAACATAGTTTTATTGGACTCCTGCCTTGTGTTGTTTTTTTTTTTCCCCTCCCCAGCTTCTTCTTTTCTGCTCTGCCTTTTGCTCTGCAGCCGGAGCCCAGTGGGACGAGGGCACCCCGTGCCTGTTTTCCAGCTGAGCCCGTTTTCCCGGGGTGCCGAGGGCCCGAACCTGGGCCCGGCCCGGCCTCCCGCTGCCGCCGCTCCCCGGTGCGGGGCTGCCCGCGGGCGGTCGCTGTCCCCGGGTGTCTCCCGTTTCCCGCGGGTGCACCGCGGGGGGGGAGAATCAGTCTGACAGCGGGCGCGGCCGCGGCGCTTGGTGCAGCTCCCCTCGGCCGCGCTGCGAGGAGGGGGGCGGGCGAGCCCCGCGGGTGCGTGGGCCCAGCGCCCTGGGCGGTGCTGGGGCCGTGGGAGCCAGCAGCGCCGTGGAGGGGCACGGTGGCTTCGGGCCTCTACGTGCGTGCGGAGGAGGAGCAGCCTCCCCGCCCGGGCACACCCCTGTGACCGGGGAGCAGGGGGAGTCCCCACGCCCGGAGCCCCGGCGCCGCCGCTCGCCCCTCGCGCGGACACGGTGGCCGCGCCGCCGCCCCGCGCTCTCTCCCTCCGCGCTCCTCGGACTACAACTCCCAGCACACCCCGCGCCGCGGGACTACAGCTCCCGGCAGACTCCGCGCGGGACCGACCTTCCCGCCCCCGCCCGGCGCTGCGGCCGGACGCCGAGCCCCGCCTCCCCGCGGCGGCGCATGCGTGGTGCGGCGGGGCGCGGGCGGGGCATGCGCGACGGCGGCTCTGCAGTGATAGGGGGGGCGCGGAGGGAAGGGGGGGGCGGCGGCCGCCATCTTGGGCGCTGGGCAGTGAGCGGCGGCGGGCAGCGGCAGGTGAGATGCCCCGGGCCGTTTTCGCGCTCCCTGGTGGGGTGCGCAGGCCCGTTTCCCTTCCCTGGGCGGCTTCCTGCGGCGGGATTCGGCTCTGCGGCCGCGCCTGGGCTGTGGCCGAGTTACCGCGGGTGGTGGCTACCCCGCCGCTCGCCGGGGGTGGGGGGTCCGCGGGCCTACCCCGCGGGGCGCGGCGCGGCCCTGACAGGCGTGGGGCGGGGGGGTCGTCCTGCAGGGCGAGGTCCCCCGCCGGCTGTCCTTGAGGAGGGGCGCGGGAGTGCCCCCCGGAGCCGGGCTGCGCCTTGCGGAGCCGTGTGGGAGGGAAGCGGGGCTCCCCCGGGAGGGCTTTTCCTCAGCCCCCGGTGACCCCAGCCCCGCTGAGGCTGGCTTATCCGCTCTCATGTTACTTGGGGTTGATTAGGTTTATTAATTGTTCCTGTTAATTAGCGATCTGCCTGGAATACCTGGGGGTGGCAGCCCTGCGGTGCTGAACCGGGTGAGGGTGGGGACAGAGTCAAGCTCTGTGTGGCACAGGACGGCTAGGGAAGGCCTGCACCGATGTGCTAGGTCAGCCCGAGCAAAGGTCTTGTAGTCAGATCGGGCTGGAACTTCTCCTAAAATCATTTTGCTGTACTACTGATACAAACGTGAATTAGCTAGGTCATGGCTTGCACCCTCTAGCTTTCTCCCTGGAAAACCTGCTGAGGCAGAACGTAGCACTGCTGATGCTAAACTGTGCTTGTTCTGAGGCTTAAAACGGGCTCTTATCCAACGGCTCTTTTAGATGTGTTTCCACTTCCATTCTTCCCTGGATCAGGTTTTTCGGATTCAGTACATCTGCAGGAAACAGCTTGTGTTTATTGTCCAGCGCAGTTGACTTTTCTCCCCACTAGGAAATGACTTGCTTTTGAGCTAGTCTTCTCCCCATAAGCTGTGTGATTCCATGATATGTTTTCTGCTTGCTTTAGTATGACAAAACTACTGTCAAGTTTTAGCCTCAGGCTGCTAAAATCTGAGCCTGGAACTTTCCCAGATAGGTGAGTCTGGATGGCTTCTGCGGCTGGGAAGTCTAGGTATTACAGGTTTCTAACTGTATGCGGACTCATGTGCTGTCTTCTTGGACAACGCTTGCTTGAATGCTATCAGAGCTGTAGCTACTGGTTTTTTTCCTATAGTAAAAGCTGTACTTGTCCCTGTGAGCTTTGCTTGCAGGGACAATTGCTAATCTGACAAGATGCTGCCAAACTGCCTACTTCCATATTTTCCCTGTCAGAAGGGAGGCATCACTTCTCTGCCGTAGGAAGTGCCATGTTACTGACATCTAGTGACAAAGATACCTGGTGTTCTTTGGGCTGCAGACTGGCCATGTTTTCTTCCAGAGAGAGCATCTGAAATATCCTTGAAGGGTATTATGGCCGGTTGCTTCCTCTTCCTGAGAGAACACAATTCTTGCCTTTGAAGAGTTGAGTCTTGAGGCTGTGAAGCGTTACATCTCGAGTTCTTTGAAGCACAGATGACTGGAAATGCACTCTGGTTTGATAGTTTTTTTTTTTTCCCCTGATGAAATGGGAACAATCACTAAACAAAATGGGCTTTGTAAAGAAACTTCCTGTGACCCTAGTTAAACTTTTCTTGTCTCATCCCTGCATCAAGAAATAATAAAGCCAAGACTGTCTTTTGCAGCACAACATCTTGCACTGGTTTTCTAAGCTTATACTACTAAAGACCATTAGAGTATTTAAAGGCTGTTCTTAGGGTTAACTGGAGGATGGACAGACATATAGCCTGGGGTGCCAAAATATAATTGGTCTGCATGGCAGAGTCAGCTTCTCTCCTTTAGTGAATGACCTACAGAGTCAAAAGTTACTAGCAAGCCATATATTATTTTCATCTCAGCAGGAGTTGGCAGCTCAGCTAAAAGCTTGCAGACTGAGGCACAGGATGTGAAATGCAGTTATCTGCTCTACAGTTATTGTAGAAAGAAACACTGACAAGTCAGGGCATCTAGACCATTACTGGTCTGCAGAATATAAGCTCTTACTCAAACTGCAGTCTGTGTCTCTAACCTCTTCTGTTAGGAGATGAATAGAATGCAAGTTACTGTTCAGGTTTCTAGCTCAAGAGTGAAAAGCAAGTAGAAGTTGCTTCAGACTGACTTTAAAAAAAAACTGCCTTGGAAGAACTGGTAGAAATGGAAGAAGGCATTGGGGCTGTTCAGATAAGGTTGTACTCAAAATAAGGTGTAGAGGTGTGTTAAATACTGTTCCTGTGATGTTTTACCAGAGTAAGGGAGCTTCTCGTGTTTCCCTGTGTCAGTATTTATCTCTTGTCACTCTTTAGACTGGCTGTGTGCAGTATGGCATGTAGAAGTAGACTGTGGGAGGAGAGCCTGGTAAGAGTTGAACGTGCTTCTCTTCCTGCCCACTGGGTATGGGGATTTATGGGATTGGGTTTAAAATAGGAACAGTCTCTCTGAAACTGATGGGTTTATTTCAATAGCTCTTTAGCTCACAGTGTGCCTCTTAATTAAATTATGCAGCCTGTCTTCCTCAGGATGAAGTGATTGCAGCTACTTTTGTTTAAAACCAAGTGCAGCCCATGGTCTCCTGGAAAGTGGCTAATGCAGCCCTCTAAGCAAAGCTTAGACGCTTGGATTAGCTGGTGGGGTGATGACATTGTTGTAAGCCTTAAGCCTTTTGGTTTGATAATGGCTAGCGCTAGCCTGAAAGGACTGGTTTCTGAATAACTCCAGTTTGCCAGAGCAGCCTGACTAATCCCCCTCCTGCTTCAACTGTTGTCACTTGTCCAAGATCATACTGATTTCTGGAATGCAGAAATTGTTACAGTTGGTGATTTACCCTCAGCCCCCTGGGTGAGAGCTGCAATTCCTCTCCTGGTTTCTTCCTGGATGAGAACTCTAGCAGCTAATGTACCTTGAACTGCTTAGTTAAATAAGCTCCTTAATGCACAGAAGTCTGTCTCACTGTTAAGTCAGAACCCAAACTTTCTTTTAATAGACTCCTAAAATGGGTTGGTTGCTTTACATCAGCTTATTAACTGACTTGTGATTGCTGTTCCCTAGATGTGCTGTGCAGATGAGAGAAGTAAGCATTCCTGTTTTCATTCAAACTAAGTGATGTCTGTGCTGTGGGAAACTTCTAGCCCCTTAATGAGAGTGACAAAGCCCAGAGCAGCTGGGTCTTGGGCTCACTACTGATCATCTTGTGTTTATTCGTATCCTGTACTTGATGGCCCAGTAAACTCGGTAAAGCTAACGGCTTGTCTCACAGTGGGGCTGTGTCTGTGCAGATGAGCAGGAGCCTGCTGATCAACCCTCAGAGCCTTGCTCCTGTCAGGGGTTGAGTTGAAGGCAGACCATGTCACGTGCTTATTTTCACCACCTCTAGTGCTAGACTCTTGCCCGGAGAGGTATCTCTGCAGTGAAAATAGCACCCGCACAGCTGGCTTAGTGAAACACAGCTGATCCCAAAGGTGTGTTCCAAAATGAATGGACAAATGCACTCTGCTATCGGGATGCTACCAGAGCTCACCGAATCCTGAGGCTGCTGGTGCTTGGGTGGTAATGTGGAACTGTAGTTATATTGCTAGGGGCAGCGTTAGAACTTCTGTCCCTGCTGTCCAGCTGCTCTTGAGCTGCTGCGTTACCACTGCACCTCTGAAGAGAGAACATGGAAGATTTGCTGAGCAGACCTGCCATGATAGCGGCCAGGCCTGGCTCAAGAGTTCAGCAGCTTCTGCCTGCACTGAACTTAGAGAAACAGACAAAGCACAAATACCAATATATGACCAAAGTTTATGGAGGCTCCAGTACTGGTAGGCTGTAGGCATGTTGCAAATGATATTTCCTCCAGACAGTGCCTCATTCTTTTAGAGCTAGAACAAGCATCTCTTGCCTGTACATGAAGCTGCAGTTACTGCAGTCATGTTGCCTCATACCACTACAGAAAACTGATGAACAATTCACTATTTTTCCTAAGCAATGAATTTGAGCAGATCAGCTTCTTTATTTTTTTGTTTTAATTTGTGCGAATACAGTTATAAAAGGCAGACAACTATTCCAAAGTTTGTGGTGTAGGTTAAAGCCAGCACTGTTCCTGCTAGTGCAGGGAAGGATTAAAGTCTACATGACATCACCTGAAAGACTTCAGATAATGGCACAAATCTTTGGAGAAAATCACTTGTTTGAATGTCTGTATATCTGGGATTTAGGCTAGAATTCAACTTTGCCTTTCATGCCCTAATGAACAGATGACTGGTAACAGTGGTGTCTTGTTACTGGTGTGATGCTATGGCTTCTCAAGTAGAGAGACCACAAGAGGCTAATGCAGTGGACAAAGACTGGAGAATTGCTACTGTTTGCTGTGGCATTTCTGGAAGAGTTGCTTCAGATACAGACAGACCACCACAGAGGGAACAAACTATGCTTGTTAGTCCATTCCTTATGTCTGCCTTGTTTAGTCTAAGAAAGCTCTGTGCTGTATATTGTTCATTTCTCTACAGCTATTCTAGGTCAGAATCCATGAAGAGGCAATGGAAGTGGAAGGCTGGGCTCTTACATGCTGCAGGAGGGAGCTGCTGAATCTCCACTTGCTAAATGCAGGTTTAGTGCATCATCTTACTAGGTAACTCCCAGTTCAGCCACTTGTTGCATCCCAGAATATGTGAAGCTACTGAGAGCCCAGCAACAGGATCCTGCTGCCTGAGCCTGTGCGCCTGACTGCACCCACGCGTTCCAAGTGTGTGGCACAATGTAGTTCTGAAAGGGCAAAGTCTGGTGGCTCTTGGAGAACCACCTGTCTTCAGGTCAGAGCTAATAAATAGAGCATTTTCCATCTATGATCGAATCGGTGGACAAAAGCAGCTTTTGAGTTACTATGCTTTACTGAGTCTTTATCTTTCTCTGGACTCCCTTGGTCATGGTGTGCAGCTGATGTGCTGCAGACTGGCTTCTGGGGCTTTGTCTAATGTGTGATGATAGTTTGAGAGAGGGATACTCCCTAAGGCACATCCCCTGCACAGCATGAGCCGTGACATGGCTTGAGATGAGTATGCCTGATTTAAGAAGTTGCATGTTACCATGTCAGTCATTCTGGGTCTAGCTAATCCTGCTGATTTTCAGTTATGTAACTGCTGAAATGCATTCAAATCTGCATCCCAGCATTTCATTTTTGTGCATGTTCTTTTTTTTTTTTTTTTTAACTGGCTGTCTTAATGTTGTAACTTTGCTGCAGTTGCTATAAAAGTGTATCTTAATGCTCTCATTTTCACTTGAGTGAAAAGGCATTCTGGAAAGGCATTTCCATGTATGTAGCCTTAACTCCTAGTGGGTTTATAAGCATGTATAAGTATGTGGTCTGTGATGTTCTTCATGATTCTTTTCTATTTATGGATTGAAATAGAAGTATATGAGAATGTGAGTACTTGGCAGCAGAGTAGGAAGCCTTAGGTATTTGTAGGAGCAGCATTCAGATGTTAGATCTCACTCCTACCCCAGTAGCTAGCTGCTTGAACAATGCAGAGGACTGTTGATCCTAAATTAAGGTGATTAGTCACCAGCTGATGTGAATTCAACATATACATGGATCTTCTCTGTACCTTAACTAGAATAAATCCGTAACTAGAAAACAGGGCTGTAGCTAGCAGTGTGGAGTGGGTCACCATATGTTCAAACTAGTGAAACAGAAGGAGCAGAGCTGCAAAGCTCTGAAAATGCAGTTTGACGGACCATTAACCCAAAGGCTTCAGCTAGAGTCATCTTGGTTTCCAGGCACTTAGTGATAAACAGTTGAAATGATGGGCTTTGCTCTTAAACTGTGTCCTGCAGTGAGCTATTAGCCCGAGGAAACTCAAAAACAGTGTAGGGCAAGCTCCCTAGAAAAGGCTGACTGTGGAGAGGAGCAGAATGAGTCATGGAAAGCTGATTGAGCAATGCTGGGAAGCTTTCTGAGTCATGTTGCTTATGCACAGCGAGCAGATGAACCCATCTCCTGTGGTGGATTTCTTCTTCTAGGGCCTTCTGATTCCAGCAGCCATGAGTCACTGAATATCAGCCTCAAATTAATTTAAGCCCTGTTCCCTGCAGTTCTTAACCATTGCAAGCACTAGGATCTTTTGTTTTCAAAGCTGATCTGGAAAGAAAACTATTCGTTATTTAAAAACGTGTGAAAGATCATAGCAACTTGGGAACTGTACCGCTAAAAACCCTCATTCTAGTTGCAGTGTAACCTTGAAATAGTTGGAACAAACTTGTACTGAAACACAAATGAGAATCAAAACAAAGCAGGCTTATTTTCACTGCAGCCACTTCAAGGAGAGCCATTGTCCCCTTAAAGAGCCATTCTTCTTGTTAAGCTTTAAGCAACTTTCTTTTGTGTGCTGCCCTTTGTATAGCTTTCATCTCATCTGTTCATATATCTCTGGGCTAGTCATTCCACATCTTGAGTTTCCAGCTGTGTGGACATGCTCCCATTAGCTGATGGAAGTAACTGTAGTGGGGAGGGAGTGCGGTCACTGTGATCTTGTGTCTGGGAGGGATGTAATGCAAGGCTTGAGCAGGAGACTGGAGTGTTGTTGGTGTTCCCTGAACTTCCATCGTGGGCAAACTTGGTGAAGGCTGTCTGAGAGACTGGCACTGCACCGAACCAAGCTCGCTCTAAGCTGCGTTGGTGCTGTCTGTGCTTGTGACAATTGGAGCTCTTCAAGATGCTGGACTGCAGAAATCCAGTGGAGCAAGACAAGTCTGCTTATAATTGTGTACTTGAGACCTCTTTGGTCCCTGATGTCGTTAGGTGGGAGTGCAGCAAGAGGTTTATACTGCATGTGTCCTTCATTTACCACATGGACCCGATGGATAGCTGGTACAGTTGGGTTTGTCATCTGAAACTGTTGCCTTGTAGTCACTGTCCTTAGCCCATGTGACTTTGCTTGGTACCTGAAAACACTTTACGGATTGTCTCACACAAATCAAGTTGAATAAATTGCACTTAAATGTGAATCCAGTTTAATCTACAGAGCTGTAAAATTGTGGGGTTTTTTTCAGGCTTGGGGATAATCATAACTGGTATGGAGGCAAGCTGCTATTACATGTGAAATAATGCTAGTGCATATCTCTCAGGTATATTTATGCTGGTAGGCTGCTATTATAAAACAAACTGGCAGAATGGTCCTGATCCTGTGGCTACACCTGTAGTAAGTGAAACTACCACCTCAGGTGTTAACCAGAGGTTCATGTAGCACAGAGCCAGTCCCTTTCTGACTTCCAGCAAGTTGTTCAATATAGAGTTACATTACCAGGGGAGCATGGCTAGTATGCATCAGCTGGTTTGTGTCAAATCTCTCTGCATGCTCCTAGTTTGTAGCAAGTGAGGATTTGCACTAAGAACAATCCTGGTCAGTAGTCATGGGGAGTGTGTGTCTAGATATGAAGGTATTAGTAAGGACAAAGTAGGTCAGAAATGGCATAGAGGTGCAGTGATGGGACTGTAAAATAGCACACTAAATTCAAGGTACATAAATGTACAATGATGCATATAGCAGGTGGGTGAATTAGGGAGCAAAAGCAATTCTAGCTTCACCTGTAATGTGGTTAAACACCTTGAAGACTGATTTCAGTGTGATCTTGGAGTATGATAGATGATGAAATTGTTAGCTTCTTGCTGAGAGGTGGTTTTAAAAATGTAAGATATTGAGAATCACTAGGAAAAGATCAAAGCAGCATATATATGATTGTCATATTGTTTGTATCATGGTTTGCTTACATGTTGAATAACTTGTTCAGTTTTGCACTCACTTCCAGAAGGAAAATGTGTAGAGGAAGGCACTGAGAAAGACCAAAGCATAAAGCAGTTCTCTTGTGAAGAACAACTGAGTAAGGTGGGAACATCTCATTCTGAGAAAGGGGCAGTGAAACCAGTGGAGGAGATCTGCAAAATCCCGAGAGGCCTGGAGATAGGGTATGGGGGCTAGTTCTTAATTGCTTTGTCCTGTACTTGAACTGAAAGCCATTAAACAAATCTGGGGAAGGGAAGAAAAAGCAGGCTTAAAACAAAAAGGAGGGTGTTTTATACAGTAGTTAAAATGCTGTAGACTTTTTTTTTTCCCATGGGATGCTGCTGATGGAGAGATTTGAGAGGAAACTGAGCAAATACTTTAAAGAGATGGATTGAGAGTTCCAAAATAAACAAGCCGTTGCAGGGGGATCTCCTGGGGAGTGTCTTCTTGGCCTGTCCTCTCAGTTATCTGACTGTCCCTTCACTGCATTGACAAAGAATTTTTTTGAAGACTAAAAGCTCTTGAATCATGCTGTATCTACTCTCCATCTAATGTGTTTTTACTAACCTATAAGATAAGCAAACAGTTGACTCTGCTGCCTAGTACTGTGATGCAGTTAAAAATGCTGATATTTTTGCCTGTAACTTGTGAAGCTATTGCAGAATATGTTCTAACATATCAGAAAGCATAGCCTCATTATCTCAATCAACATTAAAGTTTGTAGATCTTCCCAAGAGAAGACTTCTAATTTCCAACATGAAGCTTAATCAGCAGTCTTCTACATGTTTTATAATAATGTAGTAAATATTCAGATCAAGGCTTTTTCAGAAAGCGGTTGGCTTGTCATGCTAGCAAGAGGGTTTGTCTTGTATATGCTGTCTGTCTGATCCTGTTGCTCATCAAAGCAGACGTTTCCTTTTTGCTAAAAATAGTGAAACAAATAACTTTAGCAGCATTAAACCCGAGAGGGAGATTATTTTTTTTTTTTTTAAGACTAGGATGTACTTTCTAGGAATCTTCTGGAAAGGGTTTGTAGGATTTATATGATCCAGCTTTGACCAGTTGCGTAAGCCTCCAGGAAACTATTCTATATAATGCAAGTCTTAAAGAGGATGCAGGAACTCTTCTTCACCTTTGGTAGCAATAGTCCATATTTGAATGTGGAAGCTGGCACTGTAGCAGTCTGAAAAGACATCCTTGTCTCTTATACTAATTAAGAATGGATTTTCTAGAGCAGGCAACAAGTTGCTTTCATTGTGGTTTCATAATGGTTCTTTTTTTTTTTTTTTTTTTTTTTAATCATTTGGCCTGTGTGAATGATCTTTCAAATGTTTGCTGACTTACAGCTTCAGCATCTGCCAGACTTGTTGGGCAGCTTATACTCAAACAGATATTCTCCATGTTTTGGGTTCTAGCCCTGCATGTTACCTTTCAGTGGCCTCCTGCATGCCTGTTAGGGCCGTGTGTGTTCCATGTAAGTAGCCATGAGTCTGTGGTACAGCCACTTCCTTAAATTTGAGAACCTCGTTTTGTTCTGTTGACCAATGGGACTGTGTCTGTCTTCTGGCCTGGGGATGCTAGCCTTGCTGCCAGCCACGCTGTGTAGCCGCAGTCCCCCTGTGTGGAACAGTGAGCAGCTACAGGTGGCTTTTCCCACTCTGTAACGACATGGGAATCTCAGACTGTGTGTTGCCTCTGTCTTAATACAGAGACTTATCCTGAAAGTAAATGAAATACTGTATCGTGAAGTTATAAAGTGTCACTAATGGGAATGGAAGTAAAACATATTTGAAAACCTCTTCTGTGTTAGGTGGAGTCTCAGACATCAAAAAATGTTGATGACAGTGCCACATGAAGCCACTGACAAGTGGCAGGAGGCAGCCTGCTAGTAGCCAAAGACACTTAACCAGCAGAATGTAGGAATAAAAGCCAGGAAGCTCACTATTGAGCTTTGAGAAAACTGCTCGTCTGTCTGTTTCTTGCTATTTTGACTTAACAGCTGACTTTTTGATTATTTGTTCCTTTTAATGAGCAGAAGCAGCCATCTGGTACCTGAAGACCCATGGCAGAGAAGTATGTGTAATGTTACTCTCTGAGGACTCATTAGGTGTAGCTAAAAATGTTGGTGTAAAGGCGTATGAAATTTAAACTTTTTTGTGTTTCTGAAATTAAAAGTAGTGGCTGCACTGTAATCTTCTTTTAGCACAGAACTCATGTCTGCAGTAGTTCCTTCAAATAAGCAGCTACTTTAGTTTCTTGAGCATGACTTCTAGAGGGTACGTTACTCTCAATACTCGAGGTTTCTACCCTGGAAGTTCTTTTGTCCCTCTGTGTGTATTGATTTTATATTCTTTTTTGCCCTGACCTTTGAGCTGATGTGAGGCCAGGTCACTTTAACTTTGTTTTTGCTGTGTTCTTGAGCAAGCACATATCAGTCCGCTGTCAGCATGTATCTCTAGGCTAGCTTCTCCCTGTCCTTTCCACCCGCCCCAGAGAAGTGGGTGTAGGCTAACCCACCCTGACAGCAGTGTGGAGATGGTTGGTTATCTAATGCTCTGCAGTGCCAAAACTGAGAAATACCTATGTGATCAGCCCAAGACCTAGTCACGAGGCTTGCCCTATTGCATTTGTAGTGCTCTTCTCTGGACTAAGTCAACCAAGTAGTTGCTAGAGTGAGTATTATGACTTGGACCTAAGTGAATAGAATTGCATATGACAATAGGAATGGGATCTGATGAAGTAGCTGTGTATTTAAAAAAAGTCTTCTGCATCAATGTCTACTAGCTTTGTAGTTCTCTTCAAAACAATCTTCCTTTGAAGAAAGAGAAGATTGGCAGTTTAAGAGGGTAACTTCTGAGGCACTAGCCCCCAATGCAAGTGGGTCATGGTTGAGATCTCCCACTCTAATGGCACTTTGTGGCCCAACTGCTCTCAGTTTGGACTCTGAATTGTTACTCAGTACTGCTGCTAGGGATCAGCAAAGGCTGTAATGTTGCTATATAAAAACTATGTAAAAATGGTAATAAACCAAGGTGTACTTGCTGCTAAGAACTGCCTGCTGTACAGTGGTAGACTTGGTGACATCTCAAACACTTGTGTAAACTGTATGCAAAAAGACTAGGTATGAATTGCATCCAATTTGTGTCTCGGTCATTGGGGAGATAGACACTTTATAGGAGAAATAAAGAGTCTCTGATTTGCTTGTAGTTCCAGGCCTGTGGTTTTTCTTGCATTCAGGGAATAGGCCAGTTACTACTAATACCTGAGGCTTGATCCATCCATGCTGATGAATGAAATGAGAATTAAGCCTACATCTATTTCAGTGCTAATTTTAAGCTTCAGTTCTGGCTGCAGATTGCAATCGCGTTCAGACCCTCGTGTGTTACAGGATACATGGCAGCTGTGTGTACTCACCTAGACCTAAGCTCTTGAGTTGTTTCAGACAAGCTCAGGAAGTCACTCAGCTGGGCCTCTGTCAGGATTCCTGCAGTGGCTTCTTCCATCTGGAACAAGGCAGCTGGTTCCCGGTGGGCTTCCTCATTGAGTCCTTGTTATCGTGTGCCCTTGAGGGGCAGTTCTACAGCAAACATGAGGGAACACTGATCCTGAGAAACTGGCGTGTAGTTAGGGCTTAGGTTTCTTGTGGTACATACAGTCTGTACTGTGCATTGGAAATGCACACTTTTCCATATAAAATCCCACCAGATCAAAGTGTAATCTATGACTGCAGTAATAAGGCTACCTCCCTCTTCTCCAGAGTAAAACACTGTTTCTAATAGTCCTTTACGGAACTCTGTACTCTCCTCTCCAGGTGTAAGTGTGAGGCAGGCAGTTGCTTCCAGCATCTGAGCTGCTCCTGAGTCTCTAGCTGCCCTTCTGGGCCTCAGCCGTGTGCTAGCCTGGCCAGAAGTAACAAGATAAATTAGGTGAAGTAGCCCACACCATCAGACTCTCAGGAATATTTCTGAGCATGTCCTCCACTTGTCCTTCCCTGCAATCTGCTGAAATTCATTACTCTCGTGGCATCAAGATGTGTGCTGTAAGGTCCTCACCACCACAGGTATTGTAACAGTTGCCTTCTGGTTGAGGATGTGTGTGACAAAAGATGTTTGTGCCCTGGCTAGTAGCCAGCAGGTGTCAAAGTCTGTTGCGGCTGTACCACTTGTTGCCATGCAGCCTACTGATATATGCCTTCTCTTACTTCAGGTCTTAAGCAACATGGGAAGAGAAGACTAAAATTCCATCATGATCGGAGGCTTATTCATCTATAATCACAAAGGAGAGGTTTTAATCTCTCGAGTCTACCGGGATGACATTGGGTAAGTGCTTCTATTGCATCCCTGGTCTTTGCATTTCTGTCTCATTTTGGTGTGGACAACAACCCAGAGCTGCTTTGTTCTGCATTAGCTGTGCATGCATGTAAGACTGCAACTCAACTTGCTGCTCTAGGCTTAGTTCAGATAAAGAAAAAGCGTTTGTTAAGCCCTGGTCACTTACAGGTGGTAGTAAAGGATGGCCTGCAGGCAAACCTGGGACTTTCTTTTGGATGGTAGAGATCTGGCTGTTACTCCAAATGCTTCAGCAACATGGACTCCCACTGTGCGAGTCTACCAGCCTCACTGTAACCGTTAAAACTTTACAGGAGCAGTCATGTGGGAGCTGTCTGCCATGCACTATAACCAGGACTCTTGAATTGGTTTCAAACACACATGTCTAGTGTCAGGTACAGGCATGCAGAAGACTGTCTGTGGTCTTGGAAAGTTATGTCTGCAAGCAGTCTCACAGTAACCACGGCTGTATGCTTAAAGCTGGCATTCTGTCCCCCAACTTTGTATGGCAGCCTTGTTTGTAAAAAGCTTAGATTCACTGGGTAATGAAAGTTGTGGGAAGCACTGAAAGTCTTTGTAGGTGTCTCGTTGCACTTCACACAAGTGTTACGATGCTCACTTAGACTGGATCTGTACAATTCCTAGGCTGCTGGTTCCCAGAAGGGACCTTACTAAAAATTTGGTGTCTTATAGGCAGTGGATAGTGCTATAAGGAACCCAGTATCAAGTGATGATGCAGCTTGGACTGAAAACCTTAAGTGGCTTTCTTGCACAACACTACTCTTCCTAGTGGGTTTTCATTGGTGTTACGCATTTGGTGGAAGTTAGTAATTGAAGTAAACAGAGTTAAAACATAGCTAATGTGAGCGGGGATTTGGTAGGTGTTAATTCAAAGTCCAATGAGAGAATTCCTTCTGTCCAGTTTAGGAAAAAATAGTTTGTACCAGGTCTCCACAATGAATAGTGGTAGAATGTGCTGTGAAATAACTTTTTGCCATGAATTACAAAAAACTTTCAAGCCAGTCTGCCTTCAGACTGCTCTAGTCTGAAGACTGTGTTCCTTCTGGTTATGGATTGTTCAGTGGAGGTTAAAAATTGAGGTAGAACTAGTAGCTAGTCAAGGCTTGCACAGTTTCGTTGATGGAGTAGCAGTCAACATGGTGTCTGTAATAAGGCTTCACCTAATGAGCTTTAAATCTCTTGGCTTGTTCTAAGTCAACTAAGTCAGAGTAAAGTAGCTGTTCTAAGGCTAAGTTATTCCACACAGAGCTGAGCAAGGAAGCATTGTATTTCTGAAGCAGAAAACTACTGCCTACAAAACTTTGCCTCTCCTCTGCTGTACTAACTCATTTCAGTCCTGAATACTTGTTAGCTGAAGCTCTTCAGAGCAATTCATATGCCAGATCTGACTTTGTAAAGTTCCTCTAATGAATAGGTATCACAGTGACTGAGCCAAGCCCGTCTGGATTATAGACAAATTTTGAGAATATGTTGTGTGGGAGGCTAGGGACACTGTTACTGCAGTTTCTGGCAAAAATATTTTTTTGTGGCCTGCAAACTTAAAGCACTTAAAGATAGGATTGCTTGAACTGATGTTTATTCAGGAAGGCCTTTTAATTTAAAGGGCATTCTGGCTGTGGAGATGTAAACTGGGGAGTCGAGTAGTTATTTTTAAAGTAGTGATCTTCCATTGCTTTTGTCTTGGCTCATTCCTCTCATACTGACTCGTGTTCAGTATGTGATAAAGTACTTCCTACTGGCTGGCCAGACAAAACTAGAGAACGGGATTTCCTGTCTGATCCTATCTTAACTTTTTCATTCATCAAAAGGCGCCAAAAAGATTCAAGTGTTTTCTCTAGGACTTCAGGAGTCGGTGTTCTCTTGAGTGAAATCCTCCACTCAGTTCTTTTGAAAGTGTCAGTCTTGTGACTTAGGTGGAGCTGGTGCTGGCTATTAACCAAGCTTGCTCCCCAAGGTGTTGGATTCCTTCTGAAACAGGCCTTCAAACCTGGTTTGGAATTTTTTGGATGTGTAGCCTTATAAAACAAGATGTCTTAAAGTGACTGGGTCTCATCTGGTGGTGTAATCAAGTAAATGAGAATCTTGCCATTTCCTAGTCTGAACATTAGCATCAATACGAGGTCTGATTAAAAGCTTTTAGTACCCTAACCTTCAGAGGGAGGCAGGGAAAGGAATAGCCCTGATATGGTAGCTTGTACTCAACTCTGTAGTTCTGTCTCTAACCGAACAACCAGGTAATAGACTTCCAGAACACTCTACAGTTCTTAATTCCTAAACAGTAGATATGAAGTGCTGAGGGCTGAGCTCATCCAGCTTGTTTGGAGGTAGGTTGAATGGGAAATGAGCATAGCTGCTGCCTGTCTTCAAGTGATTGACCCTTAAGACTCCTTGGTCTTGGCACTTGCCTTTGGCATTCTGAAGCCTCAGCCTATGTGTTGCAAGAGATAAAAGGTTATCTGTGGTTATGAGAACCCCTCCCCTTGCACAGTTTAAGGCTCTAAATAACCACAGATGTTAGAGCAAAGTGATGGTCAATGAAGAAACCCTTCCCTTGACTTTGTTAAAGGCAGAAGTACCACAAAACTTGAACATTCTTTGCTTGCAACTTAGAATGGCTTTAGTGCATGTAGTGCATTTGTCCATATAGCAGCTAGCTGCATGCGTAAGCAGCCTCTTAAAAAAAAAAAAAAAAAAAAAAAAAAAAGCAAAGCATTATGCATTTATTTCAGGATACCATGGAGGGCTCTACTGTGATCTTCAGGTGCCTTGTTCTTCAGTGACATAGTCACTGGGAGAAGCTACCTGCATTTAAGAACGTAGATATTTAATAAAAATAAGCTATTTGAAACTGAGCAGCTTACATGACAAACTGCATGAACTTTAAATGTAATAGGCATTTGGTTTCTGAGCTTCTAATACATCACTTTGGCTTCATGGCTCTTGATCCTTAAGGAAAAAGTGCAAGCTGGATAGAGCAGTGTCTGAATCTGCAGGATGTGCCTTATCTCTCCAGATGTGCTCCAGCTCTATCAAACTTGCTGTATTTCCTGTTGGCTGGACCAAGCCAGAAAGCATCAACCCAAACAGCTTCAAATAAGTACTGTCATAGAAATGCCCACTCAGATTTGCAGCCCTGTTCCAAGACAGACTGGGAAGAAGATACCTGATAACTTGACGGTCCCCAGGCGATGCCTCAAATCAAGGCTTTGGGGTTTTTTTCCCCTCCAAGGCCTGCTACATGTATTAGCAGAGCAGACTGGGTATCACTGATGTGACACGGATGCAGCTCATCTGGACTAATGCCCAGTTAGCCCTAAAATTCAGCCAAACACAAGTCTGTCCATGCTGGCAGCCTGACCATGGCATGTCAGCATTGTGCCTTGCGAGGGCTTCATTGCTGCCACAGCTTGTTACTGTCCATCCAATACCACCTTGGCCTTTTGTGCCCAGGAGCAGGGGGAGGGGGTGCTGTTTGGTCTCTTCTTATCTCTTTGGATTCATTGTGCCTTGTGTGTGTGTTTCTAACCCTTTCTCTTGTTGCTGTCACTCCTCCTTTCTCCGCTGGCGCCATTTCTGTCCATCCCATCTCATTGGCTGCTGTAGCAATAGGTAAGAGACGCGTGGTAGGCCATGACTGGCACTGCACAGTGGGCAACTGGTTTGCTAGAAAAGCTTCACCAACCTGAGGCTTCTCCTCTAGCATGCACCAGTCTGGTTGCTGGTTCTGGTACTAGTTCTAGCGGGTTAGAACTTGAGGCTGGGAGGGCTAATTCTCCAGAACAAGCTGAACTTTCCTTGCAGGGCTTACTGGAGGGGAGGAATGGGGGTTTTAGATATTGATATTTTGTAGTAGATTAAATTACTTATGGAAAAACTAAGGTAGGAATTAAATATTAACTCAAACTCGTAAACCTTCTGGAACAATAAAACCTTAGAAGTATTTGAAGGCCAGAATTTTGCTTGTGGGGGAGCGTGTTTACTGATGAAGCTTCTACATATGTACCCAAACCTTCAAGGAGCAAACACGTGCTGTGGTAGCCGATGTTCCTTTGAATATCCCTTGTTTTCAAACTTGGAACTGTCTGCTGGATGGTTGACAACCCTCAATGCTTACAAGCACTTGTATGCCTGTATCCTTGCTTGTGAGGGTATTACTACTGTCTGCTCTCAAACATGGTTCTGCATAATCAGTACCATGGCTGTGATGCTGCAGTCAGAAGACCCCCTGTTCTAAATAGTGTCTGACAGTATGAGTAATAAAGCACAACTAGATGGGTCTTGGCTTGGTGTGTAGACTATTGCTTTAAGTCTCGATCTTGTTATATAAAGCACTCATGCTTCATTCTTCCTGTGTTCTTAGGATTGATGGACTTTAACTTAATTCGGGCATTTTATCCTGACTTATAGCTACAGGATAAGGAAACTCTGGTGTGGAAGAGCTGGCATCCAGAATGCCACCCAGACGTCCCTGTTTACCCAGGAGGGATTTGTTCCCTGTCAGTAGTGTCTAGGCAGTTTGGATTAAAGGTGGCAGCAGCTAGGGGAAGCTTGTGCAGCATTTTTTCAGCACTGTGCAGAGCCTCTGTCCTGTAAATAGTACTGGACCATCCAGTGCACTTAATGCAGTGCTACTAGCACGTTGCACTGTGAGGACCCTAAGTCTGTGTGCAAGAGACCTACCTGTTCTGAAGCCTGGCAGGCTTGAGAGGACATCTGTAACAGGAAAGCCAAAAATATTCCTAATCCTGTTTGTTGCTTTGAGCCTGCCCTCTGTGCGTGGGGAATGGAGGTGAGGTGGAGCCAAGAACTAGAGCTCCCTTTTGTGGTGTACCTGGGCACTGACATCTGTCAGGTGACCCAGGTAGGTTTTGCTGTGTTTTCCTCAGTGGTATGTCTGGGTGGAACTGCCATCGGCAGATATCTTGGGAGACTACAGCTTGCTTTGGGGCAAGAGTATGAAGGCCTGGGCATGCAGAATAGACAGTGACTAGATGTTTGGTCAAAACTGGGCTCTTCTTTGAGCCATAAGCTGCTACCGTGTTTGTTCCTGGCTATGGCAATCAATTGGTAGTGCTAGCAAAATTAGTTGAAGGGGAGGTTCCTTTGCCATCTGACTCCAGGTGAAGGTTAGCTTCTCCTTTTGACTACAGTTACACTGTAGTCCAAAGCTCCTTAGAGACCAGTAGCACTCTGTTTCTCCTTTAGTATGTGCAGAATTTATTGTCTAACTCTGCTCAGAGCCTTCACTTGTCCCTCATAGAGACATCCCCAGGCACCCTTCCTAAGTGAGCTTGGTGTATGTAGTTCAGCGTCTGACTGTAGTCGCATAAGCCGAACTGTGCAGCCAGCTTATTTTCACGTACGCTGTGCTAACTAATCTTTGCTGGTGATCTCGTAGGCGGAATGCTGTCGACGCCTTCCGCGTCAATGTCATCCACGCACGGCAGCAGGTACGCTCGCCTGTCACCAACATCGCCCGCACAAGTTTCTTCCACGTCAAACGTTCCAACATCTGGCTGGCTGCTGTCACCAAGCAGAATGTCAACGCTGCCATGGTATTCGAGTTTCTTTACAAGATGTGTGACGTGATGACTGCCTACTTCGGGAAGATCAGTGAGGAGAACATAAAGAACAACTTTGTGCTGATCTATGAGCTACTGGATGGTGAGATGTTTCCCTTATCTGCTATGTGATATTGCACTTGGCCATTCTAAAACCCTTAGCTTAGTTTGATGTAGTAATAATCCTTGAAGTATTTAACATGTGTGACAGGGTTCAAAATTAGTTGTTTTGCTTTCTAATGCCACCTGTACTGGAAGTGTGGATAACATCTCAAGCCCATAGCCTTGTGTTGATCGTGGCTCGCTTTGCTGAAGTGTTGGGAGCTGTGCACTTGTAAAATGAGGCAGCTGGTACTGGAGTGGATCCTGTGTAGATGTAGGGCTATCACTATACTGAGGTATATCAAGAGGGCTATCATTAGCACCTCTAAGGCCAGCCATCCCAGCTAGTGCCCAGGTAGCTCTAGCACTGTGTGGTAGCAGTCACCCCAGGCTGCAATTAGTTGCCTACTCTTGGATTGTCTCTTGGGAGAAGTTCTGAGACAGAAGTAAATCAATAAAACCCAACCTGCTCTGTCCCAGCCCTACCTCCCCCAGCGATACAGCTCTAAATTTCACCACAGAATAATAATACAGTGTCCCTTCAGCTGCTCATAATATCAGCCTGCCTGTGGAGATTGCCCTTGAGCTGTCCCTGTTTCGCATAACATGAGCACTTTGTATTAGTTATGCTTCAGTTTGTTTTCCAGACAAGGCACCACGTGTGTGTGTCCTGGGATTCTTAGCCAAGGGTCACAGTGACTTTAACTTAATTCGGGCAGATGGAGAGACCACTGTTTCTCTGCTTTGGTCAGTCACTGCTGTCTCCCAGTAGGCACAGTGAGATCAAAACCTGCCGGTGTGGTGTTACTTGGTATTCATGTTAGTGGTCCTCTCTCTCTTTTAGTTCTCTTGAAGGTTGTTCCCTTCCTTTTTAGGGGAGTGGGTGTTAAGGGCACTGTAGTTAACATCTGTTTCTCTCCCACACTCATCATCCTGCAGCGACACTGCTGTTTATTTTTTTTCTAGGTTTTGATTTTTATTACATCTTCATGCAAAAATCAAAACCTAAAGAAAATGCTGCATAGATTGTTCTGCTGTAGGATAAACCCTCATTATAGTCCCTTGGATGTTTTTAGAAAAACTCCACAGTTTGTCCTGTGCACATACATAGCTAGGTTAGTTGATATTTAGTCCTGAAATGCAGTTGTATTAAAACCAGTGAATCCATCAGTTGGACAACTTTCCATCACCTCTCCTCTCCAAAATATTGCACTGGGAAGTCAGTTTAACAAGGCTGTTTCTTTTCTCTTGGTAAGGAATGCTCCAGCAGCTTACTCAGAAATTGAACATACAAGCACTGTCTGTGCACTAATTGACTCTCTCCTTATAGGAAGGTTAGCACGGTTGGCATGTTTATACCTTGCAGCTCTGAACTAACCTTCTTTTACCCTTCTGTAGAAATCCTGGACTTTGGCTATCCTCAGAACTCTGAAACGGGGGCCCTGAAGACCTTCATCACTCAGCAAGGCATCAAGAGTCAGGTAACCAGAGGAGTTTTTGGTACAGCACTGCTCTGTACCAAACTACTAATTTTCTGTAAGCCTGTTCAAGAAAGTACGGTCTTAATTACCAACTAACCATTTGACCTGTGCTGAGTGAAGGTGCCCGAGTACATTGAGAACACCCTGGCAGGGATGCAACTCAGTGGCATCTTGCTCTGGTGTCTCTGCACTTGTGTGACCTCATGTTCCCTGGTGCACGGTAAGATGCGGGAGGAAGGGCCCTGAGCTCAGATAATGCCAGTCCCTTGCGTGTAAATGACTGCTGGCTTCAGGCTCTGCTCTCTGTTAGATTCTGACAGAGAATAAACAAATCTACCTGCTGAACCAGAAATTGTTCTTCTGTGTGTGAATCTCGCTGAGCAGGTCTGTTTTCCACCAGCCTTCGGTGCTTTGAACTGTCAGGCTTTCAGGCCTGCCTTGTAAGGAAGTGTTCTTCAGCCTTGTGGATCTTGCTGTCAGTCAGGAAGCTGATGTTATTCTGTTGCTGCCTGTAGCATCTTTGCAGATCAGCATCAGTATGGCCTGAGCGCTCTCATGTTAGAGAATCTCGACTGTGCATTTGGCAATGTAATAACCCTTGCAACAAAGTTTACATGGAGGTAGAAGATAAAGGGCACCTGGGAAAAAGACACTTAAACTGGACTGTTCTTGGGAATGTCTTTTAAACTAGCTCTAATCCTACTCCAGGCTACAGTCCTCAAAACTAGGTTTCCCATCTTGGACAGCTCATGCTCAACCTCTGAAACCAGAGGACTGTTATAGTCACTGTTTCTTGTGTCCCCAAGGAATGTTGCTCACCTTGTCCATCTAACACAGCTATGCAACTCATAATGAGGACTTAGCCTAAACCTTAGTCCTCTCCCCTGTGTAGCATGCGAGTCAGGAGAAAAGCTGGCAATCAGTTTGTACTGTCTGCAGCAGAGATCTGGGTGAAGCTTCAGCCCCAAGGTACAAACAGAAGCAAAGTGCTAAACAAGAGGCTGCCTGACAACTGTTCTTGTTTAGGATAAGCAGAGGTCAAAGCCTCTGGAGGCTCTGTTTCAACTCTGTTCATCAGCACTGACTTCCTAAGAATTCCTTTTTAAACTTTTAATCTCCTAGTAGCAAGACTAGCTGCATCCCTCTAGAAAGCAGTGAGAGAGAAGCTGCCTCTGAGCAACATATTTCCTGTAGAACAGCAAACAGTGTTTTGCAAGAGGACATGCATATAGCAGTGGCCAGATGTGAGTGCATCCGGTCTCAGTCCCCCATCCCAAGCCCTGGTGTAAATCACTCTGGCTTTCTGCAGTCTGACATTTTGGGCAGTCAGCACTCAAGATAGCTGAGTCAGCTCCTGTTCGTAGGAAAACTCAAAACTAACCACCACCCTCACTTCCTTCCCTAGCTCTTTTTTTGCTTTTGTCTGTTTTAACAAACTCATGCTGTTTATGTGCAAACCACTGTCACAGCATCTTGCTTCATTCAACAGCAGGTTTAGTCCTTCCCTTACAAAGAAGAGTTCAGACTTCAGCTTTACATAAGTAAGCAGTTAATCTGCTCTCTGGAATTTTGTGCAGTCCAGTTCGAAAAGCAGAAGTAATCCTTGCCAGGCACAGTATGGCAAGGGCAACAACTGAAACAGTACTTGCCATATCTCCTTGTCTGCTCTCTACTCTGGTACATCTAGCCTCCAACTCCTCCTTCACTTAAAACCAACTTCTGGCAGGTACCTTGGACCAAAATCTGGGACTGGGTGGCCTGTCATCCATGTTCCCTTATCCCTGCGTAATTCCTGATGGTGCTTTCCTTGGGCTTGTGTCCTGCTGAATTTAAGGAGCAAAATCCACAGTTATGGCAGACTTTCCAAACACAACTTTTTACCTTTGTTCTCAGTGAAAGATTTGAGGTGTACTGAGCTGCTGCACTCTGAATGCCCACGCTGTACATCTGCAGTGGTCTTCCCAGGGCTGGTGATCTTGGAATACAAGATCTGCTTCATTGTTTGTTTAGTTGTTGTTTTTTTTTAAAGTGGGTCCAATATTGCTGCTTGTCAAGGGAAGTACCCCTGCGCTCTGGGAAGGGGGTGTTGTGGCACATGGGTTTTGAAAGCTGCTGGTGTGCAACATGGTTTCAGTTCTAGTCCCTACCTCGGAAGTAGCCCACTACTCAAACAGCAGATCTGCAGGCCCTGCTGGTGTCCTGTATCAGAACTGACACAAGCATTGGCTCAGATATCTTCCTCCAGCAGAGGCTAAAGCTGCTCTTACAGCTCGAGGTGGGGCTGTGCTCCATGTACTTCCTTGGTTCTCACTCTTCAGATCTGTCTGCATCTGTCCAGACTTCATTAATTAGGTGAATGCTGTAATTTTCTTCCCCTCCAGGTGCTTTCTGGGAGTGTGAATTGGTCAACTCTTAGTTACAGTGTTTTCCCAAACCTTAGAGGTACTTTAGTGCTAAAATGCTAGTGTTACTTTTTGAAAGTGAGGAGAGGGCTGCTACCAGCTGCAAGAACCCAGGAAACCTGCTGGTAACTGTCTGCCTTTAACCTAGTCAGCATGCTGGCAACTGAGTACAACAAGTTGGATATTCTTGTCCCATTTTAGCTAACTTATTTGTCCAGCTCAGGGAAGCTCCCAGTCCTGAGAAATTTCAGACCCGAGTGCCTTCCGTCCCTCCCTTAAGGAACACTCATGCTGCTGGGTGATAGCTTCAGCACTCCCCAGGCATCTGCTTTCAGATCCATCCAGTCCCTTTCTGTAGGGATCATAAGCGCATATTCATGGCACCGCTGGTGTTGCAGGCAGTGGGAACGTCAGCACATGATCAGTGTCCCTTTGGAAGCCAGAGAACTGGGTTTCATATCTAAGTGTGCCTCCTTCCTCTTAAGCCTGAACAAAGCATTGAACAAGGCAGATAAGGAGGCTTTTTTGTGGGACAGACAAGGGAGGTACTTTGTACTACATTGAGCACTTACCTAGGCAGTTCTCAGGGGAGTGTAAAAACCCTTTGTCTCTTAGATGTTATGATAATGGCTCTGCTTGCTCAAGGAGTGACCATGTCTGTGGCAAGATCATGTGTGAAACCAAGGCACTGCTGGTTTAAAGCTGAGATCATGTACTGCCACCCTGTGGGCCCCCTGCAAGGCTGCTGCGACAGGACCCGTTTCTGTGTTGTGTAGTCGTTGTGGTGGAAGAGGCAGAATTAACAGGGATATAACTTTATACAGGACCCAGATTTAAGATGTCTGCAGTCCTGGATGCCTGGTACTTCTCACAGTCTGGGCATCTCTGCCATGATAAACATCCAGGACTTGCTTTAGGAACAGCAGCGTGAGGAGTCTGCTCTGTGCAGGAACGTTACTGGGAGTGGTATCTGGCTGCTCTGTCACTCCCTCTGCTCTAGCTGGTGTTTGGGTGGTGCATAATGGGCCAAGTCTGAAAAGCCACTTCACTGCTAGGAGTGCTGGTTTTCCTGAGGGGGGGCTAAAGGTCAAAGCCCCTCATCTTGTTTGTGCTAATTAGCTACCTAATTAATGATGAGCCAGCCTGCTTTGTTCCTGTCCTGAGGTAGCCTTAAGCCTAACCTGCTCTTTCTCCCTTCCTCCCTCTTCTTGCTATTGACCCGCTTGCCTGTTAACCCTGTGTGCACCGCACTTGCTGCTATACATCTACTTCTTGACTTTCTGCGTGTGACTGGACCCCGCCTGTAGCATCAGGTAGGAAACCTCCCTGTGCCTCTCAACACCGTCCTTAGTGCTCTTAGGAGGCTTAGAGCCTGAATGCTGTTAGATGCATGTTAAGTTAGTGTTGGTATGTAACTCTGACTGCAGTCATTAAGCAGGGGACTAGCTGTCTTGTGGCCCTAGAGTTTCATGTTGCATAAGGGCGTGAACTGGCCTGTCAGCTGCTTCTCTGCTTAACATGGATTGATGTGACAGTCTGAGACATGATTTGAATGTCATTGGTGGAGCCCATGCCTCCCTGCACCTAGATGTAGCCTAATGGACTAGGGGAGAACCCTTCCTGCTATTATGACCAATTTTTAGTTAGGCATAGAATTTGCTGTATTGAGGAGAGAATGACCAATTCTTGGGGGGTGTGACAGTACCCATATCTAAGTGTCAAAAACAGTTGTGCGTAATAAATAGCAAGCAGTTGCTCTTAGATTTAGAGCAAGGTTTCTTAGTCTTTGAATTTACCTAGAGGTCTAAGATGTCGTTCCTTCCCTTCAGACTAAGGAAGAGCAGTCCCAGATCACCAGCCAGGTGACTGGACAGATTGGATGGAGACGTGAAGGGATCAAATATCGTCGCAATGAGCTCTTTCTTGATGTGCTGGAGAGTGTGAATCTCTTGATGTCCCCCCAGGGTAAGTAGGAGTTACTGAGCTGGTATCCTTCTCACGTTCAAGGTTTGTGAGTGAGGACTTGGCTAAGTGTTCTGAACTGCGCTCTTCCCTACACCAGGTCAGGTTTTGAGCGCCCACGTCTCTGGCAGAGTGGTGATGAAGAGTTACCTGAGTGGAATGCCAGAGTGCAAGTTTGGCATGAATGACAAGATTGTAATTGAAAAACAGGGCAAAGGGACTGCGGATGAAACGGGGAAAAGGTAAGAGGCATTGGGGTGAAATTTTGTGATCTGACAGACAAACTGATCTGTTCTTCCCTTCAGATGTTACTAACTTTTCTCTGGGTAGGTCAGTTGTCATGCAAACTACCAGCCTGAGGGCCTCAATACAGAGGGCTTCTTTGCAGCTCTTCAAGTATTAAGATTTAAACATATTATTAAGTGTGGAATTCTTGAAGCTGGAAACACTTCCCCAAGATGGATTTTTGCAGAATTTGTGTCTCTAGCAGTTCCAGTCAATGCAGAGACTGTTACTCATAGGATACAGTAGTAGTGCTCCTGAGGAACAGTGAAGGAACCCCTCTGACCATAGCCTGCTCTACCTGGACTGTTCCCACAGACTAGAAGAGCTGACAGGCTAACGCTGGGTAAGCCCCTCCTGCTGACACACAGGTGGTCAGTGACCATGTGGATTGGAGGCTCATCCCTTCCGGGAGCCCGGCTACCTTCCTTCCCAGCCACACCGCAGTCAGTACCCACATTGAAGCTGAAAACAGGTCTTATGCCTTTTCCAGCCTTCCTGCTTGGGGCGAAGAGCTAAAAGCAAAGGGACTGCCACTTTTCTCTCACTAACCATTTGCAACTCAACTGTGTTTCTCTTGGTTGTTTGTTGTTTTTTTTTTTTTGCTGACCCCCAGTGAATTGGGAAGGTAGATAATCTGCTTCAGCTGTGTGTGCACTCTGCTCTCCCCCTGTCTTGCTTCGTGTGACTTGTGCATGTAACCTGGATCTCGGACACTTTCCGTGATGGTTCCTGTAAACAGAGCTGAGCTGCTATTTGCCTTTTCTCTCAGAACCAAGCCAAGAGCTATCACTTCACTGTCACTTTTAAGCCATCTTTCCTGTACCTGAATCTAGCTAGTAAAATGGATGAGCCTCAGGTGGCTGCCCAGTGGGGATATACTGTAGTGAAAATGTCATCTGCTTAGACCTCTGAAGGGTCAGTAACACTGTCCCAAAGCTTCTGTGCCATGAGCGCCTTTACCTGTATATGTGCTATTTTCTTGAGTTACAGAAGCAAGATGAACAGGGACTCTTGCTAGGTAGTTCTCCCTAGCTGTGGTTCTCCAGTAGGCAAGAGCTTGGAGATATTACTCTCCAGAAGCATTTAGTTATGAGGTGACCAAAAGGGACAGCTGCTGCCAGTTGCTTTTTGGCATCTAGCATGTGGCAATACCTAAACCCCAAGTAATGCTACCTGAGACCTGGAGCAGTGCTAGGCAGCAGGGCTTTCCCAGCAGTCTTCCAAAGAAACAGGAACTAGTTGGCTAACATTGTCATCTGGACAACAGATTAGGAAAGAGTAACTCCTGCAAACTACACCACTGGGTTGTGTAACTAAACAGCCAGTCAGCCTGGGGTCAGTCTGCTTCCCATTTCTGCAGGGAGTGGTGGTTCCTAGGACAGCAGAACCTGCCTGTAGTGCTTATACTGTCTCAGCTCACTTGTGTGTTTGTCCTCTTGCTCCCAGCAGTTGAGGCAGCCTAGATATCACAACACTGCACCTTCTCTACACTGTGGCCTCTGCTGTTGCTACTGCCTTCTTATTTTCTGGTCCCTCTCAGTAGCTGAGAGATCTTGGCTGACCTCAGGACCTGTAGCGAGGAAGGTATTCTCAGAGACTAGAACCCAGCACAAGTTCAGTGCTGGCAGGTTAGGCTAGTGCACCTAGATGGACAGATGGTAGCTGTGTGGATTTTTTAGAAGTGAGAGATGCAAATTTTTACAGTGTAATATTGTGGTCTCTGGCAAATCAGTTCAAGATCAAACCACCTGCTAGCAGTGTGCAAATCAACAGCTGTGAAAAGATTTCTGAACAGGAAGACCCCAAACCTGGCATCTCCTGGCTGTGTGGCAGTGGGATAGCTTTGTGGACAGGAAAGTGTTTTCTCTCCTTTGAACTGTGCTGCAAGAAGACTTGGGCTAGCAGAGTTGCCTTTGCAGTACTGAGGTGCTGTTGGCAGGCAGACCCAAGCATTGTGTTGCTGGCTATGACAGAAGGGTGCTCCTCTAATCTCTCTCCTCTTTGGGGAGAGGAGGGAGAGAATTCTTTCAAACAAGCTTCCTGAAATATGATTTTTGCGGTGGTGAAAGAAGGAAAGACTGAGCCAAGAGGCTGCTGTGCCCTAAATCTCTCCCTGCCTCCCCATTTCCTGGACACCTGCAATGGCAACATGCTCTGTAGACTAGTTTCTGCCTGGGCAGACTTTGACTGCACCAAGATACCAGGGCTGCATCTTGCACTTGTTTAACTGTGTCTTGTGTTTTTAGCGGCAAACAGTCAATCGCCATCGATGACTGCACTTTCCACCAGTGCGTGAGGCTCAGCAAGTTTGATTCTGAGAGGAGCATCAGCTTCATTCCACCAGATGGAGAGTTTGAGCTCATGAGGTACTGTGGTGGGGGATGAACAGGCTGGTGTTGGCATCTGCTTACTGCTACAGCAGTGTTGCTGCTCTCAGGCAGCCTTGTAGCCCTTGAGCACCTTGCAAAGACACACTTGCCTTCTTGTTTTCAGAGTGAAATCTGTAGGGTGTCCCACAAATCCTTCTGTTCCGAATGTGGTAGAAGCCCAACTGCATGATTTTCCTTGCCACGACCATAGTGTTGGATGTGGCTTTCCTTACCCTTTGGCTTGCTGTATCTGTGTTTTTTTAGTGCTTAAAACTGGTGTCCTTGAACAGGGCCATTGGCAGGAACCAGATAAAAAACTTGGGACTCAAGAAACCATCACTGTCCTGCAGTAGCACCAATCTTACTGCTGCTTCCTTCTGGGATGGCTCCCTTTCTGGCTGATGTTTCTCAGCTGTTCCCCCTATGCAGAGGCCATCTCTTCAGGAAAGTGGTACAGTTTGAGACTGTAAGGGAGTTAAGTCCTCAGAGTTCACTGTTGCTTCCATCCATGCAGATACCGAACCACTAAGGACATTATCCTTCCCTTCCGTGTGATCCCACTGGTGCGGGAAGTGGGTCGGACCAAGCTGGAAGTGAAAGTGGTGATCAAATCAAATTTCAAACCTTCCTTGCTGGCCCAGAAGATAGAGGTAAGAGAATAATGGTCTCTTGTGCCTAGGAATTGTGCCTCTACATTATGTCCCCTGCTGCGAAGTGCTCACGCATGAGTCCTCAAGCTTGTATGAGATTGAGTCAGCTGCATGCCCCACAGATGCGCGGTGTTGCTGTGCTATGGAAGGGAGCTGCTGTAGTGAGTTGGAAGTTGTTTTCGGTTGCACAGCCACCTTGGCAGAGGCCTCATTCCCTGCAGCAACTGTTCACTTAATGTCTTGGTCCCTGTGAAAAGTTCATGTTCTTCTGTCTGCATGATCTGATGGTATGTTGGACAGGCAGCAGGTTATGAGCTGTGTAAGACAGGCTAAAGGTGACTTTGCAGCTTAGTCCCCTTCTAGGAAAGGCTTACTGCTGTAAAGCTAGGCTGTCCAGAGCCTGGTGCAACCAGACCTCCCTGGCCAGCCTGGCATCCTTCCTGAGCTCGTCTGCCTGACACTAGCCAGGCTCCCTGCAGCTTGAACTGGAGAGCTCTGCCCTGTTCCTCACTGACTGGGGTGAATTCTGAAGCTGTGTTTGAACCTTCAGAGCAAGAAACCGGAGAGCTAGCCTACAATACCTTATGGTAGCCAATGTTCTCTGGGCCCTGAGATGGGAGAGAGAAGGCTAAGGGGTCCGGGACAGGTGACCTTCCCCTGAGACTGCACAGCGTGCCCAGGGTCTTCTTGCCCCTGCTCACCAGACTCTGCCTTCCAGGTCCGGATCCCAACACCCCTCAACACCAGTGGAGTGCAAGTCATCTGTATGAAGGGGAAGGCGAAGTACAAGGCCAGTGAGAATGCCATTGTCTGGAAGTAAGTGAGCGTGTGGGTCTGGGGTGCTGCAGGGGCAGGGCTTGGGGAGACAGAGTCTGTTTAGTGCTCCTGGCTGCCCTGAGCACGTGTAGTGAAGGGGAGAAGTAAGCTCAGGCACCTTCTCACTTCTGGGCTTTCTCTGATAGGATAAAACGTATGGCTGGAATGAAGGAATCCCAGATCAGTGCGGAGATTGAACTGCTGCCCACCAATGACAAGAAGAAGTGGGCTCGGCCCCCGATCTCCATGAACTTTGAGGTGAGTCCCTGTCTGCCTGCCAGGGTGCAGCTAACCTCAGAAGCTTTGTCAGTCCAGTCCCTTCTGCCCTCGTGGGAATTGCACAGGTTGGAGTGCTCACTGTCCCAAGCTGACATGTGACTCTTCCTAACATCAGGCCAGCCAGATGGCAAAGCTAATGGAAGAAAATGACCCTTAAAACCACTAGAGTCTGTCACTATGTGTGCAGGGAGTGGGGAAGGGAACAGGGGTTCTTGGTGTCCGTTTCTAGATGCACAGCCCAGGGATCCTCTGGCATACAGTGTACGGAGAGCATCTTACCCCTCTGTTCCAATGCTCTGTTGCCTTTCGCTTTCTCCATAGGTCCCGTTTGCGCCCTCTGGGCTGAAGGTGCGCTACCTGAAAGTCTTTGAGCCAAAGCTGAACTACAGTGACCATGATGTGATAAAATGGGTGAGGTACATCGGCAGGAGCGGGATCTACGAGACCAGATGCTAGCCCCAGCAGGCTGGCAGTCTCCCTCTTCTCCAAGCCATCCTCCGCCTCTCCTCAGTCTTCAGCTACATTCAGAGAAAACATCTGCCTGGCCCCTCTACGCAGATTGGAAGACCCTGTGGCTCACCTTGGGAGCGGACTCGCCTGCCTGTGCTCAGTTACCACCCACGCTGCAGCTGAAGTTCAGAACCCAGTCGTGCGCAGGGGCGCAGTCAGCCTCCTGCTCCCCGTCCCAGGGTGGGGAAGGGCTAGTCTAACTCCCATCCTCTCGTGATCTTTCTAGGGAACGTCCACCATTAAACTCCTCTTCTGTTGGTGTCTCACTACTTGCATCATATCCTAGTATTTTTGAAGTTCTTGTGCATATGTACTCGTAGAATAGACCTAAACATAGACTGGACAAATCTGAGTTGAAGTTACCCTGGCTTCTGTACTAGCTATTGCTGTTGTGGTAGATGTTGCTGGCCAGTCCGAGATGCCTGGGGTGGTGAGTTTGTCGGGCCTCCACCAGAGGAGATGGTGGGCTCACCAGATCTCACCACCACCTTATATTTCTTGCAAAGTCGTCAGTATAGAGTCCTGCCGTGGGAAGGTTTGTGACCAAAAAAGATGAGGGTTTAGGCTCTTGCTGGTGTGTATGTGGGTGGCACAGCATTTCAGGTCCTTAGAGCACTTACCCCCACCCACTGCTGGCTCGAGCCAGTCTGTCCTTTCCAAACAAATTGGAAATGTGTCCCCTCTGTCCTGGGGAGTGCGGGTCAGCTGAGCTCTGTCAGGATGTGAACAGGGTCTGTCCTCGGGGAATCTCAAATGTGGTTGGCAGTAAGAGCCCCCTGCCCCAGCCTGCCCTCTCCACACTTCTACCAAATGCTTCTGGGCCATAGGAATGCTGCTGCTACCCACAATCCTGCTTCTGGTAGTGTGGTCTCCATTTTGTACACTTTGTGATTTGTCCAGCTCTGAATCTAATAAAGTATGTAGAACGGAGAAGGCTACCTGCGCTGCTGATTGGAACGTGCTGTGCTCTGGGCCCATGCCAGGGTGTCTCCGGGCTTCCTTTTGTTGTTTCCCCAGCCCTGGGTGTTAGTAGGTGAAAAGAACAAGTGAGGCTGTTGTTTCTAGCAGTGCCAGGGCTCTGGAATCTCAGATTCCAGCTGCCAGAGCTCCCCCGGGAAAGGAGGGTGCTCTGGGCTTTCCCCCAGGGCTGGCTCACCGAAACCTCCAGCTGGGCTGCCCTGACCCTTGCTGCCCTCTTTGGTGAGGCGCAAGGCTTCTCTGCAAGCCTGGCTTTTCTGCCCACACCTGGCCTAAGTGAACCTTGGTGGCTTTTCCTTGTGAGCAGCTGAGAGGAAAAAAAAACCAAAAACCAACCCAAAACACCCCACCCCAAAGGTGTTTTCCCCTTTTGATTTTGGCTCCTGGAGGGTGGGGGCAAGGAGGGGGAGACCTTTCCTTGACTCCCTCTGACAGTCTTCCAGCTGTGAGCGATGGCAGCGCCTGAGCACAGCACCACAGCGCCCTGCACCTTACAGCAGGAACCAAACTGCTTGAGAGCTGAAACTATTTTACTTTTTTTAGAGGAAAGGAACCCCCCGACCCTCGCTCGCTGGTGGATGGGGGGAGCAGCGCTCTGCCCGACCCCATCCCCGGTGCCCGTCGCGGGGCCCTGGTGCCGCTGCACCCGCCCGCGGCGCCGCCGGTACCGGGCGGCCGCACGTGGCAGCGGGGCTCCCCGCGGCCCGCACTGCGCACGCGCGCCCCGCCTCGGCCTCCGCTTCCCGGCGGCCCCCGCGCGCATGGCGGCCGCCCGCCTCCTTCCCGGCAGCCCCCGCGCCGGCCCTTCCGCCTCTGCCGCGGTGCCGGGCTCCGTGCGGCGGCGGCACCGGGCCGCACCGCGGCCGGGCCCCGCTCCGGCGCCGCCATGGCGTCGTGCGCCGACATCCTCCGCAGCGAGTTCCCCGACCTGGACGGCGAAGTCTTCGCTTACGTGACGGGTGAGCGGTGCCCGCCTCCCCGCGGCTCGGCCTCCCGCCCCGCCGCATGTCGCGACACCTCCCCGCTGTCGCGACAGGCGGCCGCGCGCCCGAGTCGCGACAGGCGGCGGGGTGGGGAGGAGCGGGTGGGTGCCACCTGTCGGCCATATCGCGACACGCGGCCCTCCGTCGCGACAGCGGGCGAGCGGAGGGGTGTTGCAGCGGGGTGGCCGTGTGCCCGCAGGGATCCTGCACGGAGACGGGGCGGACTTCGAGTCGGTGGACGAGCTGGTGGAGGCGGTGGGGGAGCTGCTGCGGGAGGTGTCGCAGGACACCAAGGACGACGGCGCCATCCGGGAGATCTGCCAGCGCCTCTTCAACACCCTGCAGCTGTAAGGGTCGCCCCGGCCCCGGCCCCCGCCCGCCCTCACACCCTCCTCACCCTCCTCCTCTTCCTCTCTCGCAGGGACGAGGGCCGGGCCCAGCGCTGCAGCCAGGTGCTGCTGGATGCTCCCATCCAGCTCTCCCAGATCACCGACGGATACGGTGAGTGGTGCCTGCGGGGGACCCCCAGCCACGCGTGTCACCCCCGCCGCTCCCGCCCTGCCATCAGCGGCGAGGACGGGCTCGGGGCGCTGAGCGTGCGCGTGCCGGACCTTGGGCAGCAGTTCCCCCCGCGCGCCTCGGGCTGCCCCTCACAGCTGCACCCCGCTTTCTCTTCCGGCTGCTGAGCTGCGGCCAGCAGCGCCCGGCTGCCCGCAGGGTAAGGTGGGAGGGAAGGAGAGGAGCCACCCTTTGGTCCCCTCGTCCTGTTGGGACAGGGAACAGTCCTGCCTGGTTGTGGGCAGCTGTCAAGGCAGCGTTTTGTGGAGCCTCCCTGGAGCATGCGCTCACCAACCCAACCGTCTTGTTGCAGCAGATGCCAGCATGGACCTGCTGCCAGGGCTGTTGCTGAAGAGAGGCCAGACCTCGGTAAGTGGGGGACCGTGCCCTTGTTCGGAAGCCAACAGACACGGTGGGAGAAACTAATGCTCTGATCTGCACCGGTCAGCTCGCCCTCAGAGCAGCCGGGACGAGCAGCCATCCTGGTTAAAGACACAGCTGCAGAGGTACTGCTGCACCTCTTGTCAGGTTCACTGTAATTTGGGAAACTCTTGACCTTGGTCTGGTAAAGAGGGTCAATAGGAGTTAATGGTTTATTAATTTGACAAGATCTATTTTGCTGTAATTTCTTAATGAGCTTCAAAGTGTGGTTGACTAGGACTGTTCAGTCTGAGGAGGAGAAGGCTGAGGGGAGTCCTCATCACTCTACAGCCACCTGAACGGACATTGTAGAGAGGTTGGTGCTGGTCTCTTCTCACAGGTAATTAGTGACAGAACAAGAGGGAATGGCTTTAAACTGCAACAGGGGAGGTTCAGACTGGACATTAGGATAAAAATTTTCACAGAAAGAGTGGTCAGACAGTGGAATAGGCTGCCCAGGGAGGTGGTGGAGTCACCATCCCTGGATGTGTTTAAGGGTCGTTTGGATGAGATGTTGGGGGATATGGTGTAGGGGAGAACTCTGTAGAGTAGGTTGCACTCAATCCCAAGGGTCTTTTCCAACCTGAATGATTCTGTGAAGTGGTGATGGTGCTCAGAGTGCAGCTTCTCTGACTTTCATGGGGACCTGTGGCTTTGGCAGCAAGGCCTCTGACAAAATAGGATGTACCAGGATGATATCTTGCCATATTCAATGAGAGGTAAAATCCTGGATAATGGTTAGATGTTGAGGTGTTACTGGTGGGAAGTTAGCAGGGAGCAGCTGTTTTCCAGAGAGCTGCTGCGGGGAGATTGTAAACCCAGCTTTAGAAATGGCTGTGGGTTGTCATGGTTTGGGAAATAAGAGCAGGAGCAGAGAAGTTTGGAAGCAGTTACGCTCTGTGACCTAGAAGAAATCGGAACATCTTTACCAATGAAATGTGTAGCTGGTCAGGAGTGACCTGGCTTGCCCTCTGCGTTGGCTGTGCCAAAGTTTGAGTACGGGTGAGGTGCGGCTGTGCATCTGCAAATCAAGGACGGCGGTAGCTCTACAGGGTGGGCAGTCTCTCTACTGGGCTGGTCTCGTATAGAGCTCTCCCTTCCTGGGGCAACGTGTTGAGGACAAGAACCCCTCGCTTGGAGGCTGAGACCTAATGTGATCCCCGTGTGTCTGAATGGGAGTTTTAAGTGAAAGCTGGCAGCTGTTGCTGGTTTTGGCACCAGAGTTGTTGGTGCTGGGTTCACTCTCTGGCTCTCATGTCCACAACTCAAAAAGGATCTTCAGAAAAACTGGAGACGATTCAGAGGAGGCCTTGGGAGGCCTCTCAAGTTTTGGAGGACATGTCTTACTGGGAGATTCAGGGAGCTTGGCATCGTTTACAGAATGACTCAATTCGTCTGTAGGTAACAAGACGCTCTTCAGTCTAGCGTGCAAGTCTGTAACATGCTCCAGTGGCTGCAGAGTTGCCTAGAAATATCTAGGAGTGTTCTTGGTCAGCCACAAATATTTGACTTGACGCAGGAATAAGCTGGAGTGGGCTGAGAGCCTGGCCAAGACCAGAGGCCATGTTAAAACACTTGGCTCCTTCTTGCCTTCAGGTTTAATTAAATTCTTTTTGTCTCTGTCGTGATTGATCCACTGCATAAGCTGAGTTTGTTCCAAACTGGCTAAAGTTTAACATGTCGGGAAGGGAAACACCCCGTGGTCCAGGGCAAGGGTGGGTGCAGGGTGTAGCAGGTTGCTGCTGTGATTTGGCTGACCCACGTCCCTGGAACTATAGAAACTGGCCGTACGTTAGGGTCAGCCAAACCCTTTGCCTTGCTGAGGCAGAACTGTTGTGTATGAACAGTTGATTTAGGACTTCATTCCTGAAGTGACTTCCTGGCATGATTAGCTTCCTCAAAATGCACTCAAATCTGCCCCAGTTCCCCTGTCCTACCTCCCTTCCTTCTAGGTGTGAGGGGCTGATCAGTCTCTTGTCTCCTGGAGTTGGTGCTTTTGGGGCTTTTGCTGAAGATGCGTTCTCCTCTCTAAACTCTCTGGTTTGTGCCCCAGATGGTGAATGCCAAGAAACTGGAGAAGGCGGAAGCCAGGCTGAAAGCCAAGCAGGACAAGAGGATGGAGCGGGATTCCCTGAAGTCATCTGGCCCTCTGTGAGTATGGAGGGAGCCTCGAACATCCCTATCCTGTTCTGCTGAGCGTGGCTGGGATCTGGCTGTACCAGAGCTTTCCTGTTGAGCCCCCTTCCCTTGTCTTCTGCCTGCCTGCAGGGTCCTTGAGGAGGCATCTGCCAGCCAAGCTGCCAGCAAGAAGGAGACTCGCATGGAGTCATCAGGCAAGAACAAGTCGTATGATGTGCGCATCGAGAACTTCGATGTGTCCTTCGGTGAGCGGTGAGTGCAGGTGGGGAGGTGGGACAGATCCTGGCTGGGGTTTTGGACCATGGGGGATTGAGACTGGACTGGAGAGTGGTTGAGAAATTACAGAGGGTATGGGAAAGATCAGAAAGCAAGGTGGGCACCTGACCCTGTTGGCTTTGGGCTGGAGAAGTCCATGATGGTTTCTTGGCTCCAGCACAGCCTGAAATGTGCTGGGGGCAGGTGGATGCCGGTTACCTGCCTCTCCATGGCTCAGTCTGACCAGGTACCCCCCTGTTCTCTTTCTTTAGTGTCCTCCTGGCAGGAGCAGACCTGAACCTGGCGTTTGGACGCCGCTACGGGCTGGTGGGCAGGAACGGGCTAGGGAAGACCACGCTGCTGAAGATGATCGCCAGCCGGAGCCTGCGCATCCCCTCGCACATCAGCATCCTGCACGTGGAGCAGGAGGTGGCAGGGGACGAGACGCCGGCGCTGCAGAGCGTGCTGGAGTGTGACACCACTCGTGAGAGCCTGCTGCGGGAGGAGAGGGATCTGACGGCTAAGATTAATGCTGGCAGGTGAGATGTTGCCACTGGGTTTCCAGCCCTTCTACGGCCTCTTGACCACAAGGTCTCATTCTGAGGTTTCTCCCTTCAAATGAAGGGCTCCGACAGCCGTGGGCTGTATCTTGCCCACCTTAGTCTTGCATGGGGAGATCAGCATCCCCCAGCACTTAAACCCTGACCCTGGTCAGTCCCACACACTCCTCTTTGTCCTGTCCCAGGGGAGAAGGGACAGAAGGTGCCAGGCTATCGGAGATCTACGCGAAGCTGGAGGAGATTGAGGCAGACAAGGCGCCAGCGAGGTGAGACAGCCCTGTGGGCACCGCTGTCTGTTGGCATGGCCAGACCTGGGCAGTGGTTTGGGGTGTGGGGCATGGAAGGGGGATGCTGTGGCCCTGGGATCCAGCATGTGGGGTGTCCTGGTTTCGGCCCCCTTTAAACCATGACGCAGGGACAGGGGGCTCTCCCCACTGCTCTTACCTCTTCTGTCACAGCTCTGCTGGGTTAGGAGTAGTCGAGCTTCCTCCGGAAGCTGGAGGGATTTTTTTTGCCCTAAATGGTTTGCGTTGTTGCTGCTGCTCCTCTTGGACCTTCCCAGGATCCTGGTGTCTGGGGAGTGTTTCTGGGATGTTGGTGGTAGTGACCCTCTTCCTGGCCAAATTGCTGAAAACTTCTTGCAAGTCTCCTGGGACTTCACATGGATGCTGTGCCCTGCTGGGCTGCATTTCCCAGCCAAGCACTGCTCTTGGGTGTGCAGGGAAGTTTTCCTGCACCAGAATGGCTTTAAACCATGCACCAGAGTCCCCTTGGTGGCCGTGAGTCCCAGACCTCGGACTGTGCTCTGCCATTGGATGCTGTAGCTGGATTCCAGTTCTCTCCCTTTTTCCCCCAGGGCGTCCGTCATTCTCGCTGGGCTGGGCTTTAATGCAAAGATGCAGCAACAGACAACCAAGTAAGTCTTCAAACTGGGCATCGAGACAGAAATGGTTCTGGGGAGATGTTGTTCCTAGCGAGCCCTCACGCACTGCTGTGGGTGTAATGGAGGGGAGCCCTGTGGGAGAGTGAGGGTCTATTCCTGCCCATCTGATGTGGTTTCATGCTCTGGGAGGGCACTGGACCGTGGATCTCATGCTGCGCCCAAGATCTCTGCAGGGACAAGCTGTCTGGGTGACTACAGAGCCGAAAGGGCTGTAGGGGAACAGGGAGCTTGGCAGGCAGGCAAACGTGGAGCTGTTCTGCATTAAACAGTGACCCCTCTCTGCAACCTCTTCTCTCCTCAGAGAGTTTTCTGGAGGCTGGAGAATGAGACTGGCCTTAGCCAGAGCCCTGTTTGCCAGGTTGGTGTCCAGGCCTTCATGCTGTGGGGTTAACCCTCCTTGCTGTCCCTGCTGCGAGGTGCAGGGGTGCTGCCCGGGGGTCCTCTCGACTCAGGCTCTCAGGGTGGGAGCACTGGAGGCATCGCAGCTCTGTGTGTGTGGTGAAGTGCGCTCTGCACCGACCCTGTGCTCTTTTTGCTTCTGATACCCATGTCTTATTTTTCCTAGGCCGGATCTCCTTCTGCTGGATGGTAAGTTGATACTGCGAGTCCCCTCTGACACCGCTGCTGGGCCTGCCTGTGCTCTTGCTGGCGTTGCGAACGTGCCGTGGCCTTTAGCTGCCAGCTCAAAATAGCCCTTGCGTGATGGGGCTGGACTGGCAGGGCTGGCGGTGCTGCCCGGGCAGGGCGGGCAGAGCTGGCGGTGCTGCGGGGGAGTCTGTGCTCAGCAGAGCTCTGCCGCTGCCCCAGCCGGGTGGTCGAAGTGTCATCCTGCCCCAAGCGGTCCCTTTCCCTCGCCTGTCCCCGTGATGTGCCCTGGCTGCCAGCCGGCGCTGGGGGGAGTCCCTTCACCGCAGGGACCTTGGGTGGGGGGTCTGGGTGAGACGCTGCTGCTGGGCATCAGGGTCTGGGTACCGGTGTGGAGTGGGGGGAGCGTCCCTGGCTGAGTCTCGGCCCCCGTGCCCACACCCCATCACACCCTACATGCGTGGGTCCACTGAGCTCGGGGGGGAAGGTCCCCACGCAGGGTCTCTTCCTCCACAACACTGACCACTAGCCTTTCCTGTGTAAAAAAGCATAATCCAGCCATCCTCATCACTCCTGACCTCAGTGTCCCTTTCCCTTCCCTCAGAGCCAACGAACATGCTGGACGTGAGGGCCATTTTGTGGCTGGAGACCTACCTGCAGGTAGGGGGGTGGTGGGAGGCCCCGAGCAAAGGCGAGGGATGGAGATGTCCTCCAGGCTGGTGTCTCGCCTCGCTGGGTGCTGGGACCAAGCCCTGCACTCTGCCTTGATGACGCTCAGGCCTCCCTCTCGCTGTCTCCTCCAGACCTGGCAGTCGACCATCCTCGTGGTGTCCCACGACAGGAACTTCCTGAACGCGGTGGCCACGGACATCATCCACCTGCACTCGCAGCGGCTGGACACGTACCGCGGGGACTTTGAGAACTTCATGAAGATCAAGGAGGAGCGGCTGAAGAACCAGCAGCGAGAGTACGAAGCCCAGCAGCAGTACCGTGAGCACATCCAGGTACTGGGAGAAGCTGGTAGTGCTGGGCACTCTTCTCCCAGCCTTGTCCCTCTCTCCATGCTTCTAGACCCGTGGATGTGGCTGTATTGTTGCAGGAGGTTTGGCAGCAGAGTGGGGTGGCTGGGGCTGAAGGGGACCTACGGCTCTCTGATGCTTTTCTCTCTCGTAGGTTTTCATTGACCGCTTTCGTTACAATGCTAACCGGGCGTCCCAAGTGCAGAGCAAGCTCAAGCTGTTGGAGAAGCTGTGAGTGCCTGTCCTGCTCCTCTCTGGGAAGGGACAGTGCTCGTGGGAAGAAACAGAGGTTCCCAGGGTGCCTGGGAGATAGAGGGGTGGTTTGGGCTTTGGGTTCTCTGTCTCTGGTCCAGAGGCTTTGGCTAGATGAGGTGTTACAGAACTGAAGACTTTATTTGGGCTTCTGGCGTGGGAACAAACCCCCAGTGCAAGGCAGCTTTGTTATGTGTCTCCCTTTCTTCCAGGCCAGAGCTGAAACCTGTGGACAAGGAATCTGAGGTGATCATGAAGTAAGTGTCCCCTGAACCCTTGCTTGGAGGGCCCCTGCCCCTGTTTCTGACGTGAGCTCCTCCTGGGTCCTGTCCTGGCTGGGACAACCATCCCTTCCTGCGGGCCAGCCTTACTCTGACAGGGAGCCCAGACAGGGCCCTGCATTCAGGTTGGGTTCCCTCCTGGGGCCAAGGCTGCAGATCTGTGTCCCCTTCTTGAGACCATCCTTCCCAGAGGCCCTGCATGGTAGGGAAACCCCCTTGCCACTTGGGGGGTTGCAGAGGTTGTCCTGGGGAGCTGGGAGCCGGGTCTCTGAAGTTCCTGGCCATCTCTCGCCTCTTTCTGCCTTCCCAGGTTTCCTGATGGCTTTGAGAAGTTCTCCCCCCCAATCCTGCAGCTAGATGAAGTAGACTTCTATTACGACCCAAGTCACTACATCTTTCATTCCCTCTCTGTCTCTGCTGACCTGGAGTCCCGTATCTGTGTGGTATGTGGGATCGCAGAGTAACGGTGGCTACGAGGGACCTTGGGAGGCCCCTGCTCAAAGCAGGGCCAGCTTTGATGTTAGGTCAGGTTGCTCGGGTCCTGGTCCAGTTGAATTCTGGATATCCAGTGGGGGACTATTTCTCCCATTCCTCTGGGTCCCATTGCAGCATTTCATCATCCTCATTTTGAGGAACATTTTCCCTAATACCAGTTAGAATTTGTGACTCGTGCCTGTTGCCCTTCATCCTTTCACCGGGTGCCTCTGAGAAGAGACTGGGTCCATCTTCTCTGTAAGTCCCTGTTAGCTGACAACAGCAGCATATAGGGGGGACTCTTTCTACATTGGATGGGCAGCAGAGAGACACTCTGCTTGCAAATAAGGCTGGGACCAGGTAATCCTTAGGCTCAAGGGTTGGGGAGGGAACATCTTCTAGCACTGCTGCCTGTGCTGCTCATCAGTGATAGAAATACAGCTTCCAGGTAGCTGGAGTCACTGGTAAGACTCTCATCCTGCCCCTCTCCGCTGCGTGATCATCCAAGAGAGCTGAAATTCCCTGATCACTGCCCCCTTCTCCGAAGTGCTTTCATGGGTTTCACGTTCTCCAATGCTGCTGCTGCTTCTCTAGGTTGGGGAAAACGGAGCTGGCAAGTCGACCATGCTAAAGATCTTAATGGGGGAGCTGGCACCAGTCAGAGGGATCAGACATGCTCACAGGTACCTGGTAGGAAGGGCTGGGGGCTGGGAGGAATGGTGCTTCTGGGCTGTGCTTTGGAGCGATGGCTGCCCGAGTGATGGGGATGGGTCCTGCACACCCCCACATATGTCCTCCTTCCCGTAGCTGCAGCTGCGAACACCGTGGTTGCAGGGCCTGGTACCAGCTCCCGATCTCTCTTCTCATTCTGCAGAAACCTAAAGATTGGTTATTTCAGCCAGCACCACGTGGATCAACTGGATTTGAACATCAGTGCTGTAGAGTTACTGGCAAGAAAGTTCCCGGGTGAGTTTTGGAGGTCCCAGGAGATCTGGGCCATTGAGGTCTCCTTTGCCAGGCAGCACTGATTTGTTCTGTGGCCCTGGGCAGAAGGCTCTGTCATATCAGTGCTTAAGGGACACCACCTGCTCTGGGATAAGCCCCACGTCCAGCCAAGTTCAGGACACCAGCCACAAGAAGCAGGGGTAGCTGGTGGTCTGCAAACCTCAGGCTGGTGCTCCACCATGGCCGGGTTTTGGGGGCAGATGACCTGCTTTCCTGCTGGGCACAGAATGAGCACCAGCTCCCCCTTTCCCAGCTGCCAAAACCTCTGGCTCCCCTCTCCGCCACTGGACATTATGTAACGCAGTGACAGGGAATTGGGGGCAGTGTCACTTGGAGTCAGTCACCAGCCCTGCAGCCCCTGTCCCGATGGTGTCAGGTTTTCCCCGCAAACCCCCTGCTTGGGAGGGAGTTGCCTGGAAGCGGCTCCTGAATTCCTCCCCCACCATCCCGGTCTGGCAGAGGCTGCCCAGCCGCGGTGCCCCCCGAGCTCGCGGCGCTGAGGGCCCTGTGTCACGCCGGGTGTGCCATAGCTGTGTTGTGACACGCTCCTGCAGGGAAGACGGAGGAGGAGTACCGGCATCAGCTGGGGAGCTACGGCGTCTCGGGGGAGCTGGCCGTGCGTCCCGTGGCCAGCCTGTCTGGAGGTCAGAAGAGTCGTGTGGCCTTTGCCCAGATGACTATGTCCTGGTAATTTTCTCCCAGATGCTGTTAACTTTTGCATGGCTCCATCCCTGCTTCACCGGGAGGAAGGCGGGCATTCAGGGACTTTCTGCTGCCCTGCAGAAGCCTCGTCCTTGGGACTTTTGTGGGGAGGGAGGTTGTGACCTAGGGGGGACTGTGTGGAAGGAGCCAGGTGGCTTTCTCCTACTGCTTTGGGGTCACAGGGATAAGAGGTGTCTCTGGAACTGGGCAGCACCAATCCTGGGGCCAGGGACATGCTGGTGGCTGTGGCCCTGAGTGGCTAAAGCAGCAGCCTGGCGGAGGTCGCTGTAGTGTGATGGGGTGCGTACCTGTTCCAGTGTGTGCTCAGAGCCGTCTTCTCTTCCAGTCCAAACTTCTACATCCTGGATGAGCCAACAAATCACCTGGACATGGAGACCATCGAGGCACTGGCAAAGGCACTGAATAAGTTCCGGGTAAGGTTCTCTTGGCAAGATCTCCCATTTTTCTAACACTTCGTGCAGCCTCCAGCTCGTTACTTGGTATCTCAGCCAGAGGTGGATGGTCGAATACCAGTGGTGGCTTCAAGTCCAGGGCAGAATTTGGGAAGTCGGTCATGCTGCTGCCCTAACTGTCCATCCTCGTGGTTTGTTTCACTGGCTGGCTTTGGCTCGGGGTGGCCAGGAGAGGCCACAGCAGACCAGAGAGCACCTTGTCCCCCATCTTAACCGGTCACCTACACCCTGTGACTTCTCATGTGCTGCATGTGGCACTCAGCCCTGGCTTAGGACCACTTGGATCTTCTTTAGGCACATTTAATGGCTGATCTCCAAAAACTCAGCCTCCAGATACTGCTGTGATCAACCTTTTTCTCACTGGTTTGTAGTTGCTCGGGTTGGGGCAGTTTTCCTGTGAAAGAAAAGCTTAACTGAGGTTGCTGGGGGCCTTGCCCAGCCACCTTTTGACTGTTACTGACTCCACCTGGAATCTCTGTCCTTGCAGTTGTCAGAGACGTGGAGAGCCAGTAACAAACCCTGCACTTGCCCTCGGACAGAGGCTAAATACGTTACTGCTGCACATGCCGCCTCCGTACGTGATCTGTCTGTCCCCCGGAAGGAAGGAGAGGCTGGCATTAGGTCCCTGCTAGTGAATCACAGAATCACAGAATCATCTAGGTTGGAAAGGACCTTGAAGATCATCTTAGTCCAACCGTTAACCTAGCACTGGCAGTTTCCAACTACACCATATCCCTCAGTGCTAAGTTGACTCTACTCTTAAACCCCTCCAGGGATGGGGACTCCACCACCTCCACGGGCAGCCCATTCCAACGCCTAACAACCCGTTCTGTAAAGAAATGCTTCCTAATATCCAGTCTAAACTTTCCCTGGCGCAACTTGAGGCCATTGCCTCTTGTCTTATCGCTCATTACTTGGTTAAAGAGACCAAGAAATATCATTCCTTTTTCCCTGGAGTGGGTGGAAGCCCGAAGTCCTGGGCACGGGCTGGACAGGGGCGCAGGATCTCCACACCAGCAGCGCTGGGCCCTGGGCTGTGCTCCACTAAGTTCCCTTTTTTCCCCCCTTGTGTGTTGGCAGGGCGGTGTAATTCTGGTGTCCCACGACGAGCGCTTCATCCGCCTGGTGTGCCAGGAGCTGTGGGTGTGCGAGAACGCCACCGTGACCCGCATCGAGGGCGGCTTCGACCAGTACAGAGACATCCTGAAGGAGCAGTTCCGGAAGGAGGGTTTCCTATAAGGGAGGCGGGAGCCGGACTGCACCGGGGGCTGGAGCGCGAAGCTCAGCCGCCTCAGCATCCATCCCAACTGTGCCTGGCAGAGCGCCGAGGACGCTGCTGCCCGCATGGACCGTCAGCCATGCCATCAAACCGCCACCTGAACTGCTGTCCCCCGCCGGGGCCCGGCGGAAGGACAGCGGGGGAGCCGGGGCCCGGTGTGCGCGTGTGGCCGGGGGCACACCGGGGGCTCTGCCGCCGGGAAAGGCTCCGGGGCTGCTGCTCTGCCGAGAGGAGGGAAAGAGGTGTCGCGTCCCGACCACCCCCCCTGGTTTAACTCCGTGCTCTGGAGGGCAGGAGAGGAGCTGTTCTCCGTGTTTCCTCGCTTCCCCCTCTTGCCTTTTTATTTCTTTTTTTGTTTTGGTGGGTTTTTTTTCCAAACTGGCTGAACACTACTCCGGCTCCATCACATGCCACCCTCCCCTCTGCCGCCCTGGAGGGAAATGAGGCCTTTGCTGCTAAAAGTGACCCCTGCCTCTTCCCCCCGCCCCTGGAAGCGGGGCTGGCTTGGCCTGTCCTCCCCAGGGGCTTGTGTCTGTAGTGCCGAGGGGGCCGGAGCCCGGCGCTGCCTGGGCCCCGCTCCCCGCTCCCTTCCCCGCGCTGCTGCCGGTACCCCCTCGCCTCGCTGCCTGCCTTGCCGTTCCAGCCGGCCCTGGGGTGGGCTGCTCGGCCCCCTCCTGCCCGCCCGCACAGAGGTTGCCGTGTAAATAAACCCAGGACGCAGCGGGTGCAGCGCTCTCCTTTCCTCGGGGGGGCTTGAATTTGGGGGTGGGGGGGTGGCCGGCAGCACAAGGCTGTTTGGGGCGGGGTGGGGGGGGGAGATGCTTTGTAGATGGGCCTCGCCAAATTAAATGGCTCCTTAGTGGAGGGGGGGGGGGGGCGACGGGCTGGTGCCTGGGGTGGGTTGTGCGGGGTGGCCCACGGGGCTCCTGGGGGCCGCGGGCCACCTCGGGGGGCTCGGAACGGGAGCGAGCGCTGGATCCGGTTGTGGTTTGGGGGCGGCGAGACACCGGGGGCAGAGGGTGGGAGGGAGGAGGGGACAGAGCAAGGCGAGGGGGGGGCCCTGGCAGCCCGGGGAAGGGGGGTGGGGACCCCCCGGGGTGGTGGGGTGCTGAGGGGGCATCGGTGTGCCCAGTGGGGGGGGGGGTGCCGGCGTGGCCAGCCCCGCTGCACGGCGGTGTCCCGGTACCGGTGGCAGCCGGTGCCCCGCGGCCTTGTCCGCGGCCCCAGCCCCGCGCCGGTAGAGGCGGACCCCCCCCCCCCACCTCCCCCCAAACCGGGGCGAGGCCCCGCCCCCGCCTTCCCCGCCACCAGGTGGTCCCGCCCCTGCGGCCGGGGCGGTGCTCGAGCCTGGCTCCGACCGGCGGCGGGCACCCACCGCACCGGGCAGGGCAGGGCGGGATGAGCGCCGGTGGGGAGGCGGCAGGTGAGGGGCGCGGGGCCGCCGCCGCCGCCGCCCCCCCCCTCGGAGGAGCGTTCCCCCGCGGGGGGCCGCGCTCGGCGGGGAGCAGCCCCGTACCCAGCCCCGGATCCCCCGTGCCCGAGGAGGTGAGCGGGGGGGGCTCCGTGGGGTACCCGCGGGGGAAGGGCGGGGGGGGGAGGGGTGTCGTGTGTGTGTGTGTGTGTGTGCGGGGGGGGGGGTGGCGGGGGGGGTCCTGTGTGTCTCTGTGTGTGTGTGTGTGTGTGTGTGCGCGGGGGGGGGGGGGTCGTGCGTGTGCGCGGGGGGGTCGGTTGTTTTTACGCCGGGGAAGTCGTCTGTGTTTGTGTGTTGTGTGCGCTGGGGGGTCGTGAGTGTGCGCGGGGGGGTCGGGTGTCGAGGAGGGCTGTGCGGGGGGGGGGGGGGCCTCTGTGTGAGTGTGTAGCGGGGGGGCTCTGTGTGTGAGTGGGGGGTGGGCTGTGTGTGAGTGTGTACGGGGGGGGCTGTGTGTGTGTGTGAGTGTGCGCGGGGGGGTGGTAGGGGTTGGGGGGGGCGGTTGTGTGTGTGCGAGGAGCCCGGGGGGGGGCGGCTGTGGGTGCGGGCGGGGGATGGTGCCCGGGGCGCGCGCGCGCGTGTGTGTGTGTGTGTGTGTGTGTGTGTGTGTGTGTGCGCGCGGCGGCGACACGCGGGGTCCGGGGGGGGGGGGCGGCGCGGCCGGGTTCCTGCGTGGCCGGGTTGTACCGCGGCGTGTGCGTGCCGGGGCGGGCCGGGGGCTGCGGGGGGGGCGGGGGGGCTGTTGTGTGCCGGTTCCGGGAATGGAGAGCGGGGGGCGGGGGGGGCAGAGGGTGTCCTGCGGCCGTGCGTGTGCGGGTGTTGCCCGTGCGGGGGGGGTGTCCGTGCGCGGGGGTGGGGTCGCGCCCCCCCGGCGGCCGGTCGGGGCAGGACCGGGAGCGCGGCGCCATCTTGGGAGCCATCAGGTGCCCGGCGCGGGGACGGGCGGCGGCGAGGGAGGTCTGGGGGGGCCGCCCCCTCCCCTCCCTTCCCCTCCCCGGCCCTGCCCGCCTTCCCGCGGGGGGGAGCTGTGCAGCCCGTCCCCAGGGTCTCCCCTCGGTCCCCGGGGAGGGGGGGGCGGTGTGTGTGTGTCTGCGTGTGTGTGTGTCTGCGTGTGTGTGTGTCTGCGTGTGTGTGTGTCTGCGTGTGTGTGTGTGTGTGTGTGTGTGTGTGTGTGTGTCTGCGTCTGCTCCCCCTCCCCCGGCTCGGGGGGCGCCGGCGCGGGGGTGGCTCCGCCGCGGGCTCCCGGCCCTTCCCGGTGGTTCCGCGCCCCGGGCCGTGGGTCCCCGCGCTCCGCCCGCGGGCCCTTGTCCCGAGCGGCGCCGGGCTCTTCCGGCTGACCCGGGAGCGGCCGGGGAAGCCCAAATCGCGGGCGCCCCCCCAGCCCCGGCGCCTTCCCCCTCCGGCCTTGAGTCAGCCGGCCGTGGGTGGACATCCCCGGTACCGGGGCTCCCGAGGCTCTGACTCACGCCCTGCCCGGCGGCTGCTGTGCTTTCGGGGTGTCCCATCGTGTCGTCACTGCATGTCTGTGTGTGTCCCCCCACCCCGCCCTGTGATCTGGGTTTTTAAGGGAAGAGCTGCCCGCATCTGTCGAGCCAGATGATGCAGATGGGTTACGGGAAGGATGGATGTTCGGGTGACCTAAATATTATGTGCTTGTATAATTGCCTGGCGGTCCAGGGCTGCCTGCTGGGGTCAGTTGTGGTACTCGGCTCGGGTAGGGGTATCCAGGGAGTTTAATCGACACGTGGCGTTTGTTGCAGCCGTTGCAGAAGCGACAGAGAACTGTGGAGGATTTCAACCAGTTCTGCACCTTCGTTTTGGCCTACGCGGGCTACATCCCCTACCCTGAAGAGGTAAGCGGGCTTGCAGGGTGTCCCTCTACAAAAGGACTGGTTCCTCTGGGCTTCCTGCCATGTGTAGACCCAGCTCCTGATTCTCCTGCTGGAGAGTGGTTCCTCATCCCCAGCCCCTTCCTCCTTACCCTGAATGTCTGTGCTGCAGCCTCCCACGCTAGTCCTGCTTCTTCCCCTCTTGCAGAATGAGCCCTGGACCCACGGAGGCAGCATGAGTCCCCAAAACAGCACGGGGAGCACTCAGGACAGCGATAGCTGGGCCTCGTCCCACTCCTCCGACTGCCATGTCCTGACGGAGGACGGGAGGAGCAGGAACGCCACGGCCAGGGGGGCTGTGGACAACAGCCTGCTCGTGAGCTGCCCTGCCTTCCCCACCGGCTTCTATGATGTCCGGCCCCAACAAACCAAACGGAAGAAACCACCAGCAAAGAAACTCATTTTGGAGCAGGAGGTGGAGAAGAGGGTGCCGCCGAGCACTGGGAAGAGCTTTGGGGCAGAGCAGGACGGGGCGAAGGAGCTGGCTGCGCTGGAGGGACAGGTGCCTCCCGTGAAAGAGCAGCTCTTGGAGCCTTCCCTCAACCCGGCTGTGGACGCCCAGCCCAACTCCCTCCTGGAGGAGCTGATGAAGGAGGAAAAGGACTGGATACACGGAGCGCAGGGGACCGAGAAGCCAGCAGCAAATGATCCTCAGCTACAGGAGCACGAACCCTGCTCTGGAGGGAGGAAAAGCCCCAGTTCTTGTAGTACCTTGGACCAAAGCGAAGGAGAAGACACAAGCAGGGGGAGCTCCCAACTTAATGGTGAGTGTCCAGGGGAGCGCAGCGGGCCCTGTTGCGCTTCAGCCAGTGCCGAATATTCTCCCCCCCTCAGCTGGAACCCCCCATGCTGGCTGCAGGGAGGGCTTGTCGATGGCCCAAGCCTCTCCCAGCAAGGGGAGTACCTTCGGGACTGGGGGGGACCGAAGAGCAGAGGGCAGGGAGCTGGCCTGCCCTTTGGCAGCTCTGCTTTGCAGAGTGAGCAGTACAGAGCTGAAACGTGTCTGAAGTGGGGTGTAGGCTGCCTTGCTCATCTGGTCTTTTTTTTTTTCCCCCTCTCTTTTTTTTTTTTCTCCCCTTTTGCAACTTTAGCAGTCGAATTTGCAGCAGCTCCCAACACCAAAGCAGAAGGTGAGTGGGGGGCTGTCACGTTTAACACCAGTGGAACGGGCTAGTCTGGCCACAGCCGGACCTGCGGCTGGTAAGGTGGTTTCTGACCGGTGTCTCTCTCCCTGACCAGACGACGATGCCTGGGATCTGATCACCTGCTTCTGCCTGAAGCCCTTCGCGGGGAGGCCCATGATCGAATGTAACGAATGTGCTACCTGGATCCACCTCTCTTGTGCCAAGATCCGCAAATCCAACGTGCCTGAGGTTTTCATCTGCCAGCGATGCCGCGATGCCAAGCAGGAGATTCGCCGCTCGAACCGAGCTCGGACGGTGCCCCGCAAGCGCTTCTGTGACTGAAACTCCTCCAGAGCAGGGAGGCTGGGGGTCCCCTTTTTAAACCGAAGACTGTAGCCCGGTTTGGCTAGACAATCAATGCACAGTAATGGCAGGGGAGGGGCTGCGCCACGGGGCTGGACTGTCCCCCTTGCTCTTCTGACTCCTGGAAGCTGCCACGCGTGTCCTCCCTGGGGACAGTGTTGGCCATGGAGCTCAGTTACCCCAGAGGTGGCGGGGGGAGAGGAGGGTGGTCCAGCCGTGCGCTAGGTCACTCGGAAACATCTCTGTCCTCGCACGAAGCTGGCTCAGTGCCTTTCCCCAGGGCAGCCGAGGAGAACCTAGTCCAAGTAGTTTTTCTGTGGTGTGGTGGAAGCTTACACTTATCCCAAGATGTGACTCCCCTTCCTCCTTTTTCCTCACCGTTTATCCTTTCCTTGCCTCGGACCTTCAGGTGGGTGGCAATGGCAAAGCCCCGGTGACCCAGGTTCTCCTCCAGCAAGTAGGTGCAGCCCAGGCAAGCTCCCTCCATGTAGTGTGCCACTCTCCAGGGCGGGAGGGGAAGGGACGGCTCTGCGTCTTGGGGGTACTGGTGGAGCCATCCATCTCTGGCTCATCAGCCTCGTAGGCTGCACAGGGGAGGTCCTTCCCCTGGCCCATGGTGCTCCTGGTTTCATTTGCTGTGCCCATGGCCCCAGGATAGGCCTGTTGAGTCAGGAGCAGCAAAGACATCCTCTAGTAAATGATTACAAAGGCTGTTCTTGCCGAGCAGCCCTCCTTGGTTCATGGTCTCCAGTTACACTGAGGTCTCCAGTGTGAAGGGTGGTGGGATTCCTGGCAGGAGACTTGAAGTTATCCTCAGAGCTGGCTGTGGCAGGGCTGGGATCCCTTTGGAAGGGAAGCAGGAGAGTGCTCTGGTTAGCTTTCCATGTTTTCCACTTCCAGTTTAAAACAACTGAAGCTTGTACGCTGTGGCCATCTGCCTGCAGGGCTGTCTGGTGAAGCATCAGCTTCAACACCAGCTGGATGCTGAGACCTGAGCTCAGATGGGGCCAGGAGCTGGGAGGGCCTGGCTTCCCAGTGCTCCCTCCATCACATAAGTGGTTTTTTTTTTTTTTTTTTCTGGACATGTAGAGTGAAACCTAATGACTTGTCAAGAGTGGGCCTTGAGCCCCTTCTGCTATGCAACTGCTGCTCTGGAGACACAGGATGTGCCCTCTCCAGGCCCCTGGTTCAGTTTGGCAGTGGAAGGCTTTTCCCCCTCCATGTCCCCTGTGCGTGGTGTGTGTGTGTATGTGATTTCCTGGGGCCCCACGTGCACTAACCGTTGGATCCCACCTTCTCCTCGCAGCCCCTCCAAAGAGCCTGGCCCATGTGCCTTCTGCACTTTCCCTGGGGGACTCAGACCCCACTCCTGTCCCAGTGACACTCGGCTCCTGGCGTGCCACTGCTCGCAGCAAGGAGTGGGACAATCCCCACTTGCCAGTCCCCACGACTATGTTTCTTAACTGGGTTCTTTCCTACTTGCACATCTGGTTACTGTGGGACCACAGCTGGGGGAGGGTGTGGGGCAGCCCCCTGTCACTCAGCAGCCCCCAGGCTCGTCCCTGTGCCTCTCTCCTCCTGTGGAAAGCCTGGGCCCCAAAAGTGCTTTATGTTTTTATAGTTACTTTGTATTGATATGTAAAATAGCGAATTCTGGTCCTTGCCCTGTGGAGTGTGGCTGGAGTCTTATGTATATAATAAAGTACTTTTGCCATAATGGTGGTGGCTTTGGCGTAGTCTTGCATCCCTCTGAGACCTGAGCGCTCCCCTTCTGCTGTAGCTGGAAGGGGACCTGGTGTGGGGATCCCACCCAGTCCTGCTTCCCCCCCTCCCCCGCCCCAGGTAAACACCGAGCTGCACAAACAACAGGGAACAAGCAGACCAGTGCATCTTGTATTTAATGGAGTGATGACCGCTTCCCTGCCCTGCTGCAGCACACAGGGATGCTCCACAGGAAGGTCCTCGGGAGGTGCGTGGGCTGGGGGACGGCCATCTTCGAGGCTGCAGCCAGCTCTTCATGGGTTGCTCCAAAGCAGCAGCAGGTCCGATGGCTCGGGGAGGAAGGGTGTCCACGCACTCTTGCTGTGACTCTTAAGGCACATCAGTATTTAGCTCAAAAGCTCTTGGGCTTTGACAAAACTTCCCTGTCTCCACTCTGGAGTAGAACTAAGATTTAGTGTTGGCAGCAGTTCAGGTGCCAAAGGATCCAGTTTTCTCCACAAATTAAGTCTGTTATTCCAGCACAGAGGTAGCACTGGCTTCCCCTGCAGATCCGGAGGTGTGCCAGCTTCCATCAAGCCGTGGGGTCAAATGGGGGATACAGTGAAGGACAGGGCAAGAAGGCACTGGGGGCCAAGCGCTGGCCTGGCTAGAGCAGGAGGAGGTCAGCGTTTGTGGGGACCCTTACCAAAGCAGGGCACTGCTGGTACAACGTGTCGGTCCTGAGGCAGTTGCGCTGGGGCAGAGGCAGCGAATGGTCTAAGCAAAACCGGGCATGGTTTCTATGCTAGAGGCCAAAGCTGGGTTTGTGCAGCCAAGCAAGCATCCAGGTGAGTGAGGTGCAGGGGGGTTCTACTCCTCCTTGGCCCAGACGGAGCCATTTGCCTTCTCCTCCAGGTGGGGAATCACTGCCTCGGTGTAAAACTTCTCCAGCTTGGGCACTGTCTGCCCCCAGAACTCGGCGTCAAACTCCACAGGGACCACAGCCGTCTCCTTGGTGGTATGCACCACAAAGTCAGCCCGCTGGAAGTCGGCAGCCGCCAGCTGGCACTGGACCTGGGTGAAGTAGGCATGATCCTTCTTCAGGGCATAGGAGTCCCCGTCCAACTCCAGGCAGAAGTCCTTGTCCTTGCAGGCCTCGCGCACCGTCCTGTTCCTGTGCTTGTAGGGACACTTCACCTCCAGCAGCCCCAGGGCCCTCCCCGTGGCCGCCTCCTTGATGATGCCGTCTGGGCTGGCAGCAATCCAGTTCTTGTCCCGGTGAATGAAGAGGCCACAGTCATCCACCCACACCGGCTTGCCCAACGCCTGCGACTTCATCTGCTCATAGGCCTTCACAGCCGCCTTCTCTTTGCGGATCCCCCAGGCCATGGCTGGTGTCTGCACCCCAGGGCTGGAGCTCACCACCGCTTTCAGGTAGGACTGAGGCACTTCAGTCGTCTTGTTGTTGGCGAACTTGCTGTTGGCGATCTTGGGAGCCACGGAGGCGGTGATGCGGTTCTCCCGCCACTTGTACCAGTTGGGGTTGCTCCGCTGGCCCCGGGTCTCCTTCTCCACCCATGGGATGTCCTGGCTCTCCAGGGGGGGCAAGAATTGGCTCCAGGCCTCGCTTGACTCAGCCCCAGGCTTCTGCAGATGTGGGTCAGGTCTGGCCAAACTGGCGGCTCCTTTGGCATCAGGCGGCTTCTGGGTTGCAGAGCAACTCCCAGCAGATCCTGTGTGCTGGTCCCTGGCATCTCCTTGGCCTCCACGAGATGTTGTGGGTCTCGGCTGAGTGGAGCCTGACTTTGCTCCACGAGATGTTGTGGGTCTCGGCTGAGTGGAGTCTGACTTTGCCCCACGGGATGCTGTGGGTCTCGGCTGAGTGGAGTCTGACTTTGCCCCACGGGATGCTGTGGGTCTCGGCTGAGTGGACTCTGACTTTGCTCCACGGGATGCTGTGGTTCTTGGCTGAGAGGAGTCTGGCTTTGCCCCGCGGCTGGGGCCAGCAGCCCCGGCAGCCAGAGCACTCCTGGATCGGCTGCCCACAGCCACGGCCTTGGCCTGGGTGGCCGAGGGGGAAGGTGGCAACGCAGCGGGGGTGGTTTTGGAGGCAGCTGTGGCTGGCTGAGGGGATGATGTGCTGGTGGGATCCTTCCTGGGTCTCCCCATCACTATGCGTCAGAGGGTCTCGTGCTGTGGGTATGGAATAAAGTTGAATGCATGTCCCCAAAACACAAATTTCCCTTTCCTTCGTCCTCCCTGCACCTGCCTGTATTGGGTTTGCATGGCAAGGTTTTGGTATCAAGGGGACTACAGGGGTGGCTTCTGTGAGAAGCTGCTAGAAACTTTCTTAGTGTCTGATAGAGCCAATGCTAGCCGGCTCCAAGATGGACCCGCTGCTGGCCAAGGCCAAGTGCATCAGCAACAATGGTAGTGTCTCTGTGATAACATATCTAAGAGGGAAAAAAAACTGTGCAAGGGCAACTGTAGCTGGAGAGAGAAATGAAAATATGCAAGAGAAACAACTCTGCAGAACCAAGGTCAGTGAAGAAGGAGGGTGAGGAGGTGCTCCAGGGACCAGAGCAGAGATTCCCCTGCAGCCCGTGGTGCAGCCCATGGTGAGGCAGCTGTGCCCTGCACCCAGGGAGGCCCACGGGGGAGCAGAGACCCACCTGCAGCCCAGGGAGGACCCCACACCACAGCAGGTGGGTGCCTGAAGGAGGCTGTGACCCCGTGGGAACCCCACGCTGGAGCAGGCTCCTGGCAGGACCTGTGGCCCCGTGGAGAGAGGAGCCCACTCTGGAGCAGGTTTGCTGGCAGGACTTGAGACCCCACAGGGGACCCACACTGGAGCAGTCTGTTCCTAAAGAATTGCACCCCTGAAAGGGACACACACTGGAACAGTTTGTGAAGAACTGCAGCCCATGGAAAGGACTCATGCTGGAGAAGTTTGTGGAGGACTGTGTTGTGGGAGGGACCCCACGCTGGAGCAGGGGAAGAGTGTGAGGAGTCCTCCCCCGAGGAGGAAGCAGCGGTAGAAACAATGTGTAATGCACTGACCTCAACCCCCATTCCCCATCCCCCTGCGCCGCTGGCAGGGAGGAGGTAGAGAAATTGGGAGTAAAGTTAAGCCTGGGAAGAAGGGAGGGGTGGAGGGAAGGTGTTTTAAGATTTGGTTTTATTTTTCCTTACTCTACTCCGATTTTGACTGGTAATAAATTAATTTTCCCCGAGTTGAGCTTGTTTTACTCATGTCGGTAATTGCTGAGTGATCACTCCTTGCCCTCATCTCGACCCACGACCCTTTCGTCATCTTTCCTCCCCCCTGTCCAGCCGAGGAGGGCAGGGATAGAGCAGCTCTGGTGGGCACCTGGCACCCAGCCAGGGTCAGCCCACCCCACTCCCCGGGGTGCAGGCTGCCCCGGGGCTCTGTCCCCACGCCTTCTCCCTCGGGTGACACACCGCGGTGCTGGGCTGCTTCTGCACACCCCCCCCCGGAACCCAGTCCTGGGTGGGGGCTTGTGCTTCTGCCCCGTGGCGACCCAGAGGGGAGGGTGAGGGGGGGGGGGGGAACAGCACGGTCTCCCCCTAGGGAAGTGGGAGCGGTGCCCGCGGGTGCCGCGGCTGCGCGGGGACCAGGCGGGGCCCCCCGAGGGCCCATCACCCCCCCCGGCGTGGGACACGGCGTGGGGGTGGGAGGCGCTCGGGGAGGCCCTCGCAGCACCGCCCCGGGGGTCCCCACGCGTGCCCGGGGCCCGGTACCGCCGCCCGCTCTCACCGCTCCGCCGCCGCTCCGGAAGCGCGTCCCGCCCGCACCACGTGCCCGCGTGGGCGGCCCCGGGGGGGGGGGGACGACGACACGGGGGGGGGGACACACGACACACGCGGGGTGCGGGGCTGGGTGCCCCCCGCCCTGCCCGCCGCTCCCCGCTAGAGGGAAGCAGCCGCTCGGCCATCCCCATCCCCGCCCGCCGGGGATCTGCCCGGACCTGCCCCGTCCCCCCCTTCCAGCACCCCCTCACCTCCCCTTTTCCCCTCTGCGTCCTTCCCACAACACCTCTGCGCCCCCCCCCCCCCCCCCCCGCGCTGCCCCCAGCCCCGCCAACATCATTTTGCTCTGGACTGGGGACAAGCCCCTACAGCTCCCTCTGCGCCCTGCTCGCCCTCCCCCCGCCATGGGCCTGCCGACATGGTTTCTCTTACAGATCCTCTTCTCCCGGCCCCTTCTCTCCAGCCTCACTCCTCAGCCGCCGCTCCCCGGGGAGGGAACCCCAGCCCGGTGGACCCCCTCGCTGCCCGCGGGCAGGGGTCGGTGCCTGGCAGGGAAACGGGCCAGCAGGGCCCTACCTGGCCCCCAGCACCCCACCTTCACCCTCGGGCTCCCGTGTGAAGGGTCAGGCTGGCCTAACGGGACCCCCCGCCACACTGCTGAGCCCCGATTGCTGCTGGCACCGTGCTGGCCCAAACCACCACGGTCCACCACCACCAGACCCTCGGAAGAAGGACAGCAGCAAGAAACCAGAGCGGTAATACAGACCCTCGGGCACGCCGCTGCCCGGCTGTGCTGCTGTGCAAGGAGGGTCCCTGCGCACCGCCGAGGCACCCCACCTCGGAGCCCCGGCAAAGGCTTCGGCCGCTGTGCAGGAAGCGCAGAGGCAGGCGTCAGCACCACGGCGCTTCCTGAAACCCACGGAGTTTCGATTCCAGCAGCGAGCCTGACGCCTCGGCGGGAGCCGTGGTGAGCCAGCCGCTGAGTAAGCCCAGCTGCCCCAGTGGGGCGGCTGCTGCGAGAGCCCCGTGCCCACAAGCCCCCACTATTCTCAGCTGCGGGAAGGAAACCCAGCAGCCACCAGCACGTGTCCTGGGTCTGCGCTGGAGCCACACTTCCAGCCCCATCTGCCTGCGCCAGCATCCTGTGAGGGTCTCGGTTAAGCCTGGGCAAGAGCGCTGGCAGCTTTCCCAGCTCCTCTCCCCAGGGATCCCCGATGTCTCCATGAGCCATCTCTATCTTTGCTGATGCTTCATTTCCTCCTGCCTTCTCCCTCCAGCCCCTCTGTGACTCTCTGCAGCTGGGCAGACCAATATTGCACAGGTTAAACCAAGGTGCACCTGATTTTTGACCAGAAACAACACCAGCATTCCCCTCCTCCTCCATAGCTACTCCTCCTCAGGATCTCCTTTAATTCGTGCTGATTAATGAGCAGCAGACAGCTGAACAGGACATCCCTGCCTGCCCCTCTCTCTGCCGGCAGAGCCTCTGCCTGTGCAGCCCTCAGCTGGGTCTGAGCAGCCACAGCTGCATTGAGCGCAGTTGCTGCCAGCCTGACACTGGCTGGTATCTCCTTGGATTTCAGGTTATTTCTTCCCATAGCATTAAATTCACAGGGCTTATCAGTAACTCAGGACCTGAGAGTATCTGGAAGAGCTTTGTGGTCCATGCTCCAGCCAGCCCTATCTCTGGGTGACAATTCAGCTCAGTAAACCCAGAACACGGTACTCCCACCAGATTTGGGGGTCATACCCCAATCACGACCAGTCCCTCGGGCAGTACAACCGCTGCTGGTGAGCGCTGCATGGGGTTGCTGGGGTGCCAGGGTGCTGAATGAAGCCATTGGGCTGAGCCAGGCCTGTGTTTGTAGGGTTTAACGCATGCCTTAGCTCAGCTGAAAAGCAATGCCGAGCTCTCCGAGGGTCTATTTGTGGCTGTGACGAGCTGCTGTAGGGAAGCTGTGACGGTGCAGAGCGGGGACACGCATGTCTGTTGGCTGATGCTGGTGTAAGCAGTGTATGGAGCAGGATGAAGCCCCGTCTGCCTTTCCCCGGGGCTGCTGCGGATCGCCGGCAGTCTGAGGGGGGCTCAGCTGTGCCCCCCCTGTGCTGTGCACACTGTGGTTATTCGCCTGCTGTAACACCGGGGCTGCAGACGGTGCCTGATGCTGTGGGCTGGCCGAGCCCCATCACCCCAGCTGGTGGCACCGACCCAGCACTCCCATTTGGATGCTTTTCTTCACCTCAGCTTGGCCTAGAAACAATATCTCAGAGAAAAATCAAAGCTTGCGTGTTTTTTTTTTTTTCTAGGGCTGGAGCGGCTGCGGCGCTTGCCGTGACGATGGGAATGAGAGCCCCGCGCACGCCGCAGGCTGTGTGGATGTGCTGCGGTGTGCGCTGTGCCTCCAGCGGCTCGCAGAGCTGGCGTCTGTCATGTTGGGGGGGTAATATATGGGTTAGCATCCTTCTTCTGCAGTCATAAATGACAGGGGAGGAGAGCAGCTGCACTCTTTAGCTCTCCTCTCTCCCTGTTGCAGCACAAGGAGGGAAGCAGCGTGCTGTGGGGCATCTCGCATGGGGAGAGGGAATGGCTCAGAGTGCTTTTGCAAGCACCCCAGGGACACACAGAGTGCCTCTCTGCCAGATAATTGTGTTGGCTGAAGCGCAGGGTAAGGGGTTGGGAGGAGGGAGCGTGCCCCATGCTACCGTGTGCAGCAAAGGGCGTCTTCCACTGAGATTTTCCTCCTTTTGCTCCTGCCGTCACCTGTGAAACCTGTGCCGAGGAACTGAAGCCATAGAGGCGCGTGGGTCAGCTTAGAGGTGAGATCCAGTGGGGAGATGCTGCTCTGTCAGGCCTCCTCCCTCCGGCGCTGCCCCAAAATCACCTGCCAAGGACAGGGGACTGCTCCCCACGCCGGTGCTGCCTGCTCTTTCTGCCCCGGTGTGTGTCTGTGTGGCTGAGCTGGCTCCGGGCTCGGCGTGGCTGCGCTGGTGGGTTTTGCGGTGCAGGGGAGGGGGGTGGCTCCCCTCTGCGTGTTCTATAAAAAGAGCTGTGGTAGCACAGCCCTATCTATAGCACAGCGAGGGAGCTGCCTGGGAGAGGCAGGGCAGAAATTAGTCCCAAATCTGATGGTTTTCTCTGGTCCCAGTTGGGAATGCTGGGCCGGCAGAGGCTGCTGAGGGATTCCCACCACGCCCCAGGCAGTGAGATGTCCCTGCCAGCAGACGTGTCCTGGCTTTGCTGGGATTTTCTGACCGTCTGAACCCCCCCCAAGGGGACTTGTTGTCACCCAAAGGCTGGGCTGTCCCCAAATCCCCCCTTTTCCTGCTCTTTGGGGCTGGGATTTCGCTGCAGCACAAGGAGATTGATGAGGGCAGCTCCAGTGGGACCCCAGGGCATCTGGGTTTGGGGTGGATGCTCAGCATCTGCCTGTGCTCAGTCCTCTTGCGGTGGTCTCGGGGCAGCTGAGACCTTTCCTGGAGAAGCTGGTTGTGACGCTTGTGGCCTATGTATTTGTAGCAGACAGTTCAGCCAGCTGATGGGGGTTTGTTTTTTGCCCCATGCTTTGTTTGTGGGGGACACAGGGGTGTGGCTGTGTGTCCCGGGCAGCCCAACACGGTGTTTGTGGGTGCCACAGCATCACCCTGGGGTCTCACCAGCACCCGAGTTTGTCTGGACATCGCCACACTGTGGGTGCAGAGCTCTTGGCGGGTGCCTGTCACCCTCTGGGGGTGTTGGCCGTCCCCTGAGACCCCCAGCATCACCCATGAGAGCATCCCCCAGCCCTTCCCGGGGCGGCGGTACCAGGGCGTGTGTCTCTTTAATGAGGCTGGGCTTGGAGCAGCTCTGCTGCTGGCACAGGGAGTGAGGGATGGAGCGAGGGCGGTGAAGGAGCCAGTGCCAGAGAGGGAGCCTGCAGCAGGGAGAGGCGGGGAAGCACCGCTCATCCCCCCTGGGTACCGCAGCCCCCCAGCCCGAGGGGAGGGAAACCCACCCCCAGGGCAGAGAGCTCTGCGGAGGGCAGGGACCCAGCGGGTGCTGAGCTGAGTCTGCAGCCTCTGTGTCATCCTCCTCCTCCTCCTCCAGGTAAGGGCCAAGGTGGGGGGGAGTCTGGGACCGCCGTGGCCCAGGATCCTGTGGGTATCCTGCAATTTGTGGGTGCCCCAGGGTTGCACACCCGCCGTTGGGGCAGCCCCGGCTCACAGGAAGGGTGAGAGGTGGGAGATGAGGCAGCAGGGCCACAAAAGTGCTGAAATCACCATCTGGTGTGGACCTGACAGGGCTGGCTCTAATAACTGCTGGGAACGTGCCCCAGAGTATTGGCAACCAGTCCCTGGCCCACGCCAAAAATGCCCCCGCGGCCAGAGGAGCAGCGAGACCCTTCTGCAGGGCTGCCCTGCTGGGATGTGCCTGTGTCAGGGGAAATCTGTGGGGCTGGGACATTTTTTTGGGGAGTGCCTGTGTTAGAGTGCATCGAGGGCAAATAACTCCTGTTCCTTGGCAGAGGGATGGGGATTTTTCCAGGGGTTTTAGTGGCTCTGGGGAGGCAAAAGCAGCAGTGCAGGTCTGGACGCGGTGATCCTGGATGCGGTGCGTGTGCCGGGACGTGTGTGCATGCATGCACACGTGTGTGTGTGTGTGCATGTGTGTGTGTGCAGCGGACTCTGCTCTCTGTTTTGACTTCCCAGCACTTGAAGCAGTAGTGCCAGACAGGGGATGGCACCGCAGGCTGGAGACTCGGGTGGGGGACAACCCTTCACCCAGTCCCCTTCACCTGCTGGGGAAATCCCTTTCCCCTCCACTCCTCCTCTTTGGGCTCTCTGCAAAGTGGCGTGGCCCATGGGTGCTGGGCAGCAGCACCGTCACCTCCTGCCTTCATGGCCTTCTCCCTGCTCCAGGAGTGGGGATGGATCTTGCTCTCCTGCCCTCCTGCCCCATCCCAGTGGAGCGATGCAGGGATGTCCCACAGGGAGGGGAGGTGAGCGAGGCAGGGGGTAAGGCAGGAGGGGCAGAGATGCCTCCTTGCTCCAGAAGCTGCCACAGAGGTTTGGGCTCCTCTCCTTCCATCCTTCTCTTGTACTGGCTCGTGCATCTATCACCAGTGGAAATTTCCGCTGGGTTTGCCTGTGCTGGGGCTGGCCTCATCCTTCCCTGGGACCACGCTGCACTCCGGCGCGGGTGGCTGTTGATGCAGCAGGTGAAACTCTGACAACTTTGCAGGCAGCTAAGGAGTCTGCTGGGCTCAGGCGCCTGGCTTGCTGCAGCAGCTTTGCTAGAAAACTCAACCTGCCCACGGGTGAGAAGAGAAATGTTAAGTTATTCTGACCTAGAGAAGAGTTACCTCCTTCTTGCCTTCACTGAGGGCTTTTTGCCACCGCCATGGCTAGCTGCCCCCAGCCCTGCTCCTGCTGCGACCCCCTCTGTATCAGGGATGCTGCTGGTTAAACCAGCTCTTGCGGGCAGCATGTGGGAAAGGAAGGAGAGGAGGGGGCTGCGAAGGCACTGGTGACCATGCTGGGGATGGGGAGGCGGCCAGGGACCTGTTGGTGATTCCATGCTGGCACCTGGGGACAATTTTCTGCCCCAGGTGGAAGAGAACGAAGAGGCTGGGACGAGGACTGTTGGGTCTGGTTTTATTCATTACCACAGGGCTTAGAGCAGCCAGCACAAAGCGTGGCAGGGCCAGATGGGGCCTGTTTACTCTGCGAGTGTAAATGTAAAGAGAAGCGATAAAAAGCAGTCGGGACAGCTTCTCCAGTAAGTCCCCGGTAAACAAGCCGGCAGTGCCCTGGCCAGTGGGCGGCACGGCAAATAGCAGGCGCGTTGCTGAGCATTAAGCTGGGTGCCTTGGGAACAAATGGAAGGGCTTTGGGGTGAAATCCATCTTTAATGGCTCAGTGTGGCTGGGCTGGGGGAGTCCTGGTCCCTGGAGCCCAGCTGGGTGATGTGGTCAGGGTAGGACCCAGCTGATGATGTTCCCAGTGGTGGCATGGCTGGTGTGGAGGAAAACTGGGCTGTGCAGGGACCCTGTGTTGCCTTGTGTGCTGGGAGGGCACTCAGGGGGGGCTCAGCAGCACGTGCAGCATCCTGCACACAGGGTGAAGGATTGGCAATGGTGGGGGGTGGTTGGGTGGCCAGGACCTGCCAGCATAACGCTGCAATACCATTTGAGCAGGTAAATAGCTCCCCTCCAACATAAGGGACTTCTTTTCCTGGGATGCAGCCACGTTCCTAATGTACTTCTGGGCTTCTCAGGGGCTCCCTGCCTTGCACCCGCTGTGGGCAGCTTGGTCCTGGCCTTGCCTCTGAGGATGTAGCCCTGCTCTGCTTTCAGGGATGCTCTGGGAGAGGCACCCTGTGATCACACGCCGAGGGCACCCCAAGCCTCCTGTAACTGATGCTCGTAGAAGCCGTTCCCAGGATGAAGGCCACCGGAGTGGGGGGACCAGATGGCTCACTTGTACCTGGCCTTGGCCTTGCTCGGGGCACAGTGCATGCTGAAGCACCGGCACACGGCGTGACACAGGGACCTCGCTGCTGTTGGGTCGCAGGCGCTTGGGGCGAGCAGGGGATACAGTGCGGAGGTGCAGACCCGTGTCTGGAGCGGGACCCACCACTATCTATGGAGAGGCAGGGCTGAGGCTAATCAGAATATTTTACATGAATATTTGATGGCACGAGGTGGGGTGATGTTAGAGAGATGCCTTGGCTCCGAGAAATTATTTAAGATGCTGCTCCCGAGTGGTTTTCCCAAGGGGAAGAGAGGTGTGGAGTGGGTCAGTGCCCTGGCTGGAAGGCTTCCCCAGCTGCCTTTCTTCCCGCAGCCGCTGCCGAAGGGTGGGATGCTGGACGTGTCCAACTCTGGGCAGAGCGTTACTCACCCAGAGGCAGACAGCATCATCCCCCAAGCCAGGCTCCCCTCCCTGCAGTGCCTTCCCCTCTGTGCCGCTCTTCAGTGCAGCGCTGACCTTGTTGTTAATTATTAAACCCCCAGCAAACATTGCTTGGTGTTCTGTCCTAGTTACACTGTGGGCTTCTTGTCCTTTTTTGTTTCAAAAAAAAAAACAAATTACCCTGGTAACCTTTGTGGGTGGATGGAGATGGGAGCAGCAGATGCTCCTCTCCCAGCCAGTGCGGGAGATGGTCTGGGGAGGCTCTGGAGCCTCCGAGCTGCTGTGGGGTGGCTGAGAGATGGCCTGCGTGTGGCTGGCCATTATCCGTCCTGTCCAGGAGTCCCTGCTTGTCTGTCAGGGCTTGGGCCTTGCTTAACTACTGCTGCCCATGGGAGAAGACGTTTTGCTGCCCAGCAGCCAGGTTTATTTACCCGTGGGGCAGAAGAGCTCTCTGCGGGCTCTGTGACTCCAGACCTGGTTTGCAGGTGGGCTGGGGTCTGAGCAGAGAGCTGGGTCCAGGTGCGTGTGTTTTGTGGATGCTGCAGAGCAGTGTCCCTGGGATGGGGAGGGCTGGGGACCTGCTCCCCCTTTGCAGGCTGGGCAGATGGAAGAAGCTGCATGCACAAGCCCTTCGCAGCAGACCCCGTCCCCAAGCACCCAGCACCTGCCTCCCCTCTGCCCACAGCTGCCTGCTGAGGGACCATGCCGGGCCTGTACGCCCTCTCCTCCTGGGAGGCTCTGCCCCTGAAGAGCTCCAAGGTGAAGGCTTGTGCCAACGGGTACTCCCTGAGCATCACTGCTCACCTCGTGTACACCAACCCCCACGAGGAGCCTGTGGAAGGTAAGAGGGAGCTGTTGGGGCTGGCAGGGACCCGGGCTGCCTGCACGGGCCCCTAAAAGCACCCGTGCTGGGGAGCATCCTGTCTCCAGCCCACCTGCATCCCGGCCCCCAAACCTTGCTCAGTTTGGGGAGCAAAAGCAGACACCAGTGGTGGTGAGGGCACTGCTGACACACAGCATCGCCCTACGGGCAGGAGAAGAGTGTGGCTGAGCAAAAACATTCCCATTGCTGAGGAAGAAGGGGATTTCATCCTCCCTGCCCTCCTCCGGGATAGCGAGGCTGTGGGTCCTTCCTGGGTGTTGCCCCTCTCTCACACAGCTAAATCACTCTGTGAGTCAGAGAGGCTCTTAGCGATGCTGCCATGGGCTATACCATGCCTCAGCCATGTCCATGCCAGGATCTGCCTTGGGACTCTCTCCTGCCCGCAGGCATCTTCATCTACCCGCTGGAGGAGTCAGAGGTGGTGGCTGGCTTCGAGGCAGCGGTGGGCAGCCGGCGGGTGACGTTCCAGGTCCAGAACCGGCACCGGGCGCAGGACTGTTGCCTCCAGTGCAGCCCCAGCCCCGACCGGCCACGCCGCTGTGCCGGTGGTAAGCCCCATGGCACGGGTGACCCTGTTGCGTCCTCCTGGATGGGAGGCTCAGAACAAGCAGGGATGAAGTGTAGGGGGACACAAGGAGCTAAGAGCCTCTGCCAGGCCACCCTGGTGCCTTGGGGGGTCTCTGGGGCTGGAGATCTCAGTCTCTCCCCTCTCTCTGCCTCTCCTGGGGCTTTACCCATCCCTTTGCATGGCCCTCATTACACCTGCGCTCTGTTGTCCCCTTTGAGAGTAATTAGGTCAATTAACACCCCTTCTCCCCGACCTCACACTCCCCACTGACCCTCCCCAACATCCCTGCCCTGCCCAGGCCACCTCGTCCTGGACGAAGATGCGGAGCGCTCCACCTTCATCATCGTCACAGGCATGCTGTGCCCGGCGGAGAGCCTGGCTGTCACCCTGAGCACGGCGCAGGAACTGGCCACGCTGCCAGATGGGGCCCTGCGCCTCCTCCTCCCCCCCATCCTCACGCCCCGCATCCCTGACGTCCCTGAGAGCGAGCCGGCAAGCTTGTGTGACGACAGGTTGGCCCTATGGTGATTTTCATGGCTTCCTCAGTCTCTGCCATCCCGGGGGGGGATGCTGATGCTGGGTGAGTGGGGCGGGGGGCAGGAGCCATCACCACCTCTCCCCTCACAGCCCCACCAGCTGTTTTGGGGGGCCGGGTGCCCGGAGCCAGCCTTCCCCCACAGTGCCTGTGGAGAGCGTGGACGTCTTTCGGGGACGGCCCTGCAACCCTTTTCCTTACGAGTTTGCCTTCGAGCTGCTGGTGAAGGGCCCCTGTTTGCTGGCAGGTAGGGGGGGTGGCTTGTGCAGTGTTGGTTGATTGAGCAAAACCTCCCCAAAATGTGGGCAATGTCCCCCCAGGATGGTGTCCCTCTGGTCCCTTCATGCTTCTAGGAAGATGCAAGCCCACTTCCCCAGACATCCTCTGGTGCTACCTCCATGCAAAGAAGCCCTTTCCCAATCCCACCCCGGGGGCTGGGACCCCCCAAAGTCACCCCACATGTGGCTTTGGGCAGCTCTGGGTCAGCAGCCTCCTTCCCCGGGAGACATGATGGATGGGGGAGAGGATGGGCAAGGGGGGGTTGCAGGTCGGTGGGGACACGCTCCTGGCCACCGGCCCAGTTAATCCCATTAGAGCTGGCAGGGAGCAGCCACCACCATGGCACCGGGTCCAGCACAGGCATTGAGCCTGGCGTGTGGGAGGCTAAGGTGGGGGGTGCGAGGGGCTGCCCCCTCGCCGCCTCCTCCTCCCCGCAGGGCTGGAGAGCCCATCCCATGCCCTGCGAGCCGATGCCGACCCCTGGGCCAGCTCTGCCGTCACCACCTGCGTCACCCTGGCTGAGCCCCACAGCTACGACAGGGACCTGGAGATCATCCTCTATCCCTGTGGTGAGAGGGGACGGTGCCCTTGGTGGGATCTGGGGGAGATGGGGCATTGCCCCAAAAGCATCAGGAGCACCCCCCAGCCCCCTGTGGTACGGGGTGGCTCCAAACCCACCCTGTGCCCCCCAGAACCCCACCACCCTCACCTGGTGATGGAGGACGGCACCATGACATACCCCGAGTATGAGGCCCATGTCCGGAGCCGCCGGGATTACTCACGGATCGCCAGGAAGGACGGCAGTGGCGAGAGACAGGTGGCAGGGCACGGCCACTGGTGGGGAGGAGGAAGAAGGGGGGAGGTGGTGGGGTGTGGGTGAGGAAGACCTCAGCTCAGGCCGGGGTGGTGCAAGAAAGCCCCTGCCCTGCCTGGCTCGCAGGTGGCTTTCGTGCAGAAGCGTTTCCACAAAGACATCTTCCCCAACCCTGTGCTGATGCTGAACTTCTGCCCGGCGGCGGAGGGTGTCCCTGGGGACCTGCAGAGTGTCACCCGCGAGGTCCTCTTCCTCATCGACTGCAGCGGCACCATGAGTGGACCCGACCTTGACAAGGTCAAGGTGAGGCACGGCCATGGGGGCAGGGATGCTCCCTGGTGGCCGATCCTTAGCAGCGCTCCCCGGTCCCCGCTGTCACCCCAGGAAGCTTTGCTGGTGGCCCTGAAGAGCCTTCCGTCAGGGACGCTGCTCAACATCGCTGGCTTCAGCACCGAAGTCAAGCCGCTCTTCCCATCCAGCCGTCTCTGCAGCAACGTGAGTGCTGCCAGGCAAAGCCCCCCACCAGCCCCTCTCCATCCCCCCTCCCAGCTCCCTGGCATGGAGTCGGGGCTGGCGAGTCAGGGGATCGCTGCGAGGCCGGCTGTCCGTGCGGGCAGGAGACGCTGCGGCGCGTCTGCGAGCACATCGGTGGGCTGCGGGCAGACACGGGCAGCACCAACCTGCTGGCAGCGCTGGGCTGGGCGCTGGCACAGCCCCTCCACCACGGCTACCCCCGCCAGCTCTTCCTATTCACCAACGCGGCGGCAGGCAACGCGGGCAGGATCCTCCGGCTGGTGCGCAGGCAGGCCAGCACTGTCAGGTATGGCTCCGGCACCGTGGTGGGGTCATGGTGCTCTCCATGTTCCCTGAGCTGTTCCCACTGATTTCTCCTTTTGCAGCCCCAAATCTCACCTCTACCAGCCCCAAGGGTGTCCTTCACCCATCACATCCCCCAACCCCACCGGCTCGGCTTCCCTCGGGGTACCCCAACCCAGCACACAGCCAGGGCAGCATCTCTGGCTATCAAACACCTCTGCCCATCCCTGCTGCAGGGCTCGCCACTGGGCTGCCCAGCCCCTGGCACCGGCCCAGCCATGGCTTTTCATCGCCTGGCTCTCTCCTGCAGGTGCTTCAGCTTCGGCATGGGCTCGCGGGCGTGCCGGCGGCTGCTGAAGGGCATGGCCAAGGTGAGCCGGGGCCGCGCTGAGTTCCTGAGCCCGACCGAGAGGCTGCAGCCCAAGGTAACACCCGGGCCAGGGCAGGGGGGCACAGGGGCCACACAGTGTTCAACACCAGCTCCTCTTCCTGTCCCAGCTGATCAAGTCCCTGAAGAAGGCGATCGAGCCGGCCGTCAGCGATATCACCATCGACTGGTATGTCCCCGACAGCATGGAGGCTCTGCTCTCGCCCACTGAGCTCCCGGCCCTCTACCCTGGCGACCGCCTTGTCAGCTACTGCGTCCTCTACAGCATCGCCTGCTTCCGCAACAGGCGCCCACTGGTACAACTGGCACCGCCCTGGCACGGGGAGGACGGCGTGTTCCCAGTGCCACTGGCTTCTCCCTGTGCTGGGGGGCTGACAGCAGTACCCTCTCTCTGTCAGGGCCGGGAAGGGGCTTGCCGGGGCTCCCGGGGCTCAGCCTTCCCCTCCCAGGAAGAGGTGCTCAGTGCCAGGGAGAGCCACCAGCCACCCCGGAGCACCCCGGGATCTGGGGACGCCTCCCTGGAGCTCTCCGCCGGGGGCACAGAGGCGTCGGAGCGGAGTGAGTGGGGTCAGGGTTAGGGTGGGGGGCAGGCGTGGGAGCTGTGGGCTGACGGGGTGTGCGCTTGCCGGGCAGGCGCGGATCCCGTTTCGGGGGAGACATCTGGAAGCGGATTTACCAGCCCTCCTACATCCAGGAGCAGTACGTCCTGACACACTGCTCTGTCAGCACCGACCGCAGCCGGGGGCTGCTCTCCCGCAGCTCCACCAGCAGCGAGTCCACCGGCTCCCGAGATGTGGCCCCTGAGGGTGGCTCCTCGGCCCCTGGTGCCGATGCTACCTCCCAGCAGGGCCAGAAGAGCTTGTCCCTCTGTGAGTCCTCCACCAAATCTGCCCCGCTGCCCTCCACCCTGGCTGGCACCAAGGTAAGGATGCCAGTGGGGTGCAAGGGCTCACACATGGGGGGGTTGCTCCTGGCTTAGGTAGGGTCTTGCTGCCCTGTTGTGCCCAGACATGCAGCCACTGGGCTGGAAACCGGAGTGCTGTAGCCTGGATTTTAGGCAAGGATCAGCTGTGGGTGCCAAAAGGAGGCTCCTCTGGTGGTTTTGTCCTACTGGAGCAGGACAGCTGGGGACTAAGTAGATGGTCCCCCAGCTCCCGGGCCAGTAGTCAGCTGGGTGGCTAACAAATCCCCTAGCCAGCTCAGATCCTCATTGATGCTGCAGAAATCAAGTGAAAATAGCTGGACTGGCATCAGGTAACGAACCTTCCAAGCTGGAGAGGAGGAGGTGGGCTGGCTGAGCTCCCGCCTGGCTCCTTCAGCCCTTGGCCAAAGCTGCCCAATGCTTCATTAACAATGGGCCACGTCCCTGCTGCTTCATACCTGGGTTTAAAACCCAGCCAGGTCACTGGGATGGGGAGAGGCAGCTCCCCCACCCCCTGTCCCCGGTGACGATGGCCCCAAGGCCGGGTGAGGCCAGCTGTCACCCAGTTCCAGGACACGCTCCTTCCCGATGGCACGGGTTAGGTAACCCGCTCCCTCTGCACAACAGCACAGCTGGTGGCCTTTGCTGCTGAAATGTCAAGCGTAAGTGATTTCCCTGCAGTGTAAATGATCCCCCTCCGGGCTCCCTGCTGCTGGGGCGAGAGGCGGTGTGGGTGCTGCTGCCCTGCCGTAGCTTTTAGGTGAAGCAGACATCACTCAGTGCTGGGGATTGCATCCCACCATAGCCTGAGCAACTGAGCTAAGCCCCCCATGCCGCACACACAAAAATCCCCGCCAACCCCTCCTGCCTCGGCGTCAGTCCGAGTCAGCCTCCCGGGATGTTTGAAAACTCCTCTCTCGGTGCCCTCAGTCCTTCCCACGTGTATTCGGAGCCTGGTGAGCATCACCCGCCGCCCCAGGAGGCTGCCGGGAGCCAGCCTGCGGAGCGATGGGGCTGGGCGTCAGCCAGCGGCTCCAGCCAACAGCCGGCCAGGACCGCAGGTGTCCCATCACAGTTTGGCGCAGTCTGGGCTCTGTGCCGGTGCCTTCGCCGGGCTCGCTGTCAGCCTCCCCCCCACCGCAGGTGACGGTGGCCCTGAGCACGGAGGAGCTGGCACGGCGAAAGAAGGTATTGGCACGCGCCGCCCTGGCTGGCCGCAGCTTTTCCTCGCCGCACGGGGAGCTGGATGCCCACCGGCTCTGCCAGGCCCTGGAGAAGGTGTCACAGAAGAGGAACCAGTCCCTGGAGGGGCGGCTGGACGAGCTGGGACCCCGAACACGGCGTTTGCAGCCCAGCGCGGTAGAGTCAAGTGTGTGCTGGCTCCGGGGGACGAGGGCGGTGGGGATGGAGCCGGGTGCCCCTGCCTTGCTGAGCCCACATCTTGCCGTTGCCCAGATAACCTCCTCTCGCCCACCCACCTGGACTGGGACATGCTGGTGGAGCCCTCCTACCTCTTCAGCGCCTCGCCGGCACCCAAACCAGGGGAGCCCAGCCTGGGTGATGCCAGCCTGCCCCTGCGCTGCCAGGTGGTGATCCACGCGCTGCGAGCCGGCAAGCCGGTGTCCTGGGAAGTGACAGCCTCGCTGGAGTCGCTGCTGCAGCCTCGGGAGGGGCCGGGCAGGGAGGATCCCCCATGGTGGGCAGGCAAGGCCGGGGACAAGCCGTTGCACCGCTTGGCAGCACGCTCCGTCATCCGGGACAATGAGAACACGGCACAGCGGGAAGCCGAGCTGGAGCAGGGTGGGTGTCGGTGTGTGCCCCCCCAACCCCAGCGCAGACCCGGCATAACCCCCAGCTCTAACCGCCTCGCTCTGGGCAGGTTTTGCCCGTCGGTTTCGCCTGAAAGCCATGCAAACCAGCAAAGCCTGCAACGTGCCTTCTCTCTACACCCGCCTGGTGCCCGTGGATGGTGCCACGCAGGCAGCCCTGCCCGCAGCCCCTGAAGTGTGGGGCACAGGTACAGCCGGGGGGTCCTGGCATGCTGGGGAGGGGGCAGTGAGGGGACTGAGGGCTGAGGTGGCACTGTTCCTTGCAGCCGGCTCGGCCAGCCGGCCACGAGCCACCACGGCAGGAAGCTGGAACCACAGGAGCTCCTCGGTGGGTCTGGGCCAGCAGCAGGATGCAGAGGAGCAGGATGAGGCCCCCGTCGCTGCAGGTACCAATCTGGGCCCTCACAGCTGCGTGGGGCTCGTCCTGGCTGAAGCACTGTGGATGCCCAGGAAGAGGCATCTGCCCCACGCTGTGGGGGAGATACGGGGGGCAGTGTAGCAGCCCCTGGCAACAGCTCTGGGCCATGAGGGTCCCAGGAGCCCAGGAGCCCTCAGGGCTTTGCTCTTTTGCAGAGCGAGACGAGACCCCAGGGTCTCCGGCCAGCATCTCCTCCCCAACCTATGGCTGGGAAAAGCAGAACTGCTCAAACGGTGCGTCCAGGGTGGAGGGGGCCAAGGGATGGATGGTGGGGGACAGGGGGTGCCCCCAGCACTCTGTTGCTGGCAGCTGAGAGCTGGAGCATCGGCCGTGCCCTCGCTGCCCAGAGCACGTGGGCTGAACCGCCCTCACAGGTGCTGGGGAGTGGGACGCACCTCTGGGTGCATCATGGCCCCTGCCATGCTCAGCTCTTCCCCCACCCCTTGCAGGGCCTCCAACCAGCCCTTCCACCACCTCCATGGGCTCCCAGAAATCCACGGAGAGCATCGCTGGCTCCAGGTGAAGCTGCAGGGTGGGGGGGGATGCGAGGGCCCAAAAAATGTCACGTTGCAGGGAGAGGGGGACAGTGCCGCTTCTTGGGTGCTGCAGGTCCAACGTCCCCTGCCAGCTCCTGCGGTGTAAAGGAGTGGGGTTTGCTGCTCTAGCCCCTTCCCTGCAGCAGGCTGGGGTTCGGCTGCCCTCCAGGAATTGCCCCCCCTGCCCCGTCAACTCACCTGTTCGCCCCACAGGTTTAGCCTGAGCAGGCGCAGGGGGCCCAGCCTGGTGCTGCGCCCGCAGTGCCTCAGCCCGGAAAGCGAACGCCCCGACAACCACGCCAGCCATGACTACCTCCCGCTGGTAAGGACCCCGTCCCCGTCCCACCCGGGGGGGCCAAGCAGGCACCTTCCCTGCTGGCTCACAGCCAAGCCGCCCAGGCGATGCCCGGCAGCACCAGCAGCAGCATCCAGCTGAGGCAAACCCGGAGGGTGCCTGCTCAGCCCTGGTGCAGCCTTCAATGGCCCTGGGGGCCTTTGCTGACTTTTTGAGGGGTGGGGGGGACTTGGGCAATCCCTGTGCCCCAAGGACACTCCTACCGCCCCCACCACTGAGTGCTGGGAGCCACAGGTCTGCTCCCTTGCCTGCCCCCCACCTCCAGTCGTCTGCCCCCCCATTGCAGGTGCAGCTGCAGCAAGCCCAGGGGCCATTCCAGCTCACCGAGAGCTTCTCCGAAGTGGTGCAGATCCCCTTGGATCGCCTGCGCCGGGCCTCCCCCTACGCCTCTCACCAAGCCAGCCTCAGCCCTGTGTCCCCAGTGGCCAGGAGCAGCCCCGAGGCAGGGCCCCGCCGTGAGGAGGGCGAGGAGCCTGGCTCACCCCCGTCCCGGAGCACTTGCTCCGAGGTGCCCAGTGCAGCTGTGTGGGCGCAGGCGGACAGTGGGCACGGCTCCGAGTCCGACACTGGCCCCCACTCAGCTGCCCCCTCGGAGGCTGGTGTGAGCTGGCAGGACGTGGGGCCAGAGGACCTGGAGAGTGCCAGCTGGGCCACGGCGGTGGCCTTGGCGTGGCTGGAGCATCGCTGCGCCGGCTTCTTCGAGGAGTGGGAGCTGGTGGCAGCCAAGGCGGACGCGTGGCTGCAGGCACAGCGGCTGCCCGAGGGGGTGGATGTGGGCTGCCTCAAAGGGGCGGCCAGGCACTTGTTCCTGCTGCTGCGTCACTGGGACGAGAACATCAAGCTGAACATGCTGTGCTACAACCCCAACAACGTCTGACGGCTGCCGGAGGGGCCAATAAAGACACCTGGCTCCGTGCTGCCTGCGCCAGTGTTTCTCTTATGGGTAGGGAGCTGTTGGCCCCGTTCAGGCCATGCTGGGGCTCACCACAGCCCGGGGGGGGGGGGGTCACCTCCTTCTCAGCCACCTCCCGTGGTGGGGAGCAGACAGGGGACTAGGAAAAGCTGTGCTGGAGGGATCCCTGGGCTGCATCAAGGCCATTCAAACCTTGAGGCAAAGCGCTTTTGCAGATCCTCTGTCTTAACCTCACCCCAGAGGCTGCTCCCCTGCCCCGGGCAGTGCTCTCCTGGGGCTGGGAAGGGAGCTCCCACGGCCCCGGCGCCTGCTCTGCCTCCCCACAGGTGGGGCAGGCCCGGGTAGGGCTATCCCGACACTGTCACAGCACGAGGACGCTGCGGCCGGGGAAGGGCACACAAAGCCCTCTTTTATTGGGGAAGTCCTGCCTGTCGGGGGTCCCCACGCTGCCCTCTTTGCACAGTTCCAGGGCTTGCAGCCCTCCTGGGATGGCCAGGTGGGGAAAGAGTGGGCAGAAGGGGCAGTCCCAGAGGCCAGTTCCCATCCTCCAGCTGGCCACGCTCTCACTGGGCCTTCTTGGAGATGGCTGTGGGCCTCCTGCTCGGCTGGGGGGGGTGTGGTGCTGGCGGGGGGGCTGTGCCGTACCAGAGCTGGAGCAGGACGAGTCCGTGGCAGATGTGGAGGGAGAGGGAGCTGCAGACCGTGGAGGGGTAGGTGTTCCAGCAGAGCTCGATCACGCCCAGCAGCAGCACCCTGCGGGGGGGAAAGCTGGGGGTCAGCATGGGAGGGACACACACCAGCCCCCCTCGCTCCTAGACCCCCCAGCAGACGGGTAGTCCCCCTCCCTGGCAGCACGTACTTGGGCATATGGGCGAGCTTGGTGGTAGGGGTGCACCAGAGTAAGTAGGGCAGCGTGTGGAAATACCAGACATAGAACTGGTAGTGCAGGGAGCGGCTGCAGCAGACACCCAGGAAGTTGGAGGAGAAGAGGACGAAGACGATCTGTGCGCTGGCGTTAAGGGGACAAACGCAGGAGGCTGGAGGTGAGATCCCACACCAGCTCTCCAGCCGTACAGCACAGCTCCTTACCCCAGCACCGAGTCATCCTCCCAGCACTGCAGGACCGGGAGCCTGCGAATGCTGAGCCTGAGGTCCACTCTGCCCTGCCCTGCCCTGCCTTCTCCCCCACTCCTTGCTGCCCACCCTGCCAAAGGATATTGTTGACGGTCAAGGGAGGGGATGCGTGCTTCCTTTCGGCAGGATCCTTCAGCAGAGCCAGGATGCTCTCTTTGGACCTGAGGGGGAGGCACAAACATCAATCTCAGCTGCTGAAAGTCTCTCCCACCCTGCCCTTCCCCTGTGAGCCACAATGCCTGGGCAGCGTGCTCCCCGAAACAGAACAGTAACTCTCCCCCACCTTCTGCCTGCATCCCCAGAACTGCATCACAGTGGGGGCAGGGGAGTTTCAGACCCGTATCCTGCACCATGGGGGTTGATGAAGACCAGCACCCGTGAGGGAACCTGGATCTCACCTGTGCCACCGGTGCAGTGCAAAGAGCCCCAGGCCAGCCAGGTGAGCCAGGAGCAGTGTGGCGTGGAAAGCCCGATTCTGGAAAACCTCTTCTGGGAGGAAGCGCCAGTTCACTGTCCATTTGAACTGGAACTGGCGGCCCAGGTCGAAGGAGCGCGTCAGGTACCCCACGGGGTTCACCAGCAGGAAGGGCAGCCCCAGAACCACCTGCCAGAGACACACCAGCACCCTCACAGCAGCCATAAGCCAGGTCTCCATCACCCTTGCCACCCTCCCGAGAACCCTGGCACCACGTGGGGTGACAGGGACAGTCAGCCAAAGATGGAAGCCCGTGAATTACATTATTTATCAACCTCCAGCTTGCTGTGTGAGGCCAACTCAGGTGCCGGTGCCACTGTACATCCACCCAGAGGCCTCCAGTCCCCAGGACAGCCAGGCAGGATGCTGCGATGCAGGCAAGGGCAGCCCTGCCGATGGGGTTGCCAGCCTGCCCCCGTAGCTAATGTGAGCAAGGACCTACCTGGAGCAGGGCACAGATGCAGAGCTTGGGGATACAGCCCAGGAGACCGAACCGTTGGAGGAGAAGGAAGAGAAGTCCAGGCGCAAAAAGCAGGATGTTCATCTTCACGGACACAGCCAGGCTGAGTGGGAAGCTGCATTACTGCTGCGGCCCCCCACATGGGTGCCCAGACAGCCCCCAGCCTGCGCGCAGCCTCCTCCCTGGGGCTGAATTCGCTCACGCATGCAGCACGCCATGGAGAGCAGCCCCCACCCTGCCTCCAGACCCTCACCTGAAGAGGAAGCAGCCCCAGGACCAGTGCTCCTCCAGGAAGAGGTTGATGGCGAGGAAGAGGATGGCCATGGCGACGGGGTCGTTAAAGAGCCGTAGGACAAAGATGGAGTGGATGCGGTAGGACGCACAGCACATGAAGAAGAAAACATACGGGGGGACCTTGCAGGGGACAGAGAGACACGAAGGCAGTCAGCAGCCTGTCCTGGACCCCGAGCTGCCGCCAAGCCCCTCCAAACCTCAGCCCCCCAACCCTGACCTCCTGCCCAGCCCGTTTCTCTCGGGGAGGACCGAGCAGAGCAGGAGAGGCCCCGAGGCAGCTGGGGAGACCCCCTGGCCCCAGGCTACCTTGTTGGTTCGGCAGTAGATGCGGAAGACGAGGAGGAGGTTGAGGAGGTAGAGGCCGGCGAAGAGGTACTGCGCCAGGCGGATGTCGGTGCCACGGCCCGTGGCGTAGTACAGGCCCAGGAAGATGTAGACGAAGCCGGCGGGGTAGCTGTGGAGAGACGGGAGTGAGGGGCCAGGGCTGCCCCTCCAGGACCCCCCGGGACCCCCCGTCGCGGGGAGCTCGGCCGTCCCCATCACTCACACCAGTGGCCCGGTGTCACCCTTCAGCTGGGTGTAGTCGAGGGTCCCGTTGGCAAACCCCTCCACCTCCTCCATGTAGGCCTTCCAGTCGATCTCGGTGTCTGTGGGGGGGAAGGCGGGGGTCAGGCAGGGCGAGGTGGGGCCAGGAGGCACTGCGGGGAGGGCTGCCCCCCTCCAGACCCCACGGCCCTGCCCCGTGCCCCCCAGCATCGCCGTCAGCCGAGGCTGCGGCCCCATCCAGGGTCCCCCAGCCCACCCCGTGTGTGTGTGTGTGTGTCCCACTGCCCTGGCCGGGGGATGCTGTCACCCACACAGGCTGGGCGTAGCCCCCAGCCCCCCCCCCACTGCTCCAGGGGGAGCCCCCCAGCGCTGCCCAGCCTGGGGACGAGCTGTCACTGCCCGAAGGACACCCCCCACCCCCTGCACTGCCCCGGGCCAGCTCCGCCACCGCCGGGCCGGTCCCCCCGCCCCTCCCCGCTCCGCGCCGGGCCAGGCCGGGCCCCGGCACTCACAGGGGACCCTGCGGATGACCCAGAGGTTGACGCCGCCCTCGGCCAGGCAGAGGCAGGCGGCCACCAGCGGGGTGTAGCGGGGCTCCAGCAGCGCCGCCCGCCGCTCCCGCCAGGCCCGCCGGAGCGCCGCCGCCCCCCCCCGCCCCGCCGCCATGGCCTCCGCTCCGCTCCGCTCCGCTCGTTCCGCCCCGTTCCGCGTTTCCAACCGGAACGCTTAGGGCGGTGCAACCGGCGAGGCCGGAAGCCGCACGTGGGGGGCGCGGGGCGGCACGTGGCGCCCGGTGCTCGCGCTCCCCCCCCCCCGCCCCGCCATGGAGCGGCGGCGGCGCGCGCCCGCCGCCACCCGCCGCTACCGGCAGCGCCGCTTCTGGGACGCGCTGTACCGGCAGGAGGGCGCCGAGCCCCGGGAGTGGCTGGGGGGGTTGTCCCGGTTCCTCCCGCAGCTGGAGGCCGAGCTGCGCCCCGGTGACCGTATCCTCGTTCTCGGTACGTGGACGGTGGACGGGGCTTGGGGTCCCGCCGGTGGTACCGGCCGCGAGGGGGCGGGGCGGCACCGGGCCCGGTACCGCGGGTAACGCCCGGCCCGGCGGGACGGCCCCGCTCCCGGGGGTGCGGGCGGGGGCCCGTGTAACGGCCCCGCTGTCCCGCCCGCGGGCTGCTCCGCCGCCGGACCGGCAGGTTCCCCCGTGCCGCCCTCCCCGGGCAGGCGGGATTAGGCGGGTGTAATCACCGATCCTGTTAGCGGATCAGCCGCCGCCAGCTGCGCTTAACAGCCCCCAAATCCGCCCCCCCCGGGATCCCCCGGGGGGCGGCTGAGCCCCGGCGGAGCGGCCAAGGGAAGGGACGGGGCCTCTCCCCGTGTCCTGCTGGGGCCAGCCTGGCACCGTGCTGGTCACCTCTGTCCGTCTGTCCCTCCATCCCGGTTAAACGCCGCCTTAACTTGCCGCTGGCCCCTGCCCCACCGCAGGGTTTTGGGGCGCACGGCCAGCACCTGCCCCACGGCACTGGGGGGGTGAGAACTGGGGACCTCCCCCCCGCCTCGCTCCCTCCCTGCCTCCAGCATCCCCGCAGCCACCCGGGCGTCCCACCCCGGGATGGGGGGACCCGGTGTACGGGGGGGCTGCCCTCACCCCCAGGATCCTGCAGGGCCAGGAGCCCCTCGCAGGAAGGGGGTAATTAAAAACAAGCCTAGCGCTCACTAATTAGCAGCCTGGCGATGACCTTAGCTGCCCCAGCCCATCCGCTCCCTTCCCTGGGTCTGAGGGAAGAGGGCTGGGGTGCAGGCAGCCCCCCCACCCGCCGAGCCCCGACTGAGCCGTACCCCGCACAGGCTGCGGCAACAGCGCCCTGAGCCACGACCTGCACGAGCTGGGCTACACCGACGTCACCAGCATCGACTTCTCCCCCGCCTGCATCGCGGCCATGCGCGCCCGCTACGCCCGCTGCCCCGGCCTGCGCTGGGCCGTCATGGACATCCGCGCCCTCGCCTTCCCCGACGCTGCCTTCGACGTCGTGCTGGAGAAGGGAACCCTCGACGTGCTGATGGTGGAGGAGACCGACCCCTGGGACGTGTCGCCCCAGGCGGCCGCTGCAATGCACCGGGTGCTGGCAGAGGTACGGGGTGGCAGGGGGAGCTGGAGTGTGGGGGGAGGTGGACCCCATCCCTATTTGGGGTGGGTGAAGGTGCAGAATGTCCCCTTGTCACCCTGCTTCCCTTGGGATGCCCCAGGCGGTGCCACTGCCCCCCCCCAGCCGGTGTTACTTTCTCTCTACTACGCTGCAGAGGGCACCTGGGGGGCTCCCGACCCCCCCTCCCACCCCATCACCTTCTCCCCAGGGAGGTGGATGAAACAGGGTGTGTCCCTGAATCTTGCTGGGGGGTCTGGGTGACTCCCTTCTTTATTTGCACCCTAAATACGAAGGAGTGGCAGTAAAAATAGCCCCATCCTGGTGTGGGTGACTATAGGGGTGCCCAGAGGGGAGCTGGGGGGACACACTGAGGTGGCCCTGCCTGCCCAGGGCAAGGTGATGACCGCAGGGCTGTGACAGGCCCCCCGCCCCCACTTCCATTTCATTAGCCGGGGTCCCCATCGTCTGGTCAGGGGTTGCCATGGCAACCTCCGTCAGCATCGACAGGGCCCTGGCGTTGCCACGGGGACGGGCGATGCCTCCAGGCCTCGATTAATTGGCGGTGGCGGAGGCAGGGACTGGATTGAACCTGCCCGGGTGCAGGGATGGGGGGTGCAGGTCCTCACAGCCTCCCCCACCCTTTGGGAATAACTGCAAGGATAATTAATTGCTGCATCTGCCTGGCACCCTTGGGTGCGGACATGGGGTGCTGGGGGGGTGCTTGTGGCTATTCCCCCCCAGTTCTCTCTTGCCCGCCCTAAGCTTTGCCCCACTGAGTGCAGGAGGGAGCAGGACCCCAGGGGCTGTGGGCAGCGGGACTGTCCCCACCGTCCGGGCCCTGCCCTGCCAACACTGCTGCCTGTGCTTGTCATTTGGCCAGACAGTGAGGATTTACTTTTTTTTTCTTTTTTTTGTTTTTTTTTTTTTTTACCCCTTTTTAATCCCCCGCTCAATCCCTGCCCTCCCCCAGCATCGCTGGGCACCGGCCTCTGCCTGCGGCCAGCTCCCTCTGTCCTCGTCCCCGGGGGCATTGGCTAGGCGTTCCCACCCGTTTGCTGCTTTGCTGGTCCCCTCGCATGGGTCTAGCTGTGGCTGGCACCCCCCTTTTCACCCCCACCCCCCTTCTTATGGCGGGGAGGCACAGGGTTTTCACAACCTCTGCCTTGCTCTCCCCGTTGGGGGGATGTAAGTTCCTGAAAATCCACCCTGACTGTGGGGATACCCCAGGGGCACCCCTGTCCCAGCGGTCCGGGGGCAGTGGAGGGGGGGGGGGGGGGGGGCAGCCCCCTTCGCCTCCCCCCGCGTGCGGGCTGGTGGATGGGAAGGTTTCCTGCACCCGTTTCTAAGCAACGGCCATTAGTGCTCTATTAATGAGGGATGGGATGCGGAGATGGAGATGCAGGATGCCTCCCTCAGCTCCAGCCGGAGATCCCTGCCTGCCCCCCGCCCCGGGGACCACCCCCATGCCCATCAGTTGGGAAGCGGAGGGGTCTTTCCAGGACAAATGCATCCAGTGCTTTGCAGGAGGGATGCTGAGCTGGGTGCCCGGGCGGTGGGGGAGGCGGGATACAGGGAACTGCCTTCCCCTTTTCCTGGCCAAAACCACTAAGGTTTGGTTCAAAAGCCACGGCCACAGCAGGGGGGGGACACGGAGGCTGCCTGACCCCTCTCCATCCCTGGCCCCAGCCAGCGCTGAGCCATGGAGCTTCCCAGCAGGATTAAACCAGAGCTCGGGAAACCCCCGCCTTGGCCCCCAGCCCTGTCCCCTGCCGCAGTGGCTCTCTGCCCTTGCTGGGGGAGTGCTGGGGGGGTCTGGGGGTGTCCCCACCTGGGGCAGGGTGCCGGTGGGGGGGCTGGCTGGGGGGCTGGCCACCTGCCCATCCCAGGCACTGCCTTTGCATGCCGAGCACGCAAGCGCTGGCCGTAAAAGCCTTTTGACATTGGATAAAGCCAAGCAAGAAAATTGATGTTCTTTTCCATCCTGTTAGCGGGGGCTTAGTTCCAGCGGGGAGAAAATGGTGATTAAAAGGGTCGAGTTCTTTCCCATCCAAACACCCCCCCACCTCGGACGCTGGGTGTTGGTGGGGGCGAGGTGGCACTGGGTGCCCCGGGGAGGGGTGGATGGGATGGGGGTCCCATGCCACTCTGGGGGGGCCCCTGTGCCCAGGAGGGTGAAGCTTTTCCCCGCACCAGGGTTGGGTCTCTGTGCTGTCTGCTGTGGATGAGGGTGAAGGGTTTTGGGGTGCAGGGAGAGGCGGTGCATGCGGACACCCCGTTCCTCATTGCCACTTGGCTGTGGGTGGACTGGGGACATGTCAGAACCGGGGAACGTGTCTCTGGGGGTAAGATTAGGACAGGAGAATTGGGGGTGCGATGGGAGAGGCTGAGAGGGGGGGGTCTTTGGCAGGTGGTGATGGGGGATCCCTGGGGCTGAGGCGGTCCCTGCCAGTGGGGGTGAACCTCACTGTGTGCCCCCCACCCTATCCCGCAGGTCAGCCGGGTGCTGCGCCCGGGGGGCTGCTTCATCTCCATCACCTTCGCCCAGCCCCACTTCCGCAAGCCCCACTACGCCCAGGAGGCCTTCGGCTGGTCCCTGCGCCACGCCGCCTGCGGGGACGGGGACGCCGGCGCCTTCCACTACTTCCTCTACGTCATGCGCAAGGGGCAGCCCCTGGACCCCACCGACCTGGCCCTGGGGCGACGGCTGCACCAGCCCCCCCTGCCCCCCGCCCCGCCACCACCCCCCGCCCCGCCAGACGACGATGAGGACTATCTCCTTGCCATCCAGTTGTGACCTGGTGGGGGGGCTTCCCCAGCCTCCCCCCACCTAATAAAGCCTTAAGCTGCTCCACCCTCACAGGTGGGGGACGGGGAACCAGTGTGTTCCCCCCCTAAAGCTGCTCCAGTGATGTGAGTAATGGGAGAAAAGGGGGGGGTTGGCCTCCTCCCGGGGGGCTGCGGGATGCTCCGGGAAGCAGGTGATGCCGTGTCCCCTCCCAGCCCTTCCCTCACCCGGTTGGAGAGCAGCCAGGGCTCCGGGCTTTGCGGCCGGTAATGAAACCAAATCGGGTTTAATTCTACCCATCCATCTTGTGGGGAGCGGCTCCCTGCTCCCCCCCACCCCCCCCAGCGCGGGCAGCTGGGCTGGAGCAGAATGGGGGGTTTCTGGCACTGGGTGCAGGGGGCAGGATGGGGGTGCCTGCTACCCCCCCACCCCTGTCCTGCGCCAGGACCCCTGGACCAGCCTTTTTATCTGTGGGGGTGTGCAAGGGCACCGTGTCCTTGTCACCCCCCATCCCGAGCCGGGCAGCGGGGGGTCTGGGCTGGGACGTGCCAGCGTGGGGCTGGAGACACCGCAGGGTGCGTGTGTGTGGGCAGGGTGCCACATCTGTCCCTGCCCCCCCGCCTCGCCCCCCCATCCCCTCTCCTGGCTGCGGTGACAACCCCAGTGTGCCACACACACCCGGCCCGTGCCTGGGGACAGCAGCGCGGTGACACGCGTGTGCCGGGGCTTGTGACACGCATGTGCCAGGGCTGGTGACAGTCATGCCACCGTGTGCTGGCGGGGCTGGCTGCGCGCGGGTGCCAGCGTGGCGGGTGCATGGGTGCCACCAGTGGTGTCCCCAGGAGCTGTTTGGGCACCAAACCACCCCCCCCCCAGGGTGGGCAACGCTGGGGGGCACGGAGACCCCTCCTCAGAGGGATGGCGGTGACATACTGAAGAGGCGCAAGCTGCCGGGCTGCTATTTCTGGCGAAGGGCGTAAGTGGGTCAGCTGGTGGCTCCCCCCGCGCCGGGAGCTGGTAGAGGACTCCAGGGTCGGTGTCCCCCCCACCTCACGCCACCCCATCCTGCAGGCACCCCGAAAACCAGCCAGCGCCTGGGAGGGACAGAAAGGAGCAGGCGGCTGCTGGCCTCGCCTCGGTACATGAATGTATTTTATTCATTGCATTTTGTTCACCAGTACAGTGAAAAATGGCATTTAAATTTACAATGGATCATTTGTAGAACATCATGACACAAGTATCTTTTTTTTTTCCTTTTTTTTTTTGTGTTTTTTTTTCTCGGTTTTGTTTTTTGTTTGGCATTTTTTTTGTTGTGTTTTTTTTGCGTCGTCATCTCCATAAATGCCACTCGTAGGTTATTGAAAAAGATGACGAGTTTCTCATGCACATCAGACCCCCCCGAGAAGCTTCTTAAAAAATAAAATTAAATTAAAGTACAAAATTAAAAACAACGACTCAGGCTGGTCCCTGCCCTCCCCGTTCCCCCCCGGCCCCACCACCCTCGAGCGAGGGGCAGTGCCGGGACCCCCTGGCACCGGCAGCCAGCCCCGGTGGGCTCAGCCCCGGTGGGCTCAGCCCCGGTGCTGCCGGGAGGCGACTGCAGCGGCCGGTGGTGCTGCCAAACCCTCCGGCCGGTCCCACTGCTGGTGGGGGGGGGTCGGGCCAGGGGTCCCCGCTCCCCTCCCTGCGCCTTTGGCTTTCCTTGTGCTCCCTCCATCATTCTCACCCCCCCCTTTATTTTTCCCCCCTCGGTTTTTTCTTCTTTTTTTGTCTTTTTTTTTCTTATGGAAAAAAATATGAACCTTTTTTTTTGTTTGTTTGTTTGTTTTCCCGATGCGGTTACTTCGACATCTCAACGTCAGCAGATCGTTTTTAACAAAGATTCGGATATAAAAATACAAATATGAGGAGTTTCTGTTTAAAAAGAAGCGTGCCGGAGTGGTGGGGCTGACCCTCGGCCCCAGGACCGGGCGCTCGGGCCACCAAGCTCATGCAAAAAACGATGGAGCAAAAAATGTCTCTGGACAGCAGCGCTCCCCTCCCCCCCCCCCCCCCCCCCCCACCCGCTCGTGGGGCCCGATCCGCCCCGGGATTCGGGGACCCCCCGCCAAGGAGGATGGGGGGGACGCACCGCAGAGCGAGGGGGCTGGACACCCCCCCTCCCCGGGGAGAGGGGGTCCTTGCCCAGGGTGGGGGGACTCGGCGGGTTGTCCCAGCCCCGGGGGAGGCGGAGGGGTAAAGTGCGTGGCTCGGGGGGGGGGTGGTGGTGGTGGCCGCAGAGCCTTCCCCCCCCCCCCCCTCCCGGTGCTGGGGTAGGGGTGGGGGTAGCGGGGGGGCACGGGCATGGCCTCCCCCTCCCGGTCGGTGGTCCAGCCAGCATGCAGGGCCGGGCGGGCTGGGAGCAGGGCACGGCCTGCGGGTCCTGGCGGCGGGTCCCGGCTTACACCCCCGGCGGCGACTTCTCCGTCATGCCCTTGAGCACCTCGTCTATCCGGTCATCCTCGATCACCACTGCGGGGACAGGCGGGGGGGGGGGGGGCGCGGCGTGGGCGAGGGGACGCGAACACAGCCTCTGTCCCACCCGCCCCCCGCCGGCTCTCACCCCACTCGCCACCCCAGGAGGGCTCCCAAGATGCTGGGGAGCAGGGCGAAGGGGTTCGGGTGGGTGCAATGGGGGGGATCGCCCTCCCCCCAGCATCCCCCCTGCAGCCAGCCGGCTGCCTCCGGATGGGTGGTTTGGGAAAGGGGGGGGCAGGAATAGACCAGGAAGGACCCCCCCCTCCTCTCTGCGGCAGGCGCTGATGAGAGCAACAGGACTGGAATGGGTAATGACCCAGCGGGGGGGGGCACCGCCAGCTCGGCGGGGGTGGCAGCCAGACCCCTGTCAGCATCATCACCCGCTGCGCAGGACACCCCCACCCCCCCCCACCATCGGCACCACCGTCGGGGGAGCCGGACAGCCCCCCCGTCAGCATGGCGGGCTGCACGGACCCCCACCATAGGCATCACCATGGGGGGCTGCACAGCCCCCTCCCCCGCCCAGCATCACCCGCTGGGCAGCCCTCCCCACATCAGCATCACCAGTGGGAGGCTGGCCAGACCCCATCAGCATCACCATCGGGGGGCTACACAGACCCCCCCCCCCATCAACATCACCATCACCCTCGGGGGTGGAGGACAGACACAAACACACCCCCCGCCCCAAAACATCACTACCGGGGTGGTCAGCAACACCACCCCCCCCTCCCCATCAGCACCCTGGGGGTGGATTGGCCAGACCACCGCACACTTCGCTTCCCACCCCCCACCCCCCCCCCCCCCGGTCAGCAGCATCACTGGGAGAGCAGCCAGACCCCCCACATCACCACCGAGGGAGAACGGGCCCCCCCATCACCCCCGGGGGGATCTGCTAGACCCAGTCACCACCACTGCAAAGGGGAGCGGGTGGAGCAGGCAGCAGCTCATCCCCCCTCGGGGCTGGGGTGTGTTTGTCCGGGAAGCGGGGGGGGCTCCGTTGTTCCCCACACTTTTGCCCCTGCAGCTGAAGGAGGGGGGGTGTTTGTCTAGGGAGGTCCCCCAAGCAGGTAGGGTGGGGACTGTAGGGAAGGTGAGGGTCATTCTCGGGGGTCCCCAAGGCATTGGGGTGGATCGATGGTGACAGATCGGGGGGGGGGGCATTTATTTGGGTCCTGATGGAAGCAGGGGAGCTGCTGATGGGGGTCTCTGCAGCAGCCAGTAAAGCCGGGGGGCAGGGGACACACAGGTTCATGGAGTCCTGGGGGGACAGTAAACGGGGGGGGTGACGGGGGGGGGATGTTTGTTGATCAGCATCGCCGGCGGCTGCTGACGGGGGTCTGCGGCAGGCAGAAATGTGGAGGGAGAGCGGTTTATGGGGCGGGGGGGGCTGTTCCTGGTGATGCTGGGGGGGCTTGTTTATAGAGGATGAGGGGGGGGCAGTCCGAGGGGATGTGCGGGCAATCCCAGGGGTGTTGAGGAGCAGTTCCGGGGGGTCCCGGGGGCACTCGCAGAGGTACCGGGGGGCAGCCTCAGGGGTGCTTGGGGATAGTCCCGGGGGCAGCCCCAGGGATGCTGCAGGGTAGTCCCGGGGGGAGCCCCAGGCTGCGGGGGGGTGTGGGGCAGCGCTGGGGGGACAGCGCTGGTGTTTGGAGCTGGGGACGGGGGGGGCCCTGCGGTTTTGGGGCAGTGCTGGGTGCCAGTCGCAGAGCTGGGGGTCGCAGGGATGCTGGGGGGCAGTGCCGGGGATGATGTAGGGCAGAACTGGAGATTCTGGGGATGCTGGGGGGACAGTGCTGGGGATACTGGGGCGGGGGGGGGGGGGCAGTGCTGGGGATGCTGTGGGGCAGTGCCAGGGGTGCCAGGGGACAGTGCTGGGGATGCAAAGCAGAGCTGGGAGTCCCAGGGATGATGTGGGGCAGAGATGGGGATGTGAGAGCCAGTGCCGGGGGTCCCGGGGATGCCGTGGGGCAGAGCCGGGGATGCAAGAGCAGAATCGGGGGTCCCGGGGGTGCCGTGGGGCAGAGCCGGGGGTGCAAGGGCATAATCGGGGGTCGCGGGAATGTTGTGGGGCAGAGCTGGGGATGCAAGGGCAGAATCGGGGGTCCCGGGGATGCTGTGGGGCGATGCTGGGGGTGCCAGGGATGCACTGGCCAGTGCCGGGGATGCCGGGGAGGCAAGGGCAGAACGGGGGGTCCCGGGGATGTTGTGGGGTGGCGCTGGGGATGCAAGAGCCAGTGCCGGGGATGCCGGGGGGCAGAGGCGGGGATGCAAGGACAGATCCGGGGGTCCCGGGGATGCCCGTGGGGCAGCGCTGGGGATGCAAGAGCCAGTGTCAGCGATACCGGGGATGCTGCAGGGCAGACGCGGGGGTCCCGGGGATGGATGCCCGTGGGGCTGAGGCGGGGGGTCGCGGGGGGGGGTGTGTGCAGAGGCGGGGTGTCGGGCGGTACCTCTCTTGGCGCGGCCGATCTGTCCCAGCTTGGGGGGCCGCTTGCCCTGGTTGCCCCCGAAGAAGGCGTTGGTGTCCTGCAGGCGGCAGCTGAAGGGCAGCTCCCCCGCCTCGGGCTCGGCGCCGTAGCGGCCCACCTTGTCCTCGCCGTAGGGCAGCACCTGCGACATGGCGGGGCCGAGCGGGCCGAGCCGCGCCGCGCCGAGCCGGGAGCCGGTCTGCGGCGGCGGCGGCGGCGGCGGGGAGGAAACCCGGGCGGAAGGATGAAGTCATGCATCCGGGGGGAGCGGGGACCCCCCCGGCGGGGGGCGGCTCCGGAGCGCCGCGGCCCGGCACGGCACGGCCGGGACAGGGACAGGGACACCCCCCCCCCACCCCCCGCCACCGCGGCTGGTGCCCGGTTGGGATGGGGGGAGCTCAGCCCCGGCCCCGTTCCTCAGCGCAGGATTGTCTGCCGCCGGCACAGCCTTACCTGGGGCGGTCGCCCCAATTCGGGGGTGCCCCTAAACACGGGGTGCCCCTATGGAGTGGGGAGCCCTTGGCACAGCCGGGTACCCCCGGGTCAGACAGCCGAGGACCACCAGGCGCCGCCGGGCCCTCCTCCCCCAGCACACCGAGGTGATGTCAAACAGACCCCCCAACACCCCGCTTCCATCCCCCAGACCCCAGACGCCCCCCGAGCATCCCCCCTCACAGCTCCCAGCCTCCTGTAGCCCAGCAGGCTCAAGCCCCCCAGAACCCCCGGGCCAGCTCTCATCTCGTGTCTCCCCAGCCCGCCACTTGTGCCTCTTGCCCAGCACCCATCCAGGCACCCCCTCCCACAGCCTCCCTAGTGTTGGGGTCCCCCCTTGCAACCACACCGATCCTGCCCCAGTCCCCTTGGCCCCCCACATGTGGGTCCCTGCACATGTGTGTGCATGTGTTTGTACACAAGTGCCCATTGCATGTATTTGCAGGACTGTGGGGGGCACACGGGTGTGATTCTGCAGGTGCCCGTCAGCATGGCCACATAGGGACTGTACCCCAGGACACCCCTTGCCTATGGTTTGGGCTTTCCCTGGGGGCTCTCTGCAGACAAGGGGAAGGGCCACCCCCTGTGGGGACCTGCCATGGGGTCAGCAAGGAGAGACCTACAAGAGTGGCCTCAGTGTCCCTCCAGAGCCCCATTTGTGTTCCCTCTGCAGACCCCTGCCCCAGACCCACCCTGGCCCTTTCCTCCTGCATTTTCCACTGCCAGTGCAGTGATTGCACTAATTGGCATTGGTGGTCCTGAGTGACCTCACCTGGGACCCCCCATCCTGGACACCTGGGGCTGGGGGAGCTATTTAAGCTCAGACTGGGGCTTCTGCTTCTTGCCTGAGCTGTGGGTACAGCCTTGGCCTGAGATTTGGCTGGCCCCCGGCCCTGGTGATGGAGGAAGATCTGGCTGGCCCCTGGACCTGAGGCTAGTGGTGGTGGTGTCGTCAGTAGTGGCTGGTTGGAGAGGACCACCCCATCATGGGGCAGCCCTGTTCCTGCTGCTCGTGTGGGTGTGCTGGGTTACAGCAAAGCCAGAGCCCTGCATGGGAATGGCACTTGCCAGCCCCCTGAGAATCTCCCTCTGCGTGTCTGAAGGGAGCAAGAGTGGGTTTTTACAGATAGCTCTGAGGCCCATTGCTCCATGCCAGCATCCTCATGGCCTGAGATCCTGTTGAAAGGTGCTGCGGAACAGCATCAGCCAGTCTGGTCCATGCGAGAGGGCAGGTACTTCTATTTTGGGAAGGCTCAGCCATGCCTTTCCCTTTGTGCCCAGCTCTGCAGAACACCCGTCCCCACTCTCCCCTCCCAGACCAGAGACAGGGAGGGACGGGGCAGTGGTGCCCACTCTCCTGGCGAAGCAGTGCCTTTATTCATGCCTTTGCTGAAGAACCAGCTTGAACTTTTTCATGTGACGGCTTCTGCTCCTGCAAAAAGCGCCCGGGAAAATAGGCAAGAGGCCCACGCTGAGATGTGGCCTGCTTTTCCCATCGCCAGGCCCACGTGCCGCTGCCCGTGGGCAGGGACAGGCAGGCCGTGGCACGCGCGGGGCTGGGGGTGAGCGAGAAGAGGAGCAGATGGGCTGTGTGGGATGTGAGCGGGGCCGGTGCTGCGCTCCAGGAGGGCTTCCAGCCTGGCAGCCTCCTGGGGAGAGGCTTGAGAGGGGTCACCCTGGGGATGGCCCCGCTTATCCCACACTTGCACCTGTATCTGTAGCACCTTGCGCCCAGGGGGAGCTCTGGGGGCTGGCTGGGGTTTGGGGGTGTGGGAGGGACCCTCCACCCAGCCCAGGAAGGAGGAGGGCCGGATTCATGCTGGCAGGGCTGGGCTGTAGGTGGAACAGGGCAGCACCGTAGCTCTGAGCACTGCATCTCCCTGGGACATCTCTAGTCTCCGACTCCCCGAGGGTGCTGCTGGTCAGGCATCCCGGGGCGGGGGGGAAGGAACTAAGGACTGGAATGTGGGTGTGTGGGCAGGGGGGTGCAGGGGGGACCCCACCCTCATCGCATCCCCCCACACCCTCCTTCCCCTGGCTCTCATCGCACCTTCGCTATCTGCCTTTTAGCAGCCACATAATCTCCTTTCTCGCTTCCTTTGCAGCCTTTTGTCCCACACAAAGCCAGCTCCAGCGGGAAGAAGGGGCTGTGGGAGCGGGAAGCAGGCGGTTCTTCCCGCCCTGGCTCCTTAAACCAGCGCCGCAGCCCCCGAGCTGGGACACCTTGCAGGTGATAGAAGGGCTGGGGGCCGGCCGTGACCCCTCGAGCGTGGATAATGGGGCCAAGCGGGGGGTACGCAGCCGGGCTCCCAGCTGCAGTGGGCCTGGGGATGGAGATCACGCTGGGAGCCCACGGGCCCCTGCTGAGACCTGGCTGGATGCTGCCCCTGAGCCCTGCACCCTTGGTGGGGATTCGGGTGCTGGTTCTGGGTGCTGTGACCGAGGTGAGGGGTTTCCCCGCAGTCACTGGTGCTTCAAGTGGTCTTATGGTGGAGAAGCGCCCTGGGCGTGCGCAAGCAGCTCGTGGTGGGACATGTCCTACTCAGGATCTGCAGGGACCCCCGGGCAGCAGGAGTTGGACTGGATGGGAGCACATGCTGGTCCTCAAGGCCTAGCAGGGACAGGTCGATGGCCTGGCAGGCAGTGGCTGAGTGACAGAGGGCTCGGAGGAGGCAGGAGGCATCAGCCACCAGAGCCGGGGCTTTCTCTGCTGGTGGTCCAGGAGCCCATCGGTGCTGTCACCCAGGGCTGGTGCCACAGGGCTGGGGGCTGCAGAGGCGTGCCTGGAGGCCAGCTCGGGTGCCTCCATCTGTGCTGCTCCCAGCCCTGCCAAAAAACGTGAAATGGCACTTCTGCTCCGCGGTGGTGGCAGCCGCGGCCAGGGGGGGTTTGCCAAGCGCCAGCTCCCTGCTGCTGGCAGTGCTGCTCTCTCTGAGCACCCATCCGTCCCTAGCCTGGTGCGGGGGACTGGCAAAGGTCAGCAACAAGGTCAGGGATGTGCCTGTCCTTGGATGTTGCTGCTGGCTCTCAGTAGCCAAAGGCCAGGTGGGGAATGCCACTGTGCTCCTTTGCACAGGCAGCCCCTTTGCATGGGCATTTTGGGGGAGCGGAGACACACACCCCGGCTGGGTGCAGGTGGCGGGGACGGCTGTGCTTGCCAATGGTTGTGGTGTCCCTTGTCACCATAGTGAGGAGATGCTGGGGGACAGGGGACAGGCACCCTGCTCAGCAGCTGTGTGGTGGGTGAGCCCAGGGCAAGTGTGCAAGAGCAGCATGTTTCTCGCCTTGTGCTGTCCTCACGGATGGTGATGTGGGAAGATGAGGCCCAAAAGCCGTCCCTGGAGGGACAGATCCTTTCGCAGGGAGGAAGGGCTCAAACCTTTGCGGGACAGCTGGGGGCAGCCAGCCAGCAGGTTGTCACTAGTGAGATGAGTTAGTCACAGCACACAGCCTACTGTTGGGAAGGGGGTGCTCCTGAAGGGGCTCTGACTGTAAGTCAGGGCAGGTGGAAGGGGGATGGCACTGTCCCTGTCCCTCACACGTGCTGCCCAGGGCACAGCTGTGGTCCCAGCAAGGCCAGGGCTGCATCTGAGCAGATGGGGCACCCCCAGCACACTGCCTGGGGCAGGGGCTTTACGGAGGGTCCCCTGGCCAGACCCAAGGTGGGGGGAGCGGGAGTCAGGGGGAGGCTGACCCTGCTGGGTGGACAAACAGCCCTGCTGGGGTGTGAGGCTCCATCCTCGTCTGTCACCACATCTCTGGTCACCATGACAACAGACAGGGAGGCAGGCGGGAGTGGGCTGGCAGCCCTGGGGGGGCGGGTGTGTGTGAGAGGGGAAGCCATGGGCATGAGCTGGCACTCACGGGGACCCTGCGGTGGAGGGGGGGGGGATGTGCAGCTGGCAGGATGCCGGGGTCCCTCTTGGGCCCTGTGTGGTGGGGAGGGAGGCTGGGCAGGGCTCAGCCCAGGCGCTGTGAGCTCCCCACTGTCCTGCTCCCAACCAAGAATGCCTGTGGGGGGCGGGGGGGACATGCTGAGCGGGTTCGCCTGGGGGTACAGGCGCTGCGGCACGGCCGGGCAGCCCCTGTGCCGGGTGGTTTGGCACAGCAAGGCTTTGGCTGGCGGTGAGCTGAGAGGTTGAGTCACGCTGCTGCCCAGAGTGGTGCCAGGCAGGGCTGCTCTGTGGTGTCTGTGTATCCAGGCCACCGCAGGGCTGGTGGCTTCCTGGGGGTGGCAGAGACCCGAAGAGGGGGGGTATAGGGTAGGGCCGTGCCCCAGCATGTGCTGGCACCCTCCTTGTGGGCCTCCAGCATGGGGGATACGTTCCCTGCCCTGGGCACCCATGGGGACAGGGAGGAACGGGTGGCTGCAGGTCCCTCTCTAGCTGTTCCTGTCCCCAGCCGGCTGCCGGGCCCCAGGGAACGAGGCGAGCAGTCTCTGGGAGCACGGGCACCCCCCGCCCTCCCCGGCCCACGCACCCACTCGCGCCAGCAGCTCTTGGCACGCGGGGAACTGTGTTCCTGGCAGCCCAGCCCTCTTCCATCTGGTATTTATCTCCTTCCCGAAATCCCTCCTGCTGCGGGGGGGATGCCCGGTTCTGGGGGGGGGGACCCAGGCCCCACTGCTCACTCTGCAGCGTGGCAGTCACAGTGCTGGCACGGGGAAGAGACTAGGCTGAGAGACTGACGGGGCGGGGGGGGGGGGAGGCCAAAAAGGCACGTGGGTCCCAGGAGGTTTCATTGGGTGCTCTGGGGCATCGTGGCTAGCTGCGGGCCCGGGGGCAATGCCACAGGGGCACTTTGCCCCAAGCGAGCTCCCAGCCCCAAGCTGGCAGCAATGGGGGCTGCTGCTCTGGGGAGGGGGGACATCACCCCCCCCTCAACCCCAAAGCTGCTGCCTGGCTGCCAGTGGCCTGCCAGCGCTGCCCCCCACCCCCAATCCTGGGTGCCCCAAAGCTGCAGGAGCCAGGAGAGCCCGTGGGTTGCCTGGGCAACTGCAGCCAGGCAGGGATGGGGAGCGGTCCAGGGGAGCAGTTGCCATGGAGACCGGAGGAGCGGGTTGCCTTGGCAACAGTCCTGTTCCCCCCACCCCCACCCTCCCCAGCCCTTCAGGGCTGTATCCTGAGGTGTACCCTGGCCGGGGGTCCCCTGCCCACTGCCCACCGCCGGGGACTCTGCACCTGGGGCAGCTCCCTGGGTGGGGAGGGAGGCACCACCCCCCTCCCAGGGGAGAGCCTCGACTCCCAGCGCATCCCCCCACTTAACGGCGTGAAGGAAGAGGCAAGGCCGAGCTCAGCTCCTTGGCTTTATCACTCCACACACCACTGCAAGCCGCTCCCGCACCTGGTCCTGGCCGGGAGGCGGGCAGGAAAGCTGGGTGCAGCGGGGGCCAGAGGCATGAGCAGGCTCCGGACACCCCAGGGCTGTCCTCCCACTCCAGGAGAGCAGGGACCCCGCAGAGAGGGTCAGAGGGACACTGTCTCCCTCCCCACGTGGCAGAGCAGCTGGCGAAGGGGCACGCTTCATTGCCACCAGCCCCTGGGTGCTGCAGCACAGTCTGGGCAGTGGCTACAGGCACACGGATTGGGGAGGTGGAAGGACAACAGTGGCACCAAAGTGCACACCAAAGTGCACACCAAAGTGTGCCACTGTGGCGGCTGGGGGGGGCAGGGTTGGGTCTCTGTCACTCCACCTTGCCCACTGTGTCCCACCAGCCCTGGTCTTGCCCCTGCCATTCTCCCCATAAAGCCACACGCTGGGAAAGCAAAACAAGGGAAAAGACCCATGTGGCTTTGGGGGGGTGTCAGGGCTGGGAAGAGGACACGGGTCAAACAGCCACCAGCTGAAGGAGAACTCTGGCATGGGGCAGGGGACTTGTCTCAGGTACTGAGTACATTTCCCCCAAGCCTTCATGTTCAGGGGAAAGACAGACTGGCAGACAAAGGGAGGATGAGGAGGCTATAACTCTCCTGCTCTCCCAAAAACAGACAGGGGGGACACACCATGACACCCCCCCACCCCCCCAACAAGACTCACGCAGCTGCACGCGAGGGGACAGCTGAGATTTCTGCAGGCTCTTGGCTTGGCTCGTGCTGCCCCTCCCTGAGCACCCCCCAGGTGCTCTCAGGCCTGGTAGAGGGGCACCACACGGTCGATGGGCCCCCGGCAGATGGGGCAGAGGCGGCTGGGCAAGGCCTGGAAGCAGCGGAAGCAGCAGCAGATGTGGCCGCAGCCAAGAAGGACACACTCGCGGGGCCGTGTCAGGCAGATCACGCAGGAGTCCTCGGGCTCCCCATCCCCAGCCTCCTCGTCGTCCAGCTCCTTGTCCTCACGCTGCTGCTTGAGGCGGGCGCGGCGGTAGGCACGGCACAGGGCGTGCAGGAGGACAGCCAGGCCCGCCGCAGCACACAGCATGGCCGCTCCTTTCCAGAGCCCGCTGGCCGACTCCAGCTCCGCCAGCACCGTCTGCCAGTCCCCCAGGCACAGGAAATACTCGCCCCCCCGGGCCGGCGGCTGGAGGTGCAGGGAGCCGTCGGGGTGCAGAGCCAGCTCCCCGATGCCTGTCAGCCCAGCCCCCACCCGCAGCATCTCCTCGGTCTCCAGGATGCCCTTGGGCTTCTCCCCACTCAAGTACTGGCCCAGCAGGTCGCGGAAGCCGTGGGCTGGCTGCTGGAACCGCTCATACACTGTCTCCAGCGGCAGGCAGACAGCTTGGAGCGGGCTCTCCACGCTCACCTGTGTCACCGCCTGGGTGTCTGGCGAGGCCAGCAAGAAGGGGACGGTGTAGACCTGCTCCGAGAGCACCCGCTCACTCTCGCTCCTGCAAGAGGAGAGTGCAACGCTGGGATGTGGACAACGCGGAGGAACTCTGAGCTCCTGGGGCTGAGCTGAGGGTAGGGACTAAAGCCTTTAACCGAGACACTTTCTGCCTCTCAAGTGGCCCCAGAGGACGGGGGTCTGGACCCACCCACTGGTGCAAGCCCATCGCTGCTGTCCCCTCCCACCGCTCACCAGCTCCGGGCCAAGCTGTTCCAGATCAGCCGATGCTCTTTCAGAAGCAGTTTCTGGATGACGCCCTGCAGCCCCTCATGGTAATGGCTGGTCAGCGCAGCCTTGGCTGGCAGCACTATGCCTAAGGACCAAGGGATGCATCACTGCTGAAGGAGAGCCCGGCCCCTGTTCCGGGTGTGAGGCCACAGGGTCTCCTTACCTTCCAGAGCAACGTAAGGCAGGCACCTCCCATCAGCCGCTGACACCAGTGCTGGTAAATTGTCATCAACCTGGAGCTTTGGGGCCTCCTGGAAGAGCAGGGACTAAGTGTGAACACGGGCAGGGGGAGATGGGCTGGCAGGCAGAGGGTGGGTCATGCATGGCTTTCTGGGGATCTCTGGCAGGATGTGACCTGCTTGGTCCTGAGCATCGTGACATTGGCAGAGGGTGCAGCAGGCTGCAGTCATCAGCGGGGTGCACCCAAATCAAAGGCTCTTGGCCAGGCAGTGTAGGGCAGCGGGGAAGGGACAGTGGGCAGGAGAGAGCATCTGAGGGATGGGGCTACCTGTATGTGTGCCACGACCCTGGCTTTCTTCCTGTACAGGTAGTAGAAGAGGCCGGAGAAGGCGAGGCTGGAGCCCAGACACAGCAGCTCCCCAGGCGTGATGGGCGATGCGTCCATGGTGCCAGGCTCAGGCAGCACGCCTGCAAGGTGAACGTGGTGCCTGGGGGACAGTGCCATGTCAGCCCAGGGGCAGAGATGTCCCAGCGCCCCTGTCCCCAGGGCAGGGACATCCCACTGACCCTGTCCCCAGGGCGCTGCCGCCCTAGGCCAAACCTGCCCATGGCCCCGGCTGGGGGCAGTTCAGCACCAGCACCCGCAGGCGCCCGGCAGCCCCAGCCCGACGCAGCACCCCTTGCCCAGCCTGGGTCTGACCCTGCACCCAGGATCGGGCCGAGGCCCAGCCCCCCTGACCCAGCCCGGGCCCTGCACCCAGGGTCCCACCTAGGCCCGGCACCCCCAGTTCGGGCTTAGCACCCCCGATCTGGCTCGGACCCAGGCCCGGCCCGGCCCCGCCGCTGCCGCTCGCGCCGGCGCGGCCCCGCTGCCCCCCGCTGCCCTCCGAGGCCGGAGGCGCCCAGGCCCGGACCCTGGCCCCGCCGCGCTGCCTGCTGGGAAATGGAGTGCGGCCCCGCGGCGCGGCGGCGGGGCGAGCGCGGACCGGAACTACAGCTCCCAGCGTGCCTCGCGCCGAACTACAGCTCCCGTCGGGCCTTGCGCCCGCCGCCGACCGCACTACAACTCCCGGCGGACTTTGCGAGACCCCCCCCCACACACATACACCCCGCGGGGTCCCAGTACAGAGGCGGGGGTGCAGGGGGGACCCCGGTATGGGGCTGGGGGCGCGGTGTGCGGGGACGTCCCGGCCGGGGCACAGGCTCCAGGCGCTCTGCGGAAAGGGCTTGTCCATGGCCTGGCCCCAGGGCAGGATGGGGTCACCCCTGCTGTCACCCCCACCTGGGGGGGCAGTGGGCCCCCTTGGCTGGTCTTTCCACGGGGGGCACCCCCATGCCGCTGGGGATGAGTCGGGGCTGCGGGGCTGTCCCAGCCCGGCTCCTGCCTTCCTGTCGCCCCAGCCTCACCCAGAGCCACCCTCGGTGTCCCCCAGCCACCCCGCTCGGTGCCAGCCGGCAGCACAGCCCCCCCATGCCTGTGCTCAGGGGTGACCCGTCCCCCCGACCCTGGCTGAGGGTCAGCCCTGCGGCTGCCGTTCTCCTTCCCCGCATGTCTGCGCCTCTCCCTCTGTCCCTCAAGACATCTCATCTCCTGCTCCCCCTCCCTGGGTCCCTCGGGATTTCTCATCTCCTGCTCCCATCCCTTGGGATGTCTCATCTCCCACATGTCCCCTGGATCCTGAGTCACCCCCTCCCGCTCCAGATTCCACCTCTCCCCGTGCCGAGACACCACCAAGGACCTGGAGCCGATGGAGTAAGTGGAAACTGCTTTTAATCGTTAAATAAATTCAGCGACAGCCACCCACAGCTGAAGGCACCAGAGTCCCCACTGCCGCCCGCTGGTCCCAGCAGAAGTGGATGGGGAAGCCAAGCTGGATCGGGAGGGGGCAAGGGAAGAGCAGAGCCGGGTGGCCCGCAGCCTCCTTCTCCGGCAGGCTGGGGGGCAGGAGCGGGGAGGGGGTAGCTCGGCTCTAGTGCTCTCCCTGGGACCCTTCTGACCTGCCCATCTTGGGGGGAATGCGGCACTAGGGGGGCTGAGCCGTGCCCGTGTCTAGCACATCAGGGTTGGGGGGCAGAGCTGTGTTTTGGGGGTGCTACGGCTTCTCTGCTGGCAGTTCCCAGCCCCAAGCTGTGGATGGGGGCTGCAGTGGGTGCCCCGTGTGGGGCCGTGTGTGCTGGGGAGGGGGGCAGAGGTGGGGCGAGGTGGCGTGCGGTGTGTGCACGGGGCGGGACGGAAGGTGACCTGGGGGGTGGCCCCACTCTCTGCTCATGGGCCAGCTCCAGCAGCCAGCAAGGGCTGAGAGCTGAGCACTGTCCCCTCTGTCCCCAGGACCCTCCCCATCCCTACCACACCTCACAGTGCTTGCCGGGGTTCATGGGGGAGCCCAGGGGGCAGCTGAAATGTTCGACAAAGTCCCGGGAGTTGCTGAGGGTGCCGATGACGCGATACTTGTCAGGGCTGTGGGGGTCAGTCACCAGCCCTTCGTGGGAGCTCTCAGGTGTCCGGACGGAGCACCATACCTGCCGGAGGGGGAGCAGCCTCAGGGATGGGGGGCAGAGCCCTCCCTGGGCGGGATGGGGGACTGTGAAGTGGCTCCAAGGGTCCGGGGAGGGATGGGGAACCCACCATCCCGCGAAGCCCTACCTGCGCGAAGCCCACGAAGAAAAGCTGGTGGTTGGTGAGCCCCAGCGCTGGCAGGCGCTTCTCCTCCCCATTCTTCTGCAGCCAGGATTTGTACGCCTGTGGGAGAGGTGTCCTGAAGCCTCGGGGAGGGACAGACAGGCACGGGGGTCCACGTCCCCTCAGGATGGCGGCACTCACATTGTAGGCTGCCTTGAGCCCACCGTTGTCAGCGATGTTCTCGCCCAGCGTCTGCCGGCCATTGACCTTCTCGCGGTGGACGGTGTAGCGGCCGTACTGCTCTGTCATGCACGCCGTCCGGTTCTTGAAGGCCTCCAGGGAGGAGTTTTGCCACCACGGCCGCAGGTTGCCCTCCTTGTCGTACTCCCGTCCTGCGGGACCGAGCCATGGGGTGGGACCAGGGGATGCCAGCCCCCTGCAGATCCCCTGCTGCAGGGGGTCCCAAAGCAAGGTGGGGTGCAGTGGGAACAGCCTCAGGGGACACCGGGGGACCTGGCGCCTTGCGTCCATGCCCAGGGGAGATGGTGTCTCCCAGCCCTTGCTCCAGGGGGGGCTCCCGCTGGGGCTCAGCCATGCACTTGGGTCCCCAGCCATCCCCTGGTGCATCCCCGCTGTCCCAAGCTGGATTTGTCACCCCAAATTCCCCCATCGACCCCATCTCGGCTCCGGGGCTGTGGTGAAGGTGCAAAGCAGAGTGGATGCGAGAGGGACCCGTCCCGTGCCCCACGGGGAGGAGGATGAGAAGGGGGCCGGGGCTGCAGACACCGTGTCCTCACCAAGCGGATGGAGCGAAAGCTGCACAGAGAAGCCGGGGGGAGGTATCGGCGGGTGCCACCTGGGGAGACAGGACGATAGAAGGGGGGGGTGGCCAGGGGGGCACGAGCACGCATGATGCAATGGATGGCAAAGCGGGACCCCCCCCGTGCCCACAGCACCCCCTCCCCACGCTGAGGCCAGGGGGCTGGTGCGGGGCCTGGTGGCGGGGGTGGGAAGATGATGGGGCCAGCGCTGCCCACGGGCTCTCACCTTGGTCGTCAAACGCATGGGTCAGCTCGTGCCCCATCACCACACCGATGCCGCCGAAATTAAGGGCTCTGTGGGGCCACAGGAGAGAACCAGGTAAGTGCGGGGGGACTATGCTGTTGCAGCCTGACCCTGGCCCGGGGACCCTCTTGGCAGCCTGGGCACCCTGACTGTGTCCAGGAGCACCCGGAGAGACTCTGCACTGGTTGGCACCCATCGGGGAATGAGTCCTGTTGGGGACACTGGTGGCCTCACGGGGACTTTGCAGCCTGTCTTGGCTGCAGGATGTAAAGCCTCGAGGGACCCTCAAGCCCCCCAGGGCTTTGCGTCATGACTGTGGGGGGCTCTGTGGGGTGCTGCCCCTGATGCAGCCCATGGCTGCCCGCCCCCGGGGGATGCCCCCCATCCCCACACCAGGCTCACTTGGGGTGGTTGCGGGCGTAGAAGGGAGCCTGCAGGATGCCGGCAGGGAAGACGATCCCGTTCTTGGTGGGCAGGTAGTAGGCGTTGACGGTCTGCGGGGTCATGCTCCACCTGGGGCAGGGAGGTGGGACAGGGGACAGGCAGGGATGTGTGCCCTCTCCCCCCAACCCTGCCACCCTCCTGTGCCATCTCCTACCGCAGTTCCCCCGTGCTGCCCTGCCCGGGGCCGGCACTGCTGCCCCCACCCCGTGACCAAGGGACCCTGTCCCAGGGACAAGCCAGAGCCACCACAGGTGACCTACAACGCTGTGCTACCCCATGGGGGGACCTTCCCCCCGGTGAACCAGTGCCGCCCAGGCCATGCTGGGGACACTGCAGTGACACTGTGCCAGTGTCATATCCTCTGCTCCCCCCCCAACCCTGGGCCCTCCTCCTTACTGGTCACGGTTGGGGGGTTTCCGGAGCTGGTCAGCCATCACTTTGGCAGAGAAGTTGTAGAAGTTGAGCATGTTCTGGAAGAAAGAGTCCTCCGAGACCTCGTACTGGTGAGGAAGAGGAGGGATGAAGAGGGGTCCACCGGGGTGGTTCCCCCCACCCCAGCCAGGATGCGCTCGGTACTGGGGTGGCTTCATATAACACCCCATCCGAAATGCATCCCCCAAATAGGGACATCGTCCCATGGGGCCCCCCAGGGCTTGGTGTGAGCAGGGTCCAGACCCCCTTCCCACAAGCCGGGTGCCCCCCTACCCCGTCATAGACATCGTCCAGCTCCTTGTTGTCCAGGATGAAATCAGGGAAACCGATCATGTCGTAGATGGCATCCGCCTGTGTGGGGAGAGGCCCCAGCAGTGAGATGGGGGTGGGGGGGCTTACTGGGATGGGGGAGGTCTCCCACCTTCTCCCCTCCCCGGGGTCACCTTCTCCTTCGCAGCCTGCCTGGTCTTCTCATCCATCCAGTCCAACTGGTCCAGGGACACCTCGAAGGCTGCCCGGATCTCACTGATCATCTCCTCAGCCTGGGGAGGGGAGGGAATGAAGCCCCCCTGCCCCCTGCAGCCCCTTGGGCAGGGAGAGGGTGGGCAGGATGCAACCTCCCCAGGGCTGGGGGTCCCATTTTCCTGCTCCTTGCCTTCCAGCCCTGAGGTTTGGGGGGGAAACTGGGGGTCCTACTGACTGTGATGGGGAGGGGACAGGGGCAGAAGTGTCCTCACAATGGCCTTGCTGTCCCGGTCGAAGGTGGCTTTGACGAAGAGGGAGCCCAGGGCAAAGCCCAGCGTGTCGTCTGTGTTGGAGATGCAGGTCTGCCAGCGGGGAGTGCAGGACTGTGGGAGCAAGACGGGGGTCCGTGAGACCCCCAGCCCCCTCCCCTGCTCCCTTCCCTTCCCCCAGCCCAGCTCTGCCCCCTCCCCAGGGGGTAAATGCTCAACAGCTAAACCCCCATCCCGAAAGATGATCCCTGGGTTCCCTCTGCAGCATCCAGTGCTCAGCATCCCAAGGGCATCCCAAGGGCAGATGTGATCCTGGCTGCTTCCAGGCAGAGGGGGCTGGTCCTGGGCCCCCCGTTACCTTCCTGGTGCCATAGAGTGTCTCCAGCAGCCTTTCCTGGGCTGTCTCAAAGCGCTGGTCCAGGCTGGAGGCCGTCTTCTGCACCAGGTTCCAGATCAAGTAGTTGTTCAGGATGCTGTGGGGGCAGGGAGATGCTGCGGCTCACCAGGATCCATGGGGATACCCCAGCCTCCAAGCCACCAGTGAGCCCAAAACACGCCCCTGCCATGGGGGCAGCTGCAAATCGGGTACAGCCGGGGGCTTGCGGGCCCCTCACCTCCTGTCGGTGCCGTTGATGAGGTCAGAGACCTGCTGGAGGTATGTGTCCCCGTACACCACCACGGGCTCCGTGTCCGCCAGCTCCAGCGGGGCCAGGGCGTAGGACAGGTAATCCAGCCAGTCGATGGAGGGGGCCAGGGTCTGGAGGGGACATGTGGCCGTGGCACCCAGGTGTTTGGCACAGCTCTGCCCCATCCTGCCCGACATGGGGGGAATCCCCCGGGCCAGGGGCTGTGCTCCCTGAGAAGGTCCCAAGGTCCCTCATCACTCCAGACCCCTTCTCTGCACCCAAGCCCCCTTCCTGTGGCTCCCCGCTGCTCTCAATGCTGCAGGACAAGGAGGGGACCCCAGGACCCCCCCTTGCAGGGTGGCAGCTCCCTGCAAATCCTAACAATTGAGGGGATAAGGACCTCACTCAGGTACCCAGCTCATGTCCCAGAACAGATGTCGCTGCTCGGGGTGTCCTGGGGCGGGGGGGCAGCAGTGGGCACAGACCCCTCAGTATCCCAGTGGATGACCCTCCCTTGCACCCCCAGAGGGTTTCCCCAGGCTCTGCCGGGCCGTGCCCACCTGCAGCTCAGTGACGCTCATCTTGTGGTAGATCTTCTCGTCATCCCGCCGCTCAGCCTGGGGCACGGTGATGTTGGCCAGCTGGGTTTCGAAGTCCAGCACCTGCTGCATCTGGAGGCGGGTGGGCTCCGGGGCACCCCCCAGCAGCGTGCCCAGCTCCACCATGTAGTCCAGGTACGCTGCCAGGACCTGGTGGGACCCCGAGCCCCAGGCTCAGCGCCAGCCGCAGCTCATCCCACCTCCCCGGGGGGGGTCCGACCCGCTGCCTGGGCATCATGCCGCCCAAAGGGCAGGGGCAAGTGCCAGGTGTACCCCAGTGCTGCTCGCACCCCGTTGCCGTGGGTTTCCCACGATTGCTGCCGGCAGCGTGCCCAGCACCCAGCCTCACCCTCTCGTTGGCGGTCTTGTTCAAATAGTAATCCCGGGATGGGAGGAAAAGCCCCGACTGGTCCACCTGGGGGGAGAGAGGGGCAGCATGGGCAGCCCAGTGCCCCCCCGGTGCCCGCCGCCCCTCGGTGCCAAGGTGCCAACCTGGATGACGTTGCTGTTGGAGCTCTTGGAGTCTGCACCCACGTACACCGTGAAGAAGGGGGTTGCCCGGTATGTGCCTGACACCATCTTGAGTACCTCCATGAAGCTGGTCTGGTTCCAAGAGCCGGTGATGTTCCACCCCCCGATCTGCCGGCAGACGGACCTGGCGCCTCAGGAGGGATGGGGTCCGTCCCCGAGAGCTGCCCCCTCCCCGGTTATGTGAAGAGCCGAGCGGGAGACGAGCTGAGCCCTGACAGCTTGGCTCACATGTGGATGGCCGCCCACCTTGTCGATGAGTTCCATGAGGGGCTGGGAACCCAGCTCCTCTATCCTCTGCTCCTTGAGGCAGGACAGGTAGTACCGCTGCGTCTTCCGCTCCGCCTCGCTGCTGGAGTTGAAGGTGGCGTTCTCTGCGGGAGGCTGCGGGTCAGCCCCAGGGACGCCGGGGCTCTGCCCGCCTGTGCCTGGAGGTCATCCCCCCCCCGGTGGCCATGAGCCCCCCAGTGCCCACCTAGGAGATGCTTCATGATGGCCTGGTTCTGGTCCCAGATGCTGTTGAAGGTGCTCCACTTGGAGCGCCCGTTGGGCAGCGGGTTCCTCTTGATCCAGCCCCCGCACGAGTACTGGTAGAAGTCCTGGCATGGGTCTGTCTCCACATCCAGGGCCTCCAGGATCTTGCTGGCCACCCGGATGCAGGCATCAGTCAGGCACGTGCTGTGAGAGGGATCTGGCAGGGAAGGCATGCCCGGGGCTGTGCGCGTGTGCCAGGGGAAACCGAGGCACGGAACGGGGCCAAGCCCTGCCTGCACCCCGGGGCGGGCAGAGCTCCCGGAGCAGGAGCTGACCCATCCCTCCCCATCCTGCTGTGTCCCCCTCAGGTGTGGGGACACCACCGCCACCCCGGCAGGGCTGCAGGGCCCCCTCCCTACCTCTTCGGTACTGGATGGCCAGGGCGACGATGGCGACGCTGAGCAGCAGGGCCAGGGAGACAGCGACGGCGCAGAGCACCAGCTCCAGCTGGCTGCGCGAGGCCAGGCGGCTCAGCAGTGGCCCTGGCCCCTTCCGAAACCCCACCTGGGCAGGAGCAGCACCTGCCATCGCACCACGGGAGGGACCGAACCTCGCTGCTCCCCCTTCCCTCCCCCACCACTCCCCAGTGCCTGGCTTGGCTGCATGACGAGGTGGGGACCGGGGCATCCCTCTGCGGGTGCCCAGGGCACCAGCCCCGGCAAGCCAGCAGTGGGTGCTGGCAGCCCCCGCAGCCACAAGGAAGGACGATGGCCCGGGCACACTTTCTGCCGCATTTTGGCTGCCTCCCAGCACATCCCTGGGGACAGCCAGGGCTGGCTTGGCTCCCAGCCCTGCTCCTGCTGCCCACCCGGCTGCAGGCAGGCTCTGGCTGAGGGTGAGGGTGAGGAGGGGGCCCAGGGAGGATAGAGAGGGGAAGGATGGGGGGGGTGCCGAGGCAGACCTCACCTCCACACTGTCGGGAGAGGCGCTGCCGTCCCCTGCTGGCTCTGGCCCCTCGTCATCCTGCAGCGTGGCACGCTTGTAGTCGGGCATCTGTCGAGGGAGGGAGCAGGCTGGGATGGGGGCATGGGGGTGGCTGCCCCCCACTCTGCCACACCCTCCAGCTCTTACGGCGAGGGCTGGTGCCCAGTCAGTGGGGGCACAGAGGGGCTGGGGCAGCCCCTGACCCCCTTCGACGCACCTGGGCCTCCCCCTTTGGCTGTCCCCAGCCCCGGGTGGCCCCGGGGAGCACGGGGAGAGCTGTTGATGGGGCGCCTGGGGGCTGGCACCGGAGCATCCCTCCATGTCGCCATGGCAGCCGTAGCATCAGCCCTGCCGACAGGTGCCACATCGCCACGGAGACATGGTCCCCGTTGCCAGGCAACCGTTGCCTAGTTCTGCTGCCTCGCCCCTCCTCCCCCGCCTGGAACTTTCCATGCAGATGTGCACCGGTCCGAAACATCTGGAAGCACTTCCCGCCCCATCCCGGCCCTGGGGGTACCCAGGGTGCAGGGCTGAGCCTGTGTGGGCAGAGTGTGCGGGGGGAGAGGGGGCACAACCAGGGGTGTCAGCTGGCAGGGCAGGACCCCTTCACTCCTGGCCTTGTGGGGCAGCCTGGCAGGGGCTACTTGCACCGACCCAGCCATGAGGGCTGCCAAGGACTCAGCCAAGAGGGAGATGGTGGAGCTGAGCCAGCAGCTTTGGGGGGGTGGGGAATGAGATGGAAGAAAAAGCTGGAGGCTTTGGTGGAAGAGAATCAGCAATGCTGCTGGTCACAAGCCATCCTTAGGTTTCAGAGTTAACTCCCAGGTGGGTTGCAGCTCACCCCCCTGTCTGTGCTGCAGACTGAGGTGGATGCCCTGGGGCTGCCTATGGAGCTGGTGTTGGGGACCAGGAAGGAGCTGGGGTGGGAAGGATGATGAGCAGGGGGTGAAGCAGAGCAAGTACCCCGTGCCCAGCTCTGCCCACTGCCACACCACTGGGACAGGGAGGGGGCTTCACCAAGCGCTGCCGTGGCCAGAGGGCGTGGGGCTGGGATCGACAGTTGGCAGGAGCCCCCCGCCGGGGCGGGTGCCCGGGAGCTGCTGGCGTTAGGAGGGACAGCTCGGCATCCTGTGGGAGCTCAGCCAGTCAGGCACCCCCACAGTCCTGGATCCCCCAACACGCTCCTCTCCCCGCCCGGATGGTCCTTGACCTCCCGGGCACCTGCTGGCAGCACCCCTTCCCTGGCACCTCCTGGCACCCCCAAGGAAGGAGGAGGACCTGGTCCTGGGGCTCCTCCCGCCCCTCCGTGGGGCTGAGACCTGTGGGGACAGGGCCCCCTGCTTCCTCCAGGGGTGCTGCCTTGGGGGGCACCCTACAAGCAGCATCACTGAACCCCAGGTGGGCTTCATGCCGGGGCGGAGCAGGGTCTGTGGGACCATCTCCGAACCGCCCCAGCTCCCTCTGCCCAACCTCAGGCTTTGGGGGGTCCTTCCTCCTCCTTCTTCCCCCCACCATGGGGGAAAGGGACCCTCCAGCCACCCAGTTCTTCCAGCCTTGGCCCCACACAGCCCCCTGCATCCCCCAGGCTCTCACTCCCCCAGACTCCCCCCAGCACCCCCCCCCATCCCTTCCTCCCGCAGGCTCCCGCAGTCCCCCCAGCCCTTCCAGCTCCTTGGGCCCTGCAGCCCCCGGGCTCTCCTCTGCCCCGGCCCCCTCCTGCCCCTCGAGCCGCCCCCTCTTCCCCCCGAGCCGGTGCCCCCCTTGTGTCCCCCCGCGCCTCCTGCCCCACTCCCCGCCCGCTGCCCCCGCCCTGCCCCGCCGCCGCCGCCCCGGGCACTCACGGCGTGTCCGAGCTCCTGGAGGGCTACGTTCATCCTGGCCATCCCGGGCCGCCTCCCGCCTAGCTCCGCTCCCCGCCCGGGCCGCGCCGGGCCCCCGCCGCCGCCGCAGCGCCGCCTGCCTCCGCCACCGCCATGGTCCGCACCGGGCGCCGCGCCGCCGCCGGCACCGGCACCGGGAACGGGCAGGGATGGGATAGAGCCGCGGGGGCTGGTACCGGCGGGGCGCGGCCCGCAGACACCGGGTGGGGGCGGCTGGGGCCGGTGCCCCAGGGGTTGGATGGAGCGGGGGGCACCGGTGCCCAGCCCGGTAGCACCGCTCTGCTGCGCCCGGCCCGGCCCCGCCGCCAAGGTGACCGCCGTGCGCACGGGAGGAGCCCGGCACCGGCAGCCGTACCGGCACCCGCACCCTCGCCACTTGGGCTCACACAACAGGCACCGGCGCGCTGGCGGACATACCGGCACCGGGCTTCAGCAGCCGGGGAGGCACACGGGACACCGGGTACCGGCACCGGGACGGTAACAGTGCACAGCCGCAGCCGCCCAGCGCGCCCCGTACCCGGACACACGCTCGGGTGGACGCACACACACACACGCTGACTGACACCCTGCTCCGGTACCCCGAGGCACCCCGAGGTCACCGGCAGGCCCCCGCGCAGTGCACAGTGTGACAGGGTCGTGCACACGCAAGTGTGCACAGCCGCGGCCACCGCGGCGGTGGCGAGCGAAGGGGAGGCCGTGGCTGTGCACAGAGGCTCGCACCCCGCCTCACCGCCTCGCCGATCCCCTGCTACCACCTGCCCGGGACAGCGTGTCACCGCAGGTCACCCGCCCGGTGCCCGGGGCGCTGCCGGGGGGGCAGCCGTGTGCGGGGGGGTGTCCGGGTGCAGGTATCTGGGTAGGGTCCCCCCTCACCCTCTGGGATAGGGGGTGCACAGCTATCATGTGGGTGCCGGGGTGTGCCACGCCTCTAAAGACATCAGTGAGGAGATGCCTGACACCACACCCGCTGCGCGGGGGGTCCCCAGGGAGCACAGCCAGGGGTGCTGCCCCCCGGGGTGGGGGGGAAGATGCCCCCCGGGGTACTGCCCGAGGGGGGTGGGTGAGTCGGAGGCACCAGCCTGAACTGCGGTGCTTGGGGGCACACGTGCGCAGGGGGGCGGTGTGTGGAGGGGCACGGGGCTACCCACGGGTGTCCGTGGCGAGTCGGCTCTCCACCGAGCCCGCCCACCTCGGGCAGTGTCACCTCATTTGCTCGGCGCGGGTGGCACCGGTGCTCCGCGCCAGGGTGGCGGAGCGCCGAGTCCCCTTCCCCGAGCGCCAGCGCTCCCCGGCAGCGGTGGCCCCCCCCACCCCCCGCTGCCGCTGCCGCTGCCGGTGCTCGCCGCTGCGCAGCTTCGCAACCCGCGGTCCCGCCCCTCGCCCCGCCCCTCGCCCCGCCCCCGGCGCGCGCCGCCGTCGTCACGGCGGCGTCAGGCGGCGATTGGCGGCGGGCGCGCGCGGCGCGCAGGCGCAGAGCGGCGGGTGCGCGGCGGAGCGGTCATGGACGCGGGCGGCGGCGGCGGGCAGAGCCGGGTGCAGGGCGGCCCCGGGGCGGGCGGCGATGAGAAGCCCACCCCGCCCTGGGGCCGGGACCGCCGGGAGCCGCCCGCGGGGCCCGAGAAGGAGCAGGAGCTGGTGAGCGCTGCCGCGCCGCGGGCTGCAGCTGAGTCACGGTCCGGCAGGGCCCGCGTCACCGGCGGGGCGGGACGTCATCGCGCGTCACGGGGGCGGCCGGCGCTCCTCGGGGGGCGCCTGTGGCGTCGCCGGGGCTCCCTCCGGCGGGGGGGGGCGGGACGTCACCGGCGAGAGGGGGCTCCTTCCGGCGGGGGGGCCGTGACGTCGCTGAAGCGAGGGGCTCCCTGCGGAGGGGGCCGTGACGTCCTGGGGGTGCCCGCGTGACGCAGCAGAGAGGGGGGGGGGCCTCTGGGGGGTGATGTCGCTGGAGCGGGGTGAGGGGGGCCGTGATGCGCCTGTGACAGCGGGGACTATGGGGGTGGCCTCGGCGGCCAGGGTCCCCTTGGGCCGCGGGGGGGCTGCCTCTGGGTAGGGGCTGCTGTCCCCACCGTGCCCTTCTCCGTGGGGTCACGGGAGAGGCGCTCCTCGCGCTGCGGGAACGGGTGGGCTCTTCGGGAAGGGTGTCCCCAGGTGATGGGGGCACTGACCCCCAGCAGCGCTGGGGCAGGATGGTGCCCTGGGGTCACCATGTCCTGGTCCCCCTGCAGCTGGAGGGGACACTTCCATCCCTGTCATAACGGGGGGGTGTCTGTGCTGGGTGCCCTTAACTCTGCTTTCTCCTGTGCGTTTCGGCAGTCAGAGGAAGACAAGCAGCTGCAGGATGAGCTGGAGATGCTGGTGGAGCGCCTGGGGGTAAGTCTGTGCTGTGCCCCTCAGCAAGGAGCTGTGGAGGAGTGAAGCAGCAGAGCCCCAGCCACTACTTAAGTCTGTCTGTCCCTGCTTACGGTTGTTCCCTGTGCAATGGGGATGGAGGGGGGGTGAGTGGGGCCCCTCCTTGTCTGCTGCAGTCTGTCCCCCAGCCTTGCTGCCTGTCTGGCCTGTGCCCAAGGGACCTCTGCCTCCCTCTTGTGTGAGTGGCTTTCTGCCCCACTGTGCTTTCCCTCTCCAGCACTTGGACTGAAGGAGGCAGCCCAGGGTGGGGGGACTGCTCTGCTCAGGGCCACGGCTGTGTTTGAGGAGGGCTGGCGGGGTGGTGGTGCAAGAACGAGCCTCCTGCTCCCTGACAGGCAGCTTCCTTCTGCAGGAGAAAGATACGTCCCTCTACCGCCCAGCTCTGGAGGAGCTGCGGAGGCAGATCCGCTCTTCCACCACCTCCATGACTTCTGTTCCCAAACCCCTCAAGTTCCTACGGCCCCATTATGGCAAGCTGAAGGAGATCTATGAGAACATGGCTCCGGGAGAGAACAAGGTAAAGGCTCTTGGCCCCACCATCCCACGTGGCTGGCGGGGGCGGTGCTGGGGCAGGTGATTGCAGAGCCCTCTGGACCCCCTGTTCTCACGTCAGCCTTTGTGACTTGCTCTGGTGGATTATAACTTGCCAGGGCTGTGCCTTTGCTGCCTGTGACAGCTTGTGGGTGCAGGGAGGGTGTTGTCCCTAGCTGCTCCTGCTTCCCCGTGCCCGGCGTGTATCTGAGCCCCTGGCACTCTTTCCCCAGCGCTTTGCGGCAGATATCATTTCTGTTCTGGCCATGACCATGAGTGGGGAGCGCGAGTGCCTGAAGTACCGGCTGGTGGGCTCCCAGGAGGAGCTGGCATCGTGGGGGCATGAATACGTCAGGTAAGCCTGGGCAGGAGCAGGGCTCGGGGAAGGACAAGGGCTCAGGGGGATTTCCCCAGCGTTTTGATTCTAGCCCGCCTGGGAGATGTCCTGACTTGCTGGGCTTGTGCTCAGCTGCCGCTGTCACACTTGCACATGTGTCACCTCATCCTCTCTCTACAGTGATTTGCTAGCTGCGGAGATCTTGCTGCCATTGCCTCTGTAATCTCTGCACTTAACCCTCTTCCCCCTCTGGGCTTGTCCTCCATAAGCTCTCAGGAATGTGGGATGCCCATAAACAATACACAGCCCTGGCTAACTGGAAGCAGCTGCTCCCCATCCTTGGGGCTGGGTGAAGCTGTGGTGGTGATGTCCCTCTGTCCCTGCAGGCACTTGGCAGGGGAGGTGGCCAAGGAGTGGCAGGAGATCGATGAAGCTGACAAGGCTCAGAGGGACACGCTCCTCACCCTGGTCAAGGAGATTGTCCCCTACAACATGGCCCACAATGCAGAGCATGAGGCCTGTGACCTGCTCATGGAGATCGAGCAGATGGACATGCTGGAGAAGTACATTGATGACAACGCCTACTCCAAAGTGTGCCTCTACCTGACCAGGTGAGGGGCTCAGCAGGCGGAGGGGGCCTGGTCCCTGGTGGGCCCAGCTTGCCTGATGTGGTCGTCACCCTCGTGTCTGTCTCCTCCTCAAAGCTGTGTAAGCTACGTCCCGGAGCCCGAGAACTCGGCTCTCCTGCGCTGTGCCCTGGGCATCTTCCGGAAGTTCAGCCGCTACCCTGAAGCCCTGCGCCTGGCTCTGATGCTCAATGATGTGGAGCTGGTGGAGGACATTTTCACTTCTTGCAAAGATGTGTAAGCGGAGACTCGTTCCCCGCCCTCTGGGGACTTCGCCTGTCGTGGTGGGGCACGGCTCCCCATCTGGGCAGAGTTGGGTTGGATCCTGCCACCACCGGAGGTATCTGGGAGTTTGGACTGAGACTCTTGTCCCTGAAATCAAGATGGGAAAGAGCGGGCCGTCTCTGGGCTGCACTTGTGTGCCTCTGGAGCAGGGCAGGTTGGCTCACCGTTTGGTGAACGTGTGTTTGTGCTGGGGCTGGCTGGGGTCTGGGCACTCGTGAAACCTCTCCCCTCTGCACAGAGTTGTCCAGAAGCAGATGGCCTTTATGCTGGGCCGCCACGGGGTCTTCCTGGAGCTGAACGAGGACGTGGAGGAGTATGAGGACCTGACTGAGATCATGTCCAACGTCCAGCTCAACAGCAATTTCCTGGCCTTGGCCAGAGAGGTGCGTGTCCCAGCTGGGAAAAGAGCCCTGGGCTGCCTCCAGCTGTGGCTGCCTTGGCTGCTGGGCTCTGTGACAAGATCTGGGAAGAGATCCTTTATCCTTGTGAGCCTGGCCGGGCACCTCCTGGAGACGTTGCTGTTGTAGGGCAGCTGCCCTGGGGTGTGCTGGCCAGGACGTAACCCCCTTCTCCCTTATCTCTGCAGCTGGACATCATGGAGCCCAAAGTGCCGGATGATATTTACAAAACCCACCTGGAAAATAACAGTAAGGGCTTGTGTCCTGGCCTCTGTCGTCCCTGCCTGTAGGGAGTTCCTGGGGCTGCAAGGCTCCTGTGGGCCGGTGCAGCCAGCTGTGTATCCAGAGGTGGGCAGATGGCCTGCCCGTGGTCTCTGACCTGGTGTGGAGCAGACCCAGCTGACTGCTGTAGATTTGGGCTTCTCCTTCCTGCTGGTGGTGGGACAGGTCCTCATCCTCCCATAGCGTGGGACGGCTGTGCGGTGGAGGGCTGGCAGGGCTGCTCTGGCTGCCCGGCTCACCCTCACATCATTCCTCAGGGTTCGGGGGGAGCGGTTCCCAAGTGGACTCAGCCCGGATGAATTTGGCCTCCTCTTTTGTGAACGGCTTTGTGAACGCTGCGTTTGGACAGGACAAGCTGCTGACGGATGATGGCAATAAGTGGTTGTACAAGAACAAGGACCACGGTGAGGGAACCGGCTGGGCAGGGGCTGGAGCTGCCCCTAGGCTTGGGGTTGCTACCCTGTCCCTTTTGGGGGCCTGCTGAAAGCAGGGCTGCAGGGCACGGCTGCCACTGGGCTGCCCCATGTCCCTGGCCACCACCTGCCCCAGGCAGGGCACATCGATTCAGGGCTGATGTGGGCTCTTCTCCCCTGGAACTGCAGGGATGCTGAGTGCTGCAGCCTCCCTGGGCACGATACTGCTGTGGGATGTGGACGGGGGGCTCACGCAGATCGACAAGTACCTGTACTCCTCGGAGGATTACATCAAGGTTGGTGGCACCGATCCCAGCACGGGCTCTACAGCTGTGTGGGGCAGCCCTGCTGTGGGCTGGGTGTGCATCTGGCTTGGGGAATGGTTGACGTTGCCTTGGTCTGCCCTGTGGCTCAGCTCCTGGCCGGAGAGGGGTCAGATGCCCTGCGTGCCAGGTTTCTGAGCAGCTCCCGGCAAGGTGGGGAACTCTTGGGGACTGCAGGAGGCACCCTTGGGGTCCCTTTGTCACAGAGCTACGAGCTTTGGACTGCTCAGCTGGATCCAGAGTGGCATTGCTCACTTGGTATCAACTTGCCCATCCCGGGGAGTGGGTGTAACGTGTGGAGTGATATTAGTCACTGGCTGGCAGGGAGCTTTGTGCGTTGGTAGCTGGTGCGTGACGGTGCTTCTGCCTTGCAGTCGGGAGCCCTCCTGGCCTGTGGCATTGTCAACTCAGGGGTGAGGAACGAGTGTGACCCTGCCCTGGCCCTTCTGTCCGACTATGTCCTCCACAACAGCAACACCATGAGGATCGGAGCCATTTTTGGGTAAGGACCTGCTCCCAGCCTCCCCGTGCTGCGCAGGGGCGTGCAGCTCCCCCCTCACGCTCCCCTGGACTCTCCTCTGCAGGCTGGGGCTGGCGTACGCGGGCTCGAACCGTGAGGACGTCCTGACTTTGCTGCTACCTGTGATGGGAGACTCCAAGTCCAGCATGGAGGTAGGGAGTGAGACAGGGTTCACCTGGGGTTCCTGCTTCCCCACTCGGTCCCTAGCAGCTCTGGGGAATACAGGGGCTGTTCTGCAGCTGGTTTGGGCTCTGAGAGCAAGGCTACATGTCCCACCTCCGTGCTGTGCCAGAAGAGCACCAGGGTCCCAGTTTTCTTCATCTGAGCTGCTCCCACGATGGGATTGCAGCAGATGTGGGAGGGTCGGAAGCCGTCAGGTGTTCCAAGAGCCCAAATTTTCGCACAAAGTGGGGACTAAGGGTACCCATGCTCTCTTGGTCTGGGCAGCTGTCAGACTGTGCAGGCCTGGCCCCGAGCTGTGGGTCAGCTCCCTCTGTGCTGTCCTCATGTACAATGTCTCCTTCACCAGGTGGCTGGTGTGACCGCCCTGGCCTGTGGGATGATATCGGTGGGCTCCTGCAATGGGGACGTTACCTCAACCATCCTCCAGACCATCATGGAGAAATCAGAGACGGAGCTGAAGGACACGTATGCCCGGTGGTTGCCGCTTGGCCTGGGCTTGAACCACTTGGGTAAGGCTGGGCAGTGCCAGTGGCTCATGAGTTGGGAGGCAGGGTGGGAGCATCCCTCCACCGCTGTCCTCTAACCACCACGCCTTCCTCGGCAGGGAAGGGAGAGGCGATTGAGGCCATCTTGGCAGCGCTGGAGGTGGTGTCGGAGCCGTTCCGCAGCTTTGCCAACACGCTGGTGGACATCTGCGCCTATGCGGGTGAGTTGGGCTGACTGAGGTGGGGAAGGCAAGGGTGGGTCCCAGGCACTCTGCCTGCTGATCCTGGCTCTGCGCTCTGTCCCCAGGCTCAGGGAATGTCCTGAAGGTGCAACAACTCCTGCACATCTGCAGTGAGCACTTTGACTCCAAGGAGAAAGAGGAGGACAAGGACAAAAAGGACAAGAAAGAGAAAGAGAAGAAAGAGAGCTCAGCTGACATGGGGGCTCACCAGGTGGGGAAGTGTGGGCAGGGACCTGTGTTCCTTGGGGCAGGAGCTAGCTTTGGGGGGATCCCTAAGGCCCTTGTGTGATCAGAGCTGGAGGAAAACAGCCCCCAGCAGCATCCACTGCTCTCCCTGTCCCCCTGAGCTCAGGGTGGGGCGCAAGGGCTGTGAGAACTTGAGATTTGGGCTGGGTGCTCCCTGCCTGGCGCTCAGTGCCTGTGTCCCCGCAGGGTGTAGCGGTGTTGGGGATCGCGCTCATTGCCATGGGCGAGGAGATTGGTGCTGAGATGGCTCTGCGCACGTTTGGCCACCTGGTGAGTGACACTGGGGGAACAGCACAGAGCTGGGAATGGAGAATAGAGACTGGGTCTTGCCTCGCATCTCTGTAAACCTCGCTGCCCTTGGTAAGCTGGATCTAACACCCACCTCCCCTCGGTGCAGCTGCGGTATGGGGAGCCCACCCTCCGCCGTGCCGTGCCCCTGGCCCTCGCGCTTATCTCAGTCTCCAACCCCCGGCTCAACATCCTCGACACCCTCAGCAAGTTCTCCCACGACGCTGACCCCGAGGTCTCCTACAACTCCATCTTTGCCATGGGCATGGTGGGCAGTGGTAAGCCTGGGGGACAGCCCGGTTTGGGGCTTGGGGTGCGGAGGGGCGAAGGTGGGAGACCTGAGCCATGTACCCCAATCTCTGCCTGCACCCAGGTACCAACAACGCCCGGCTGGCAGCGATGCTGCGGCAGCTCGCCCAGTACCACGCCAAGGACCCCAACAACCTCTTCATGGTGCGGTTAGCCCAGGTGATGATCCCGCGCTCGCTGCTCGTGGAGGGGAAGGGATGGGCTGGGGTCCCTGCCCTGGGTGTGGGCGGGGAATGGTGTCCCGGGGGTGTCTCCCTCCTGCCGGGCAGGGCTGAGGGTCCCAGGCATTACCCCACTGCTCTCTCACGTGTTTCTCTGCCGTACCAGGGCCTGACCCACCTGGGCAAGGGGACACTCACCCTGTGCCCATACCACAGCGATCGCCAGCTCATGAGCCAGGTGGCTGTGGCCGGGCTGCTCACCGTCCTCGTGTCCTTCCTGGATGTGCGCAACAGTGAGTACTGTGGGCTCGGCGCCCCCCAGCACCCCTCTGTCCCATGGGGTGGGCACTGCTCAGCCCCATTTCTTCTGTTCCTCCTCCAGTTATCCTGGGCAAGTCCCACTACGTTCTCTATGGCCTCGTTGCTGCCATGCAGCCCCGCATGCTGGTCACCTTCGACGAGGAGCTGCGACCTCTGCCTGTGTCGGTTCGGGTAGGACAGGTAAGGGGCACGCAGAGCCGAGGAGGGGGTGCTACAGTGTCCCTGCCTCTCCCCAGTATTTACCTCGCTCTTCTCTCGCAGGCTGTGGACGTGGTGGGCCAAGCGGGCAAGCCCAAAACCATCACCGGCTTCCAGACACACACGACACCGGTGCTGCTGGCACATGGAGAGCGGGCAGAACTGGCCACGGAGGAGCACGTGCCCGTGACACCCATCCTGGAGGGATTTGTTATCCTACGAAAGAACCCCAACTATGATGTTTGAGCCGAGGGGGGGCTGGGAGGGGTGGGTAGGTGGTTGGGGGGGCAGGGGGGCGGGAAAACCCTAGTTTGTTTGGTTTTGTTACTGACAGGCAAGGAAATAAACTATGTGAAGACTCTAGTGTGGCTGTGCCCTCCTTGTGCTGGGGCTGTGGGCTGGGCTCAGATCCCCCCGAGGGTACCTGCTGTCCCTGGGGGCTGGGCACAGTGCAGACCCCGAGAAGCAGAGGCTGAACGCAGAGGTGTGGGGTGCCACGGGTGTGCCCAGGGCAGCAGCGTGAGCTGGCAGCGTGCAGCTCTTCTCCCTGCCGCACCAGCCCCTGCCTTGGCCCAGCACTGACTGTCCCCGGCCACAACTGCTCTCTTGGGGGGTCTTGGATGGTGACTCCCAGGCTTCAGCTCCTTGCCCCGGGGTGCTCTGGGCTCTGCCGGGGTCTGGTGCTGCTCCAGAGCTGGCATCAGGGCTAAAATCGGCTAAAAGCGGAAGTATTTTTAGGAAAAAGAGGGAAAACCCTGTCCTGTTTCCAAAACCAGCAGGGTGTGTGCCCTGCCCCGAGGGGGTGGCGGGCTCTGGATGGGTGTGGGGTGCTCTGGGTCCCAGGGGGCAGGGGGTGGGTGCAGGGTAGGGGTAAGGGGCCGTGTCCCGTGGGTGCGGGGTGGGTGCGAGTCCCGGGTGAGAGCAGAGGCCAATGGCCGCAGGGTGCGGGTGGGTGCTGCTCCGCGGGGGGTGGGTGTTGGCGCGGGGCGGATCCTGTGCGGGTGCGGAGCGGGGTGACGCCGGGTCACGGGTGGGGGCCGGGCGGCGCGGCACGTGCTCCCGCACGAGCTGCGCGGGACAGGGCAGGCGCGGGGGGCGTGGCCAAGCGGGGGGCGTGCCCCGCCCCACCCCTCCCCTCCAGCAGACCAGCTGACCCATCCTCCCGCCCCGCCACGTGACAGCGGGGGTGGGGAGGGAGGCGCCGGCGTCACGTGCCGCGGGCGGCGCCCAGAGCGGCTTCAGGCGCGGCGGCCGGCGCCCCGCCCCCGCGCGCCCCTCCCCCGCGGCGGCGCCCGGCCCCGCCCCTGCGCGCGGCGCGGCTCCGGAAATGGTCGTGCTGCGCTGCGCTGCGGCTGCGTCGGGCCGCGCGCGCTGAAGGAGACTGAAGGTAACGGGCGGGGGCGGGGCGGGCGCGCGCCGCGGGGGGGCGGGTGGTGGTGGGGGGGGGGGGGAGGGGGGTGACCGGTACCGGGCCGCGCGCCGCCGCCCCGGGCCTCGCGCCGCCGGGCCCCGCCACCGCCGCCACCACGTGGGCGCCGCCCCGCTCCTGCCGCCGGCCCCCTCCCTCGCCCTGCCCTGCCCCCGGCCCGCTCCGCTCTCCGCCGGGCCCGGCCCGGCTCCGCCGCCCCGGTGGTCCCGTGCGGCGCCGCTTCCGCGCGCCCACGTGCCGGCCGGTGCGCCCCGCCGCCGCGCACGTGCTCCCGCCGCCGCCGCCCGCCTAGGCCCGCCGCCGGCCGCCGCACGTGGTGCGTGCCCCGCCGCCCCCGCCCGCCGGTGCCGGCGGGGCCGCGGGCCATGGCGGCGGCCGGCAGTGACACGTGTCCTTGGCAGAGGCCGCCGCCGCCGCGGGGGGGAGCGGGGCTGCCGGATGCCGCACCGGGCCCCTCGCCGCGCCCCGCCGCCCCGGCCCCCGCCCCCCCCGCCCCGCGGTTCCCCTCCCGCCGCCAAGATGGTGCCGGCGCCTCGGGCCTGCCCGCCGCCCCGGGACGGAGCCGGCAGCGCCAGCCGGTCGGGCCGCCGCCTCGGCCTGGGGGCGAGGCCGGGCTGGGGCCTGGCGGGGCCGGCTGCTCCCGCGCCGGCGCCGCGGCCTGGCCCGGCCCGGCCCTGCCCGGCCCTGCCGCCGGGGACCCCCGCCTCGTCCGTCCCTCCCCCGGGCGCCCGGCGAGTCAGCCCCCGCCGCCGCGGAGCCCTGCCTCCCGCTCCCCAGCTCGGAGGGGTCCGGAGCGCCCCGGCCTCGGGCAGGGACCCCCCGCCCCGGCTGCGGGCCCAGCGCAGGCCGCGGGCCCGGCCTCTCCCGGCGCGGGGGAGGCAGCGGCCGCGGCGGCTGCTCCTGTTGCAGATCCCCCTCGGCGGTTCCCGTTCCCTCCGCGGCCCCGGGACGGGACCTGCCTCAGCCCGGGCAGCGCCGGGCCGGCCGGGGAGGGGGCAGTGCGGGCCCGGGGTGGGCTCCTCCCGGCGGGGCCCGGGCTGATCTCTCTCTCCCCCTTCTTCCTCTCTCCCAGTCAGTCGGATGAACGGTCTCTGCAGGCCCGCTCAGCCGGCCCAGGTTTTTCCCGCGGGGGGGTGAGTATCCCGCTCGCTCCCGGTTGTACCGGCGGTTGGGGGACCGGGGAGGCCGGGGCTGTCCCCGGGCATCCCCATCCCCTGTGTGACCCCCGCCCACCCCCCTCTTTTTGAAGAGACCAGTGCTAAGGCCGAGCTAAGATGGCCCAGGCCGCTGTGTCCCGGGGCAGGGCAGTCGTACCGGGCTGCCCCTGCCAGGCTCTCGGTTCCCCCGTGAGTAGGGGGCCGGGGGGAGCACCGAGGGGTGCAGCCCACCCCCTGCCGCCTCCTAAAACCCCAGCAGGACCCCTGGGGGGACCCCCGTGATGGGGTGGCAGCCCCCCATGCCAGGGGACAGCCCTGGGTGTGTGGGCGGGGTGGGTGTCAGGGCACTCAGTGGCCCGGGGGTGCCTGCGTGTCCCGGTGTTGGTGGGACGGACGTGCCTGGCGGGGCTGGGGGCCGGCAGGGCCGGCAGTGCTGACGCGGCTGGGCGTCAGGTTACAGGAGGCACCGCGGCTGCTCCCTCGGGTGTCCCGGCCAACAGCGGGCTCGCCGGGTGCCATGGGGTGCAGGGGATCCCCGGCTGGGTGCGGGGGGGGGCACTGCCTCTCCTTCCTGCCCTGGTGGCCTTTGCACTGGGGCGGGGAGAACAGCACCGGCTGCCAAGTCCCTCCCGGGGACAAGCCGGGAGGGTGCCCAGGCCGCCTGGGTGCTGGCAGTGACCGGGGACTGGGAGCTCCCCCAGGCAGGGCAGCGGGCAGGAGCGTCGGTGGCGCGGGGGCACGCGGGAGCTGCTCCCTGCCCTTCCCGGTAGGCGTTTGCGGGTACGCCGGGGACCCGGCACCACCGGCAGGAACAGGTTTGGCCGGCCAGGGGAAGCGCTTAGTAGGTCAGCTGGGGTGGAGCTGGGCACGGCTGACGCCGGGGTGCCGCCGGCCCACCCAGCCCCCTGGAGTTGGTGGTGGCCTGGGTGCTGGTGGCAGGTCACGGGCGCTGGTGCCCGTTTGTGTGGGGCACCCGGCCGGACTCTGTGGGGTCACCTCGGGGGGGGTCAGTCCTGCTGGTGGACACGGCTGGGGTTGGGGCACGATGGGGGACTTTGCTCCATGGGGTGTGGGGACCTACCCGCGCTGGGTGACCTGGCAGTGCTCACCCTCTCCCTGTGCCCCAGTGGGGCAGGAGGGGGTGGGTGGGGTCTGTGCCCTGGTGGGGTACCATCTGTGGGGCATGGCCGGTGTCTGGCTTTACGCTGAGGGGCTGGAAATGTCCCGTTTTTGGGGCTGACGTGGACAGGAGACAGATGCCCGGGGTGCTGCCCGCCTCCAGCTTACGCCCGCTGTCCCTGTCCCTGCAGATAGCGAGGGGATCCTTATGCACAACCCCATGAAATGAACAAAGCTCCACAGCCCACAGGAGGAGCCCCGACAGCCCCGCACCCTGCCCCTTCTCCCGGACTGCCGCAGGTAACCGGCCCCTTCAGGGTTGGGGGGACCCAACTTTGCCTCCCCAGTTCGTGCCAGGGGCAGCGGTGCCATCTCCTTCCCTCCCTGCCTCCCTCCAGCCGACGTTCCCACCCGGTCAGACGGCACCTGTGGTTTTTAACCCGGCACCGACCTCACAAATGAATACGCCTTCTCAGCCGCGCCAGGTAAGGGCTTTGCCCCGCGTTGGAGGGGGCGATGGGGGGGCATCCAGCAGCTTTCTGCCTCCTGGCCGAGTAGCCCCCACCGCTGTGGTGCCCAGGGGTGCAAGGAGCCTCGTGGTGTCCCTCGGGGCTGGCGTGTGCCTGTGAGGGGATGCGTGCCCATGATCTGGACTGTGACCGCTGCCTGGGGACCTCCTGGCCCTGGGGTGGGGGGGGTAGACGCCTCCGGCTGGGGAATGCCCACCGAGTGACTGCTCTTCTCTCCTTCCTCCCCTGCCCCAAACCTCCCTCTCCTCCTCTCTCAGTTTCCAGCAGGGCCTCGGGCTATTCACCAGCAGGTACTAACCCACTTCCCCCACCCCGCATGCCGAGCACCCTGTCCCGACACTGCACAGAAACACCCACCCTGGGCATGAGGGGGCTGGGGAGCACGTGGGAACACCAGAGCTGGGGGACAGGCTCGTCTGGGGAAAGTGGGGGGGCACCCGCTCGATTTGGGGAGGGTTTCCCTGCAGTGTCTCCCCAGTTTCCTCGTTGCATGAAGCCTGCAGCATGTGGCCGTGCCTGTGCTAACCCTGGCCCAGGCTGCTGCTTCTGCCTGTGCCCTTCCTCATCCTCTTCTTCCTCTTCCTCCCCACTTCGCGGGGGTCTCCAGAGGCCCTGTGGTGCTGTGCAAGGCTCTGGACCTCCATCAGCCCTCTTCTGTGGAGGAGCTGCTGGGGACAGATCTGGTGATGTCCTTGGCTGGGCCAGCTGGGAGCCCCTCAAACCCTTCCCTGCCCCTTGAGGTGTCCCTATGGGAGACCCCAATGGAACACGGACACTGGGCAAAGGGCTCCCCAGCCTTCTGTCCCCTCCTCTGCCAGCCACCCTGCGTCCAAGCCCTGTCCCAATATGGGTAACTCCTGTCTCTCTCTTTCCCCTTTTCCCTCTGTACGCGTGCGCTTGCTAACAGGGAGGATTCAGGTCTCTTCAGGTAACACTTTCTCCTTGCCCCGGGGTGCGTGTGTGGACCCTTCCTTGCCCACTCGCTGCGGGCTTGAGCTGCTGCTCCTGGGGATGCTCCTGCCTGGCAAAGAAGCCGGGTTGGGATGAACGGCGTGGGCCGGCGGGGAAATAGCCGGCTCTGCACGCCCTGGCTGTCCGGCTCCGGTACGGCTCGGCACGGCGGGACTACAGGTCCCAGCATTCAGTGCGAGCGCCAGGAACCGGTGCGAGGCACGCCGGGACCCGCCGCCGCCAAGCTGCGTGCGGCCGTGGCCGGCTCCGGGCGCTGGAGCTGCCGGCCCCCGTCGGGCTGGGAGGGGGCCACGCCGGGCATGAGCTGGGTCGGGTGGACCCAGGCGGCCCCTCAGGTGCGTGGGGACAGGATGGTGCTGGGGTGGGGGTGTCAGCTCTGGGAAGGGGAGGGGGGGCGGGGGGGGGGCACTCCCCTCTCTCCATCCCCCCCGCCCCGGAGCTGCTCCTCTCTTCCCGTGCCCAGGCTGACTTTTTGGGGTGATGCACACTGCCAGGCTGCTCCCCCATGGGGTGGGGTGGGGGGGTGTCCCACCCTGGGTGTGGGGGTGCTGGCGCCCCACCTGACGCCGTGCCCCATCTCTCCCCAAGCATTTCTACCAGAACAGGGCGCAGCCTCCCGCCAGCGCGTCCCGTGTGCAGAGTAACACGACGGCCCGGCCCGGCCCCCCTGCCCATGTGTATCCGGCTGCTTCCCAGGTGATGATGATACCCTCCCAGATATCCTACACACCTTCCCAAGGAGCCTATTACATTCCCGGACAGGTGAGGGCAGTGCCCCGGGCTCTGCAGGAGGGGGCTGGGGTGGGCGCTGGTGGGGAGTGTTGCCCGGGGTTGGAGCCCAGGTCTGTTTTGGGAGGGTGGAAGGCGTCCCCCAGGCTCTCTGAGCAGCCACTGATTTGAGCGGGGTGTTGCCTGGCTCTGTAGAGAGGCAGCAGGCAGCGCTGGTCCCCCTCCTCGGCAGCCTCACTGAGGCACCTGGTGCCCACTTTGCCTGCATCCTGCTCCCTGCCCTGGCACCCAGCTGGTTCACAGGCAGGTTTGGGTCAGTGGTTTGGGGTACGTCCATGCCTCACAGGGGAGGTAACTGACCTGTTGTCTTCTCCTCCATTGCAGGGTCGCTCCACGTACGTCGTCCCAACCCAACAGTACCCGGTTCAGCCCGGTGCCCCTAGTTTTTACCCTGGAGCCAGCCCCACAGAGTTCGGGACTTACGGTACAGACAGGGGGATTGCTCTGCTCCCCGGTGCTCTTCCAGCCCCAGCACCCCCCTTTTTTTTTTGTTCCCCTGCCTCTGGCCTCCCTGCAGCCCCATGTGCTCAGGAGCTGAGCACAGACTCCTTCCTCCGCCAGCTTGCTCTGTGACTCTATTACAGGCTGTTTTGGGGAGCAGGGGGTGTTGCCCATCTCCCAGCAGCACTGAGTGCTACGCATCGTGTCCCACCAGTCCATCCACCCCCGCCCTTTTCCAAATCAGGGCTGTTTAATGTTTAACTCTCCTGGCAGAGGGCCAGGGCAGACTTTATCCCCTGCTCCCCCTCACTCACTGTCAAGGTGGTGAGCAGTTTTGTGCTTGCTGAACCCCTCCTCAGCTCCCTGCTCCCCAGGTTGCTGAGCCTGGGGTGCTGGGGCTGCTCCATGCCTGCCCTCTCCCGGCACTGGGGAGCGGTGATGTGAGCAGCCCCCCCCTTCTTTCCCCCGCTTGCATGTGGCCACCCAGGCTGTGACTATATTTAGGCTTGGTCGGTCCCGAGAGGCCCGACAGACACAGAAATGTGAGCCGAGGCCTCTGACCAGGCCCCGGCACGGCCGCAAAACATAACCGGGGCAGAGATGGGCTTCTCCTGAGCCAGGTACGTGCCCGTCCTCCCTCCCTTTTGTCCCGGGGCCTAGCTGGCCCCTTGGAGGAGGGAGGTGGCCCCTGGCAGCAGCCAGCTCCCGCACTTGGGCCAGGGCATGGCTGCTCCTTCGTGTCGGGTGCTGGGGCATCCCTTGGGTGTCTCTTCAGGGTTCTGGGATGGGCTTTCCTCCCGCCAACGCTTTGGGGCTGCAGCTGTTCCCAGGGGAGCTGGCAGCAACATGCCTCTTGCCCACAAGACTGGGTGGGTGGCCTGGCACTGTGTGCCCCTCGATGGGCGAGATGGGCTCGCCCTGGACAGCTCGGGGTCTCCTTCCCTCTGTGCCCACCATGCCTGGCCCGTCCTGGGATACGAGGCCCATGCGGTGCCCCTCCGTCCCCCCGCCCCGGACAGAGGGGGTGGTCCTTGCCTTGGGGATGGGGCAGACACGGGCGAGTTCCAGGCTCAGCGCAGCCAGGAAGGCGCTGGAGCCGGAGGGGGCCGGGGCCCGGCTGTGCCTGTGTCCCGTCCCCCCCCACGCCTGTATCCCCGTGGCACTGCTCTGGGGGTGATGCTCGCCGATACCCTGGGAGGAGCAGAGCACCTCTCGGGGGCTGTGCCAGCCCTGGATGGGCTCCAGCTCTGCCTCCGGCCCCCCCGTGCGGCTCCCTCCTCTGGGCTGGGCTCACCAGGGGCTTGGGCTGTGCGGGGGAGCCCCTCGGCCTGGGTGTGAATGGAGGGTGCGGACAGGGCTGTCTGGAGCCGCCCTTGGGCTGGTGCCGGCCCCGGGGAGATAAGGGCGCTGGCAGGAAGGCGGCCGCTGCCAGAGCCGGGATGCCGGTACCTGGCATGGCGGGGTGTCCCGGCGGGGCCGTCGGTGACGGCGTGGAGCCGGTGGGCACGGCAGGTGCCTGCGGGGCCCGGCTGGGCGTGGGGGCGGCGCGGGGACGCTCTGCTTCACGGGGAAGGAATTCGGTCAGGCCTGTCAGGCGGGTTGGGACAATCCGGGCCGGATGCGATGGGGGTTCGCTGTGGAGCGGCACGGGCTCCCCAGGCTCCTGACAGACCACTGTGTTTGGGAGATCGAGGGGGTCCCCACGACGTGTTTGGAGGACCTGGGTTGGCTGGTCTGACTCTCTCTCCTCTCCTCCAGCGGGTGCTTATTACCCGGCACAGGGGGTGCAGCAGTTCCCAGCGGGGGTCCCCACCGCCCAGGTCATTGTGAGCCAGCAGCCGCCGATCCCCCCAAAACGAGAACGCAAGACGGTAAGGAGCCAGGCGGCGGGGGGGGGGGGGCTTGCGTCAGAAGGGGACGGTGCCAGCCCCATTGCCTGTGGTGTGCAGGATGGGATGTGGTGCAGCACGCCGGGGAAGGGGGACGGCACGGGGGATGCCCCCCCCAAGGCTGGGGGAGCTCAGCGAGGGGACCGGGGTGCATGGCGGGTGCCGGCGACCTTGGCCGTCCCGGCGGGCAGCGTTGTGCTGAGTCACGGCTCCCGGGGGGGCGGGGGTGCCGCGGCTGCCAACTGCTGTCTGCTCCCGGAGATGCCGGCGCTCGGAGGCCTCGCGCGGGGCCTATTTATAGCGGGGAGCCAGGCAGCTGCCGACGTGGCCCCGTGCTGGGGGGCAGGGGGTGCTGCTGGGCTGGGGAGGGGGGATGCTGGCATTTCCTTGGCAGAGGGGCCTTGGCACCCTTCAGGCTCTGTTCTTGCTGCCCTGGGAGCAGGTCAGGTTTGGGGATGGGGAGAACAAGACCCGTGGCTGCACTGTGTCTCCCATCAGAGTCCCAGACCTGCATCCCTCTGCCCCAGTTTGCCCCCCAGCAGGGTGCCCTGTGGCTCCTGCTGCAGGCACAGGGCCAGTGAGGCTGGGGGCGTGTGGGCTGTGCCTGGGGATGCACAGAGCTCGCTGTGACTTTTGTGTGCCAAGGTGGATCCCCTGTGCTGTCCCTGAGGTGGGGGGTGTCCCCGCGGCCCCTATGCTAGTGTGGTGGTGCCTTGAGGTCCCCCCCAGCCCCTGGAGATGGGCACTGGCCTGGACACATGGCACTGGCTGCCTGGCACGATGGCTTGCAAGGCTTGCCCTGCCCCATACTGTCCCTGCCCACCAGGCATCAGGACAGGCCGGTGTCTGTGAGGTGCTGTGCCCCGTGGGGAAGGGAGGTGGCACCCACCGGTCCCCAAGCTGTGGATGGCCAGGGCAGGCACAGCGCTGAATGAGCCTCTCTCCTCTCCCCTCGAAGAAGGGGGTGTCCTGGGGGTATCGGGCCCAGAGGAAGGAGGTGGCCTGTGTGCTGTGTCCCCCACCCTGCTGACAGCTTCCCCTCTCTGCCCTGCCCTGTGGACAGATTCGGATACGAGACCCCAACCAAGGCGGCAAAGACATCACTGAAGAAATCATGTCCGGAGCAAGAACCTCATCCACCCCCACCCCTCCACAGGTAAGGGGACCCCCCCCAGCTGGGGCAGTGGGATGTGCACAGGGCCCTGCTGGACTTACTCTTTGCCTCCCCTCTCCCAGGCTGGAAGCGGTTTGGAGCCCCAGGCCAATGGAGAGACCCCCCACGTAGCAGTTATTGTCCGGCCAGGTAAGTGTGTGTGCCGGGGGTGGTTGTGCCAGCCGGCACGGCTGCTGCCAGGCTCCCTGTTGTTGGCACTGCAGCGTGTGAGATATCAGCCCTGCTGTTCCTCGGTTCACCTTGGGCTTTTGGGGTCAAATGCATTGCCTACATACCTGGCAACTGGTATCCCCGTGTTGGCTCCAGGAGAGTTTATGGGGACTGTCTGCTCACCCCAGCTGTCTCCTGGGCACTGGAGGACCCCTGTTGTCCCCGTCACCTGTTTGTGATGTGGGTTGGCACATCTGTCCCCTACACCTCCTGCAGAGGGAGGGGTCTGGTGGGGGGATGTGGGGCGAGCAGTGATCCCTATCGGAGAGCCCCCCCCCGCCCCCCCCCCATTAACACCACCCACCTTGCAGATGACCGCCCGAAGCCTGCGCTAGTGGTGAGCAAGCCTGTCTCCCTGGAGCCCAGCAAGTCGGCGTCCCCGTCGCCTCCCCCTCCCCTCATCCCCGAGGTGGAGCCTGTGGTGCTCTCGGCCGTGACGCTGGTGCCAATGGAGCCCCCCGTGGACGTGGACACTAAAGTGGAGCAGGGCGAGGCGCTGCCCGACCCACACAAGACGTTTAGCGCCATCACTACAGTGCCAGGGGCTGTGGAGCTGCCCCTCGTGCCTGCACCCAACATGGACACGGTGGCCGTGGCCGCGGAGGAGGAGGAGGAGGAGGTGGAGGAGGAGGTCGCCATTCCCCTCCCAGAGCCCCCCCTGCAGGCGCCTGTGCCCCCCGAGGCGTCGCCGATGCCCGTTGTACCCCCAATGCCAGCCGTGCCCCCGGTGCCGGCCACGCCGTCGCCGCCACCCGTCGTACCGCAGGCCCCCGAAGCACCCGCCAAACTCGCTTCCCCCAGTCCCCCACCGCCCCGGGAAGAGCCCTGCCCCGAGCCTGCTGCCGAGCCCGCTGCCGAGGCCAACGGGGTCTTAGAAGAGGTGCCTGAGCCGGTCCCCGAGGTGCCCGTGTGCCAGCCAGTGCCCGCGCCGGTGCCCGCACCCACCCTGGACTCCCCCATCGCCCAGCCTGAAGAGCTGCCCCTGCCCAACGGGGTGGAGGGCACCGGCAGAGCGGAGCCGAGTGAGGAGCAGCCCGAGTCGGACGTCAGCCCCATCTCGGAGCCTGAGGAGCCGGCCCAGCCTGGCACCCCTGCCTCCCCCCCAGCAGAGGAGGAGGAGGAGGAGAGCGAAGGCCCGGGCGAGGCCCAGGAGCGGAGCTCGAGCCCAGCCCCTGCCCCTTCGCAGACCTCGGAGGCGACCGCGCAAGGTTGGGGATGCTGGGCTGGGGCGTGCAGGGTGCCCCAGGATGGGTGTTGGGTGATGTGGAGGTCATCCAGGTGCGGTGCTAGGCATGGGCTACGGGGAGGGTGTTGGAGAGGGGGGCAGGGTTAGGTGACTCTGGACATGTGGGTATGGGGTGCTGGGGGGGGGACACAAGGTGCCTGTGGATGGGGAGAGATGTCTGGGGAGTGCGTCTGTATGCAGGGGTACGGGGTGGGTACAGAGGGGTGCACGTGTGGGGTGCTCTGGGTCATGGGGAATGGGGTGTCATGAGGGAAGTGTGTTTTATGTGATGCCTAATGTGTGAGTGTAGGGTGGGTGTATTGGGGTTGTGTCTGAGGGCTGTACCCTGCTGTCTGGGGACACGGGGAGGTGCAGTGCGGGGAGGGGTGGCAGGGAAGGTGTGGAGCTGTGAGGCTGTAGCTGTGGGGGGCACCCTGCGTAGGGGTGTGCAGGTTCATAGGGGTGCCTGGGGAAAGTGGGGTGCCCTGGGGGTGTGCTGGGGTGAAGGTATGTCTCTCTATTTTTTTAAACACTCTGTAAAGGAGTGTGGGGCTTACATAGGGGTACTGGGGCAGGATGGGGAAGATGGGTACACAGGACGTGTTTATACAGAGCACTGTACAGGGGGGCTATAGGAGGGAAACCTGGGGGCAGATGTGCTTCTGGGGAGCACCTCTATATGGGGTGGTGTATAGGGGTGCCAGGGAGGGGAGCATATATGGGGGCAGAGGTATGTATGGGGGTGTCCCCATAAGGACTGCCCTGCAGAGGAGTGTGGGTGTCTGCTGGGATCCGCTCAGGAGGATGGGGAGTGCTGCGCTAGGGAGGAGCTGTGGATGGGGTGTTTCACAGAGGCACAGGGTAAATTTGGGGTGCGGCAGCTGGATGGGGAGAGGTGTGAGGTGCATCTGTACAGGGTGTATTCTGGGGTGCTTGTTTAGGGAGTGGGGTGCCTTGGTGGGCTGTGGGATCTGCGGGGCTGCAGGTGCCCAAGTGAGTACACAGCGTGTTTGGGGACGAGAGCTGTGCTGGGGTGGCAGGACCACAGCCCTGTGGCTCCCTGTGGCCCCATCCTGAAGTTCGCCTGGTGTTACTGGGGCCTCGCTGGTGACCCCAGAGCTGGCGTCAGGGTACGCGGGGGACTGGGAGGGTTCCTGTCCTTCACCTCCCTGTCTCTCCTCCCAGTCGCCGTGTCGGTGCCAAAGAAGAAGCGAAGGATGAAGGAGCTGAACAAGAAGGAGGCAGTAGGCGATTTGCTGGATGCCTTTAAAGAGGTGAGTGTCCTGGGGGTGTCCAGGCGTCACCCTGTGTCCCGTCTCCTCCTGTGATGAACTTTGCTTTGTGCCATCGTGTCTGGGCCACTGATGCTCCCTGATGGTAATGAGGATCTGAGGGGGAGCGGACACCTGGGTGCGGGGTGTAGGGGGCAGGACCAGCCAGGCTCGTGGTGTGACTGCTGCCTCCCTCCCTCCCGATGCAGTCCCAGATCAGCGACAGTGCCTCAGAGGCAGAGAACAAGCCCCCCGCGTCTGCCCCTGCCCGCGAAGTGGAGGATGCGGCCCCCACCCGTCCACAGGAAGAGTCGGAGGAGACGTGGGAGGAGAAGGAGGACAAGCTGGCCCCGGAGAAGGGCAAGGCTGCCGACCAGAAGTACCGCTACAAGGAAGGTGAGCTGAGCCTTGGCCCGGGCCTCTGATGGGACCCAGCGGTGGGGAGGGTGGGGGTGGCATGGTCCAGCTGTCAAACCTCACGCTCTCCTCCTGTCTTGTCCCCAAACGTGGCACGGGGTGAGGGACAGAGGCCCCAGTGCAAGGGTCCTGACAGGAGGCAGGGAGCTGGTGGCATCTGGCTTTCTGTCGAAGCAAGCAGCATTGTGCTTGTGGCGTTTTAGGCTGGGGTAGCTCTTTGGTTGTCTACGTCCTGCCTCACTGGTTCTGGGTGGGCCTGGACCTGCCACATCTCAGAGTGGAGGATGCAGGACAGGCCACATCAGGATCTCCTTCTTGCCCCCCACTGCAGAGCAATGGAAGCCACTGAACCCTGAGGAGAAAAAGCGATACGACCGGGAGTTCCTGCTGGGCTTCCAGTTCATCTTTGCCAGCATGCAGAAACCTGAGGGGCTGCCCCAGATCACAGACGTGGTGTTGGACAAGGTCGGTGCGGCCCTGGAAATCGGGGGAGCGTGGGAGGTGCCCAGGTTGGGGGTCTGGCTCCTCTTTGTGCCTTGTCAAGGCAGGGCAGGGACTTACCTGCTGTGCTTGGGGTTCTGTTGCAGCATCTGCAACGAGCCTTGAGCCTGGGGTAGGTGTGTGGGGGCACCTTGGGGGCCTTCTTTCCAGTTCCTTGTCCCGGCGCTGAGGCTGGGGGATGGATCCATCCCGCTCCTCTGCCCCCGGGCATCCTCAGCCCTGTGTACCTTCGCAGGCCAACAAGACCCCACTGCGGGCGCTCGACCCCATCCGCCTCAGCGGCATGAACTGCAGCCCTGACTTCACCCCCTCCTTCGCCAACCTCGGCCGGCCCGTCATGGGCAACCGGGGCCTGGTGAGTATCTCCTCGTTTCACCCACGCCGTCCCCCTCCGCCTCTCTGTGATGATCAAGCCTTCGAGCCGCTGTGTCTGGGCCACTGATATCCATGATGGAGCTGAGGATCTGAGCAGGCAGATGGGGATGCCTCAGGAGCCGGCCTGGCTGATCCCAGAGCAAAGAGCTGAGTTTCTTCTCCTTGTGTCAGCCCTCAGGGTTGGGTCCCCGCCGCTCCCAGCAGAGCCAGAGGAAGGAGCCCCGCAAAATCATTGCCACTGTGTCCCTCAATGAGGATGTCAAGCTGAACAAGGCCGAGAAGGCCTGGAAACCCAGCAGCAAGCGTGCCTCCGAGGAGGAGGATCCTGAGAATATCAAGACGCAGGTGGGAGCTGGGCCAGGTGGGCAGTGGGAGGGCAGCGGGGGGATGTGCCTGGCCTCTCACTGACCCTGTTGTCCTTGCAGGAACTGCTCCGCCGTGTCCGCAGCATCCTCAACAAGCTGACTCCCCAGATGTTCCAGCAGCTGATGAAGCAGGTGATGGAGTTGTCCATCGACACGGAGGAGCGGCTCAAGGGTGTCATCGACCTCGTCTTCGAGAAGGCCATCTCGGAGCCAAACTTCTCTGTTGCCTATGCTAACATGTGCCGTTGCCTTATGGGGGTGAGCAGGAGTTGGGGGGTCTCCCGCTGAGCTGGCAGGGGTTTGTTTGGGGGGGCCTTGGCTGAGGTCAGAAGGGCGCACGCCCTTCTGTGTGGGGTGGGGAAGCTGGGGTAAGTGGATGGAGGATCAAGTCCAGAGTCTTAGCAGGGCGTCACAAGGGTGTAGGGTGGCTTCCCCGTGATTTGAACAGTGTCTGGGCCTTAGCTGGCCAGCTTTTGGGGGAGATACGACTCATGCTCCTTGCCTGGGTTGTACCTCTCCCTGCAGCTCAAAGTGCCCACAACAGACAAGCCCACGGTGACTGTGAACTTCCGCAAGCTGCTGCTCAACCGCTGCCAGAAGGAGTTTGAGAAGGACAAGGACGATGATGAGATCTTTGAGAAGCGGCAAAAGGAGATGGATGATGCCAGTGCTGTGAGTTGGGGTGGGAGGCTGTGGCTGAGGGCTGGCATGGGTGTCCTCGGGGTGGCTCTGGGCTCTGAGCTACCCTGTGCCCTCCCTGCAGCCCGAGGAGAAGGCGCGCATGAAGGACGAGCTGGAGGAGGCGCGGGACAAGGCCCGCCGGCGATCCCTGGGCAACATCAAGTTCATTGGAGAGCTCTTCAAACTGAAGATGTTGACGGAGGCCATCATGCACGACTGCGTGGTGAAGCTGCTCAAAAACCATGATGAGGAGTCTCTTGAGTGCCTTTGCCGCCTGCTTACCACCATTGGCAAGGACTTGGACTTTGAGAAGGCCAAGGTACCCCTTGCCCTGCCCTGCCCTGCCCTGCCTTGCCCTGCCCTTGCCTTCGGGAGGGATGTGACCATGACTCTGTCCCTCTATAGCCCAGGATGGACCAGTACTTCAATCAGATGGAGAAGATCATCAAAGAGAAGAAGACATCATCCCGAATCCGTTTCATGCTGCAGGATGTGATTGACCTCAGACGGGTAAGGCGCGTTGTGGCCTGTTATTGCCTGGGGACTGTCCTCTGTCCCTTATTTGGTCCCATGGAGCTGCTGGCCTGTGTCCTCTGAGTGCCAGCAGTCTGTGTGTCCCTGGGAGCGGAGAGGTGGATATGTAAGCTGTGGCCAGCCCCAGAGACACCATGCTAGCCCCCAGCCCTTGGTTAGCATGGTAGTGGTAGTGGGCACACAGTAACCGGCAGCTGTTTAATGCAGGGGGGCTCCAGAAACTGAGCCCTTTTGTGCCAAAAGCTGCCACAGCACATGGGGAGCTGAGATGGCCGGGGCAGGAGACTGGCCTGAGGCTTTGAGGGTGGGATAGCTGGGAAGGACAGATGTCTCTGCCTCCGTCCTCCAGCCAGCTCAGTGCCCTCTTCCCTCCTTCCCTGCCCTCTGCAGAATAGCTGGGTACCCCGGCGAGGAGACCAGGGCCCCAAAACCATCGACCAGATCCACAAGGAAGCAGAGATGGAGGAGCATCGGGAACACATCAAAGTGCAGCAACTCATGTCAAAGGACAAGAGGAGAGGACCCCCTGGGCCATCCTCCAGCAGTGAGTGCCCGGGTTCGGGATCGCCTGAGGCTGCCAAGGGTGGGTTGCTCCCACTGGGCAGTGCTCGAGGCCGGGCTGCGCCTGATGTCTGTCCCCTTGTGCCCAGGTGGGCGCGGGAGCCTGGTCGCAGATGATGGCTGGAACACAGTGCCCATCAGCAAGGGCAACCGGCCCATCGACACCAGCCGGCTAACGAAGATCACCAAGGTGAGGCTGGGGGTGCAGTGTGGGCAGCTGAGCTGACTGCCTGGCCCACATCCTGCCTTGGTATGGGGTTCAGAGCTGACTCTCTCTCTCCCCCTTTCTCTCTCTCTCTCTCTCTCTCTCTCTCTCTCTCTCTCTCTCTGCCTGCAGCCTGGATCCATCGACTCCAACAACCAGCTCTTTGCACCGGGTGGGCGGCTGAGCTGGGGCAAAGGCAGCAGCGGAGGGTCTGGCGCAAAGCCTGCAGATTCAGGTAGGCAACGTGGGGCTGGCTGGGCACCGTTGGACGGGGCGGGGGTGGGGGGGGGGGTGGGGGGATCCTTCCCCCGGTGGCTCCTGTACCGGGGAGGTGCTGAACTCTGAGACTCCCCTCTTTTCACGCCCAGCATCTGATTCAGGGCGACCAGCCACGAGCACCTTGAACCGCTTCTCAGCGCTCCAGCAGTCAACTCCTGCCGAGAGCCTGGAGTCCCGCCGCGTGGTGCAGAGGTGAGGGCCCACACACCAAGGCAGGGCTGGCCGTGTTACTTTGCAGCCCAGGGAGGAACCCCCCAAACTGGGCGGTGGTCAGTCAATATATAGGCAAACGTATGGCATCTGGGCTGGAATAATCCCCCTGTGGCAAGATGGGGGCTTGGAGCCAGGGATGAGTCCTGGTGGCAAAGAAGGCTGACCCTACCCTGGGCTTCCTCCCTGCTGGTCGGCACTTGGGGGGCTACACCGGGGTGCTGGGTCTGATCTGGGAGCCCCAGGACCAGGTGGACATCAATGGGCTGGAGGGAGCCCTGTGGAGGCTGCAGCACGAGGTCCCCAAGGAGAGTTGGAATTGGGTTTGTTCAGGAGAGGAAAACAAAGGGGCATCTCGCCACAGTCTGCAGCAGGGGGAAGGTGTGGGCAGGGTGGGGCCAGCCTCTGCTCAGCCATGCCAAGGGTCAGGGCAAAAGGCAGAGGGTTTGAGCTGAAACGGGAGAAATGGGGAAAAGTTTTCCCCTGAGGGTGGTCAGGTGCTCAAAGACGCCCTGGGAAGGGCTGGGATTGGAGTGGGAGAGCCTTGCCTGTCAGAGCTCTGCAGTCTGGGGTCAGGGAGGGTGGCAATGGGCTCTTCATGCTATATCTGTCCTCCTCCCTCCCAGGAGCAGCTCCAGCCGCGACAGGTCAGAGAAGGCTGGAGAGAGAGGGGAGCGGGAGTCGCGTTCGGAGAAGGGCAGCGACCGCCTGGAGCGTCCTGACCGGGGGGAGCGGGCAGACAGGAACAGGTCTGCCCTCACCAAGAGGAGCTTCAGCAAAGAGACAGAGGACAGGAGCCGAGAACGGGAGAAGCAGGGCGGCCCCGAGGCCGTGCGCAAGGCTGCTAGCATGACGGAGGAACGGGACAGGAGCCGAGAGACCAGTGAGCTGGGGAGGAGCAGTGTCCGGGGGGGCTGGCCGCGACCTGGGGCTCTGCCTGTCCCAGGCGGTGCCTGATCCTTGCTTTCTCCTCACAGTTAAGCAAGAGCCAGCACCTCCCGCAGCATCCCCCAAGCCTGCACTGTCGGAAGAGGAGCTGGAGAAGAAATCCAAGGCAATCATAGAGGAATACCTGCACATCAATGACATGAAGGTGAGAGGAGGGGGTGGCCGGGCACAACACCACATGGCCCCCATAACACACTCTCTGCTTCCCTGGGTGGTAGCACTGTTGGGCAGGGTGCTGGTCGTGCCTGGATGAAGAAGAGGGGAGCCGAGCCGGGCCGTGGGGCAGTGCTGACCCCCCTTTTCCCCGCAGGAGGCCCTGCAGTGCGTGCAGGAGCTGGGCAGCCCCTCCTCGCTCTACATCTTTGTGCAGAACGGCATTGAGTCCACACTGGAGAGGAGCACCATCTCCCGCGAGCACATGGGGGTCCTGCTGTGCCAGCTGGTGAAGGCGGGCACGCTCTCCAAGGAGCAGTACTACAAAGGGTGAGGGGCTGGGGCAGCCTGGCCCCAAGCTGGTATTTGCCCCTACTTTGAATTCGGCCCTGCCTTGAGCAGGGCTCATCTCTGAGACCTTCCGAGGTCCCTCCCAGCCAAGGGCACGGGGGCTGCTGGATCCCAACAGCCCCCCCTCTGCCCTGCAGGCTGCGGGAGATCCTGGAGATCGCAGAAGACATGGAGATTGACATCCCTCACATCTGGCTGTACCTGGCCGAACTCATCACCCCCATCCTGCAAGAGGAAGGCATTCCTATGGAGGAGCTGTTCAGGTGAGGGCTGTGCTCCTCTGTGGGGTTGCCATGGGGGGGCTCCTGGGGGTGCAGATAGCTCAACCAGGTCTCTCGTGCCCCGCAGGGAGATAACGAAGCCCCTGGTACCCATCGGGAAGGCCACCACGCTGCTGGTCGAGGTGCTGGGCTTGTTGTGCAAGGGCATGGTAAGTGCATGGGGCTCCGCGTAGCTGCCGGCTGCTGCCTCAGGAGCTGGAAGCCTGCTCGAGGCAGGCAGGTTGGCATGTGGGGATTGAACCCCTCTGCCACCTGAGAGGACGGCCAGGGCCATCCCTTGCTGTGTCTGGGGCATGGGGGTGGCATGGCCAAGCCACAGTATCGCCCTCTCTGGAGATGAAGGGTGTGAGGTGCTGAGACTGACTGTCTGTCTGTCCTGCAGAGCCAGAAAACCGCAGGCAAGCTGTGGCGGGATGGGGGCCTGAGCTGGAAGGAATTCCTGCCCGAGGACCAGGATGTCAACAAATTTGTCACAGAGCAGGTGGGAGCTCAGTGGCAGCGAGGGGCAAAGATGGGCCATGGGGGGGGACCCTGGGGGTCCTGCTGCCAGGAGTGTGGTGTTCCCCTGTCCTGCCTTTAACAGCTGGTCTCTGCCTGCTCCCCCAGAAATTGGAGTACACGATGGGGGATAGCTCGGACACGCCGAGCCGCAAGGAGCTGACCTCAGAGGAGCTGTACAAGCAAATGGACAAACTGCTGAAGGAGAACCCGAACAACCAAAGAATATACGACTGGATCGAGGTGAGGGTGTGGGTGCAGCGCCCGCAGATCCGGAGACTCCCTCCTGGCTCCCTCCCCACCTCACAGCCCCTCTATCCTCCCTCCTACAGGCCAACCTGAGCGAGCAGCAGGTCTCGTCCAACACCTTTATCAGGGCCCTGATGACGTCCGTGTGCCACTCGGCCATCATCTGTGAGTAGAGGGGTGAGACGGGGTGGGAGTAGGTCCCTCTGCTCCTGCTGTGCCCCCTCTCACACCCCATCTCCCACAGTTGAGAACCCCTACCGCGTGGATGCCCTGGTCATCCGCAACCAAGCCAAGCTGCTGCAGAAGTACCTGCGGGACGAGCAGAAGGAGCTCCAGGCGCTCTACGCCTTGCAAGCCTTGGTGGTGAAGTTGGACCAGCCTCCCAGTGAGTGTCGTGGGATGGGTGGGCTCAGGAGGGAGGTGGCAGGTGGGTCCCCACCCCAGCAGGGCAGCTGGTGGCTGGGGAATGGCAAGGGCCTCACTTTGTCCCCACCTCAGACCTGCTGCGGATGTTCTTTGACGCTCTCTACGATGAGGATGTCATCAAGGAGGAAGCTTTCTACAAATGGGAGTCCAGCAAGGACCTGGCCGAGCAGCAGGGCAAAGGGGTGGCTCTCAAATCGGTGACGGCCTTTTTCACCTGGCTCCGGGAAGCTGAGGACGAGTCGGATAACAACTGAGCAACCGTGAGGAGGAGGAGGAGGAAGGGGGGGAGAGAGAGCAGGGCACCCTGGGGAGCAACTCCATCCCCTCCCACCCCTGGCCCCCCTGGACTTGCTGATGTCAGGGCTGAGGGACCTGCTGTGCCCCCCGCAGCCCCCCTCTCTCTTTTCAGTTCTCCTCCTCTCCCTCCTCGCCCCGTCCTGGTTCTGTTTGCGAGGCCTGTACTATGTTGTGATGATAATAAACGGATGCTGATGGAGGCGGCGGCTGTGGTGGGTCCCCTTGGGGCCCCTCCTCTCCCGCCTTCCAGTGCAGGCACATCAGGTCTCCAGGAGCGGGGCAGAGCACCCCTGGACTCATGTCGTGGGGAGGGGGGATGGGATGGGGACATATTTCTCCCCTCCTCTCCCCCCTCCTCTTCCTCCTCCCCACTTCTTGCTGAAATATAGAGAGATTATATATATATAAACTTATTAAATTTGGTTTGGGGACAGGAGCGTGATTTCTCCCCCTCCCCTGTCCTCTCTCTATTCTTCCATCACTGCCTGGATCCCCCCCTCTATGGTTTTTTATTTTAAATATAAATCCCCTCCAGCTCCTGCTCTGACACCTGGGGAGGGTGCCGGGGAGGAGGGGGGGTGACCCCTTCTCTCTGGGCCAGGCTGAGTCCCCTCCTCCCCGCCCAAAGCCCCCATCCTCCTCCCAAACGTTTAAGACCACAATTGGGCAAGCGACGGGGCGGCCCCCGCATCCGCGTCCCCTGTATTTATAGAGCGCCGGATGTGACGAGCCGCACGTGTAATTATTAAAACAAGGATTCAATTACTGGTCACGTGAATTTGTAAATAATTTTTTTTCTTTTTTTTTTTTTTTCTTTATGGAGTATTTAATTGAAGATTTAAAGGCATCTTTTCACCTTAAAACTGGAAATAAAAGAACATTGCTAAATAATGCCCCGTGTGCCGCTGTTGCCGCCCCCCTGTCCCATGTCCCTTGTGCCTGGGCTGGCGCGGGGGTGCCAGCCTAGAGCCCAGGCAGGGGCCAGCCTCCCCCGGCACCCCAAGGCAGACGGTAGGTACCCCCCACCCTGGGGCTGGGAGGGTGGCAAGGGGCTGGGCTATGCCTGGAGCCAGGCCCTCTGGGATCCCCCCTCACTAGCTCTGCCTGGTGCACAGGGTGTCCCGGGGTGGGGTGGGCAGCCCTGCCAGCACCCCAATGTCCCCAAGTGTCCCTTTTCCCATGGGCACAGAAGTGGCAGGACCTGGGTGCTCTGCTTGGGCTCTGCCTTGGGGCAGGAGGTGGGAGAGATGAGCTGCTTTCTTAGGGTGACCATTGTCTTGCAAGGTGGGGGGAAGATGGGGCAAGCCTAGGCTGTCCCCAGCCCTGCTGGGGGTCCCTGGTGGGGTGTCCCTGCTGGGGCCTGAGGCTGCCCCCCCTCAGGGCTGGGCTGTGCTTCAGTGGGTTGGGCTGCCTCGTGCTGAGTCACCCTGGCCATGGCCCAGAGGGTGCAGAATAATTAACCGGAGACTGTTCCCCAGATGAGAGGCCGATCTGTCTGAGCTGTAGCCCTGGCACCACTAGTGCTGGCAAGCAGTTGTCAGGGAAAGGCCAGCAGGGCCTCGGTTGGGGGGGCTACTGGCCAGGAGCTCCCCCTGCCCAGGAGTGAGTAGAGGGAGGCCCTTGGGCTGCTCTGGTACTCTGGTTGCTAAGGGAGAGGGTGGCACCCTGGCAGTGCCCTCCTGCGCCCCTCTGTGCCAGGGAAAGGTGTTGCAACATTGATTGCTATCAGTAGGTTTCAGAATAAACAGATGTCTTTGGCTGCAAGTTAACCCTTGGCCTGGCCTCAGCGCTGGCGTGGATCTGCTGCCAGGGAGGTCACTGTGGTGCCACCAGATGCGATGTCCTAAACCCTGCACCCACCAGCCCCAAACCCAGCCCTAGCGAGGTGGGACCCCCAGCTCTGGGTCAGGGGGTGCAGGTTCACTCCAGCACCACCCGCACCTCTGTGTGTGGGGCGGCAGGCAGGGCCAGACGCCCCCACTTTCGTGGGCAGGCCTGGGGCTGAAGGGAGGCTGTGTCCCTGCCCCTTGTCCCCCTGCTCCCCGGGGCCGGGCCGCGCCCCTGCCGGGGAGGGGGGGACCGTGGCCGGGGTGGGGGGGCGGCGCTGTCCGCGGTGCTGGCACGGCGCTCTCCGCGGTGCCCGGCCTTCCTCTCCTCCTCCTCCTCCTCCTCAGCCCCCTCCTCTTCCTCCGTCCATCCTCCTCCTCCCCGCGCCCCCCTCCTCTTCCTCCATCCCCCTCTTCCTCTTCCTCCAGCCCCCCTCTTCCTTCATCCTCCCCGGCTGCCTTCATCCCCCTTATCCTCTCACTCCTCACCTCCCCTTCCTCCTCTTCCTCCCAGCCTCCCTCTCCCCCATCCACCCCTTCCCTACTCTTCCTCCTCCTTCACCCCCTTCGTCCTCCTCTTCCCCAGCCTTCCTCCTCCTCTCCCTCCTCCCTCCCTCTCCCCATCCTCCTCCTCTTCCTCCCCATCTCCCTCCCTCCTCCCGCCTCCCCCTCTCCCTCCTCTTCCTCCCCCAGCAGTGACGTCTCTGGACGTGCTGCTCCCCGGCCCGGCGCAGGCACCGCTCGGGGCTCCGGCACCGCGGTCCGGCCCGGCCCGGCCCGGCTCGGCCCGGCAGCCGCCTCCGGTGGGGCGCGGGCGCTGCCCGGGGCCGCCCATGCGGCCGGGGGGCGATGCGGGCGGCGCGGAGCCGGCGGTAGTGCCCGCACCGGGGCCCCCCCGGGAGCATGGGCTGCATCGGCTCCAAAACCACCATCGGTGGGTGAGCGGCACCGGGCTGGGACCGGGGGGGGGGTTGGGGGCTCATGGGGGGTCTGAGGATATGGAGGGAGCGGGGGGGGGGCTTGGGGATGTAGAGTGTAGGGGGGTGCTGGGGGGGTGTGGGAGGATGCTGGGGGGCGGCCGGGGGTGATGCGATGAGGGGGATGGGGGATGTGGGAGGGTGGGGGGTGGGGGGGGTCTAGGGGATGGGGCGACGGCGTACGGGGTGGTTTATGGGCTTGGGGAAGCTGTGGGGGCTGGGGGAAATGCGGAGGGGGGCACAGAGGATTGGGGTGCCTATGGGTGGGCGGGAGATACAGGGAGCTTGAGGACTGGGGTGCATACAGGGGATAAGAGCTATAGACGGGTGGGGGTTTGGGGGCCCGGGGATGTTGCTCTGGGGCAGCTGGGTGGCCCAGGGGGTGCGGGGAGATATGGGGTGGGGGGGGGGATGTGTAGGGATTGGGGGATTGGAGGAGCTGGAGAGCAGCTCTGGGGGAGCTGGTGGGTGGTGTGTGGGGTGCAGGGGGCTGGGAAGGGGATGTGGGACTGGGGTGCTGGTCAGAGGCCTGGGAGGGTATGGGGGTGCTATGAGGGGGAGTGAGGTGTTTGGGGGGGCTATTGGAGGGGCTATGGGGGCTGGCAGGGGTGTGCTGCAGGGTGTGGGGTGCTGCGGGGGTGCCACAGATGTCCTGGGGGTGCTGCAGGAGGGACGGGGGCGATGGGGGCTGTGGCTGTGATCCGAGGGTGTTCTCGGGGCTGGGGCTGGTGGGGGCCGGGCCGGAGCTGGGGGTGTTGCAGACATGCTGGGAGGCCCTGGGTGTGCTGTTGCTAGGAGGGGAGGGGTGTCGATGCTGGGGTATCACCACGGGGTGCCCCTGCCCACAGCCGGGGGTGGGGATGATGCTGTCAACAGCTTCTCCAGGAGCCAGGGGCTACCCCCAGATAATAGGGGAGCATGGTTTGTCCCCCCATATCCCACCCCACAGCCGGTTTATGTCAACTGGGCCCACCTCGGTGCAGGGAATGAGGCTCCGTGAGGGCTGGCCTGGCCTGGGGGCTGCAGTGGCAGGGGACCCTCCCGGGCCCCGGTGCTTGGGAGTCAGTCCCCGATGGGGCGGGGGCCCATCCATTTGGGGTGTCGGTGCCAGGAGGTCAGGGTGGGGGATGGGTGCGGGTGCTTTTATCATCCCCATCCCATTTTGCTCCTTTCCCTCCTGCCCCAGAGATGGGGAACTGGGGAGTGGGGTGTTGGAGATGGTGGAGGAGCGCCAGACCCCCGCAGCACGGCCCAGCACTGCCTCCGTCCATGCACCCAGGCCCAGTCTGTACCCCCACACCCTGGTCTAGTTGCCCCCACCTCTCCCAAAACAGCTGCCAAGCCGGGACGGGCGCCCGGTCCCTCGTGCCAGGCTGGGGCTGTGTGTTACCGCTGACACAGGCGGAAGAGTTGCCTGGGTGTGAGTCACCCGTGCTGCAGCACCCGGCTGCTCCGGAGCAGCTCTGCAATGAGTTGTGTCTGGTCTCAGACTGGGCAAGAAGCTGCTACCCCGGGGTGGGGGGGCGGAGGGGCCTGCCAGGGGAATGGAGGTGCTGACGCCGGCCCGGGCTCTTCCTGCAGTGGCCGTGGACACGACGCTGTGCGTGGAGTGGAAGGAGGTGAAAGCGCTGTCGCCGCTGAGTGCCACCCGCCCACTGCCCCGCCTGGCACGCCAGGCCTCCTTCGACAGCCAGGACTTCCTCCAGGTACCGCTGAGCCCAGCCATGCCTGGCCGAGGTGCCTGTGTGCCGGTACCCCATGGTGGGACACCCGTCCTGGCCGTGGCTGGGGGCACAGGGGGCTCCACTGCCCGCCTGGCCCTGCCAGCTCGCAGCCGGCTGCGGGGCTGCTCTGACGTCAGCCGCGAGCCAGGCTGTATCCTGGGAGAAATCAGTCCACGGTGCCTCGTTGCCATGGTAATGCAATTTGTTGCGCGCCTCCAAATCCCGCATCACTTCCCCCGTGGCCATGGGCTCGGGGCCTGCTGTGGCCAGGACAGGCAACGGGGACATGCAGCGGGATGTTCTGGCATGGCGAGTGCTGCTGGGGAGCAGGCACTGGGGAGCCCGGCCATGGTGACCTTGCACACACGTGTGTGTGTGTGTGCACAAGCTGGGGAGGATATTCAGTGGCACCAGCTCGTATAGGGCATGTACACGTGTGTGTGTGTGTACATGTGCAGACACGTGCGTGTATACAGTGAGTGCCTGTGTGCGTGCTGTACAGGCACACTTGGAGTGCACACAGTGAGCACACGTGTGTGTGCAGGGAGTTCACGTGTGTGCACGGTGAGAAGGGCGCCACTCTGCAGGGTGTGTGTGAGCGTGGATGCGTGTGCGAGTGCACATGTGTGTTTCTGGTCAGCGTGTGTGTATCAGTGTCTCTGTGTGTGACGTGGTTACGTGAGTGGGCACGTGCAGGCGCGTGTGCGCTGAGCACGTCTGTGCAGGTGTGAGTGTGCACACTGTGCACAGGTGTGCTAACCATGGGAGTGTGCACACAGGCACGGGGGTGTGTGTACCCACCGCTCTGCGTGTAGTGGCTGTCACCATCCCTCTGCACACATGTGCGCACGTGTGCCTGTAACACACATGTGTGCACAGACACCTCAGGCCCCGCAGGGAGGGCACGGAGCAGGGCCAAGCCCCCTCCCAGGGCAGGGGGGTCCCAGAGGGGGAGTGGTGGCAGGCAGCGGGCAGGGCATGGGCAGGGTGGCCGGGGGCCATGACGCCCCTGCCCGCTCCGGCAGGTCAATGTTGAGGACACTGTCGAGATGCTGCCCAAGTCGCGGCGTGCGCTGACCATCCAGGAGATTGCCGCCCTGGCCCGCTCCTCGCTGCACGGTAACTGCTCGTCTGGCTTGTGGCGCGGGGGTGCCTGGGGGGGCCATCCAGGGAATGGGGGGGTCTCCTGTGAGCAAGGGTCCTGGTCTTCTTGGAGAGGGCATTGGGGTCACCCCTCTGGGGTTTGGGGGGCCTCAAAGTGTCCCTGGTGGCACACAAGAGGAGAGCAATGGGGGGTGCCAGGGCCCGAGGGCCAGAGGTGGGGGCTGCGGGGTCCCAGGGTCATGGGCTTCCTGGAGGGGACTCGGGGTGCCCGGGGGGGTGCTGACGCGGGGGCACGTCTCGCAGGCATCTCGCAGGTGGTGAAGGAGCACGTGACGAAGCCGACGGCCATGGCGCAGGGCCGTGTCGCCCACCTCATTGAGTGGAAGGGCTGGTGCAAGCCGGTGGAGCCGCCGGCCGCCCTGGAGAGCGCCTTCAACTCCTACTGCCACCTGAGCGAGGGCGAGCAAGAGGCGCGCTTTGCTGCCGGTGGGCACCGCATGGGGTGCGGCTGGCGGGCACGCTCCCCGCCGTGGGCAGGGGTGGTGGGCCGGGTTGTCCCCATCCCACCGTCCCTCCATTGGTGTCACGGCACTGTGGGCACAGAGGCACCGGGGCAGAGGGATCGTGGGGGCACCTCCCGGAGCGCGCGTGACCCGTGCCTGTCCTGTGCCAGGCGTGGCGGAGCAGTTTGCCATCGCTGAGGCCAAGCTGCGAGCCTGGTCCTCCGTGGACGGGGACGACTCCAACGACGAGTCCTATGACGAGGACTTCCTGCCCTCCACGGAGAGCTCCCAGCCTGCCGGTAAGCACCACGGGAAGCGGGCACCCACCGGGCGGGCAGGGTGTCCCGCTGCCAGTGCCAAGGGTTGAAGGAGTCGGGGTGCCCCATCCCTGACCACCTTCCCCAGCCTGGCCACCCCCTTACAGGGCAGTGCCCCTGCCTGGCACCATGGCAGGCAGTGCTGTGCAGGGATGGGGAAGCCCTGCAATGTGACCCTCCCCGGTGCCAGAGTGTATTTTGTTTTTCCTTTGATGGTCACCAGTGTCATGCACACAGAAATTTGTGGGCAAATGATGCCTGGCACGGGGCTGCTCCCATCCTGCGGGGCATGGGGGGGTGCAGATGGCAGCCCTCGGTGCCATCAGCCCTGCACTGACCCTGGGCATCCCGGTTTCCCGCAGAGCTGCCCAGCACGGTGCCCACCAGCGCGCTGCTGCGAGACCTGCTGCAGGGCCACCTGTGCCAGCTGGGCGTGCGGCACGGCTCCTGCGAGCCCGAGAGCGACTCCTCGCACACTCTCTCCCCCGAGACCCTCTGCTCCAGCCTCTGCAGCCTGGAGATGGTGTCCCCCTCCGAACTCACTGCCAAACTGCTGGGCTCCCTGGGGGGCGAGGACCTGCTGCTGCCCAAGCTGCCCCCCCCGGCCAGCCAAAGTGCCTTGCGGGGCCTGGCACGGCTCCGGTGCCAGGACTCCCTCTACTCCGTGTCCTACGCCGAAGCCTGCCTCTCACCCGCTGAGGATGAGGTGGTGCTGAGCAAGGACTTCCCACTCCGCCGGAAAGTCTCCGACGTCGCGTCCTCCGGGGTGGCATCGCTGGAGGAGGAGGAGGAGGCCGAAGAACCCTGATGCCCCCCTGGGGTGTCCTGCCTCTCCCGGCGGGGGTCCAGCCCCCCCGCCACCGCCCTCCGGCCGGACCCCACACTGGGCGATGGACAGGCCCTGCTGCTGCTCCCCCTCACTATCGGGGTGCAGAGGGGGGTCAGGGGGTTGCTGCAGCTCCCCCCCCCGGCCAGTGTGCCCCTGCCGTGCCCTGGCCCTGCTTGGCCACATCGTTGCCCTCCTGGATTTTTGCATGAGAGCAGGGAAGGGGCACAGGGAAGGGCTTGGGGGGGTCCGACCCCTGCTCTGACGCCCAGATGTGCCCCCCAAAACTGATGGGACCGAATCAGTGGGGCTAGTTGTTCGCATGTTCCCCCCCCAAGACTGGCCCGGGCTCCCCTTTTGGGCACGAGGCCCCCCCTGTTGGCATGGCTGAACCTCTCTGAGCATCCCGTGGTGCCCCCGCCCCATGTCCGGCACCCTCGGCTCAGGGCGGTGGGGGGGGCGCAATTTGGGGAGCGGGGACTTTTCTCCTCTCTCTCCAGCCGGCTTTTATCAGACTGAGTTTTAAACTGTGAACTGCTGCGCCTCGGGGCACGGGGCCGGTGGGGGGGTGCCGGGGGGGCTGTGGAAGTGCTGCGGTACCGGGGCTTTCTATACTTTTGTACGCACGTGAGGCCGGCACGGGAAGACTGCGGGGCCGGGTGGGGGCCGGGTGGCCATGAGCCCCCAGGCTGGGGTTTTGGGCCACCAGCGACAGCATCCCCAAGCCAGCCCCGTGGCAGGGGGCTCAGCCCAGCCAGGGCCCCCCAAGTCTGCTGTGGGGCAATGTGGGGTGGAGAGAGGGGGGAGGCGGCGGGACCGACGTCCCCGTCCCTGTGTCACTCACCCCTAGCAGGGAACCAAGTGCCTACATGGAGGGCGACCAGCCCGCCCTGTCCTGGCCGGGGGTGGCGCCCCGGCTCCGGGGCTCCCCTAGGGCCATGCTGGGGGTCCGGGCATGCCGTTTGGGGGAGGAATGCCAGTTTTTGCCAACGCTTGTGCCCCCTTTCCCGCATGGCACGTGTTCTCGTGGGGCTGCTCGCCCGCTGCATGCTGCTCCTTGCCCAGCCCAGCCACAGCCCTGCACCCCAGGGTGCCCCCAGCACCCACTACACTCCTGCTCCTGCGCACCCTCCCCCCAGCACCCCCATCAACCTCCACCGGGCACAGCACCCATTCCCCTTCCCTGCCCTGGGCTGCCCGGCGTGGGGCTGGCTCCCCTCTCCCTGCATGGCCAAGCTGTGAGGGTGTGCAGGGGCCAGCAGGCCCGACGCCACACTGATGGGCTCCCTGACACCCACCACCACCCCCTTTCTGGAGACAGCAGATACTCCCCACTACACTGGGATGGGCTGGGGGGTACAGGGTGCCTGCATATGAGGGGGGGGGGCTTTGCTCTGCCTGTGTGTGTGTGTGCGTGTGCACACCTGGGGGGTGTATGTGCATGTGCACGCGTGTGCATGCCCACGGGAGCTGCCTGAGCCCCCTGCCCCACTGCAGCAGTACCCCCATGGGGTGCCCACACCCTGGCACCCCCTCCTCCATCCCACAAGGTCTCGAATAAAGTCCATTGTGCGAGCTCTGCGCCGGAGCCTCTCCTTGTGGGTGGGGGGCACCTCCTCCCAGGGGGGGCTGGGAGCCGGTGACAGGCTGGCGGTGGCAGTGACACATCCCCCCGCCTGCGGCCCCGCAGGGTGACAACGAAGCCTGGTCCCTTATCTCGCATTCCTGGGGCCGGGGTGCCTAATTATGGGCATCTGGTGGTGACGGTGGTGGCAGGCGGCCGGCCCCCTCCTCTGCGGCCGGGTCCTTGTGGGGCACAGGCAGCAGGTGCCATGGCCTCCGCGTACCGCGCCGAGCGCCTCGGTGCCTATGGCCAGGGGCATGGCGAGCCCCGCTTCGAGGGTGACCGGCGGCACAGGCCCTTCGGGCCACGGGCACATGACGCCTTCGGGTACCCAGGTACTGGGGATGGGGAGGGTGGGGGGTTCATGCTACCCCAGGAAGGGCCCCCACCCCAGCGGTTATCCAGCTGCCCTGTGCCCGGGTACAGCATGGGACCTCCCCAGCACAAACCGGGGGGGGGCTGGGAGGGGAGCCCCGACTGCCCCCCAGGTGCCCCATGGCTCTCTGGACTGTCGTCCAGCCCTCCCCCTTGTCAAGTCCCTCCCCCGCCTCCCCCCAAGTCCTTGATACCCCCAGTGTCCCTGCTGTCTCCAGGCCCACAGTGCCCCCAGCTCCCCCCTCCCCACACCCTTCTGAGACTCCCAGTGTCCCCAGACCCTTTCCCATCTTCCTGGCTACCCTTATGTCCCAGACCCCTTGGTGTCCCCTGCTAGATCCCACTTTCCTGTACACCCCCAGAGCCCCCCAGTAATGCCAGTGCCCCCCTAAACCCTCTCTCCCCAGACTTTCCTGGCTGTCCCCCTTGTCCCCAGCCTTCTGCACCATTCCCCTGCTGTCCCCAGGTCATCCAGTGTCCCCAGACCTGCCCAGTGCCCTCAGGTGCCCCCAGAACCCCCAGTGCCTCCTGCTACCCCCAGACCCCGACACTAGACCCCCCAATACCCCCCATACCCCCGGGGCCTCGGTTGTCCATGCAACCCCCCAGCACCCCCAATGTCCCCAAACCCCCAGTGCCACCTGCAATCCCCAGCCCTGTGCTCCAGTGTCACTAGCCTCTCCCACATCCCCCAGTGCCCCAGTCCCCGGGTGCCATGACCCCATGCCCCCGTGCCTGGCAGCCCCCCAATGCCCACAGGGTCCCCGGGCACCGTGTGCCCCTGCAGCCTGGGCACCTGGGTGGGTGCCCAAGGTGACACCTACCAGGTGGTGGCCGACGTCAGCCAGTTTGAACCCCCTGACATCGTGGTGACCACCTCCAACTGTCATGTTGCTATCCAGGCCGAGAAGGTGAGGCACCCCGTGGGGACAACACCCTCTTCCCCCCGCTCCCCCCCCCGCATCCTGTCCTGCAGTGGGGGTTAACTGGGAACGGCCCCTGCTGGCACTGGGGTAACTGGGAGCTGTCCCCTGGTGATGGGATAACAGGTAGTTCCTGCTCCACTGCACCTCTCCTGCACTGGGGTAACTGGGAACTGCCCCTGCCAAAACTGGGGTAACTGGGAACTGTCCTCACTGAGAATGGGGCAGTTGGGAACTCCTGCCCCACTGCATTCTCTGATGGGGGGCGGGGGAGAGAGGGAACAGTACCTGCTGGCACTGGGGCAACTGGAAATTACCCCACCCCCCCAAGACTTAGGCAAATGGGAGTTGCTTCCTGCTGGCAATGGGGTAACTGGGAATTGCCCCTGAATCACTGGGAACTGCCCTGCTGAGCTCCCTGCTGGAGCCAGGGTGACTGGGAGCTGCCCTATCACTAGCACTGGGGTAACTGGGACTGTGCTGTGTACCACCACACCATGCCATGCCGTGCCATGCTCCACCACACCGGCGCTGCCTCCCCGCAGGTGGCTGAGGATGGCACTATCTGTGACACCTTCACCCACAAGTGCCAGTTGCCTGAGGACACGGACCCGCTGTCGGTGAGCTGTGCCCTCACCGAGGCCGGCACGCTGGTCATCACCGCCCGGCGCCGCGCTGGCACCCGCCCCGGCGAGCCCCCGCAGCTGCTGTACCGCAGCGAGGCCACGCTGTGAGCCGGCATCAGGTGAAGAAAGGCTTCTTGCCCCGAGTGATGCCAACCCCGGGGCTGTGGTGAGGCTTGGCCAGTGCCCACTGGCCATGCCCCCTCCCCACCCCCAGCTCCTCGGTGTTCTGATTCTGTTTATAAAGTCATTTTATTAAATTAATATAAAAATCTCTGTATTTACATGGGGAGGGGTACACAGCGGAGAGTTGGCAGGACCCCCCTTCCCAGCCATGAGGTGCTGAGGAGGGGGGCAGTGCCCACCCGTGTCCCTGTGGGCACCCCGACCTGACACTCCTCCACCCCCCTGTGCCACCCCAAGCAGTGACATTGTGGTGCCCATGGGTGGGGGGATGAGGGTGGTGGCCATGCCGGGGGGCACTGGGGGCTGAGGGGGGCAGAGGTAGCGAAGTGGAAAGCCCCAGGAGCTGGTAGGGAGGTGGGGACCATTGGCAGGCTGGGGGACACCTGGCCAGCCCCCGGCACAGGGAGGGGGCAGCAGCACTGGATTGAGGGTGCCCATCCCTGTGCCAAGCCTGGTGCGAGTGGGCACGGAGCGGGCACTCCCTGGCACCTGCTGGGGGTCCCTGCAGCAGCTGGGGACATGGCGGGGGATCCTATCTCACTGGCCCTTGGGGGTGTCATCATCGTCATCGTCATCGGCCCCGGGACTGGCCTCACGGGGCATGGGGTGGTGCTGGTGGCGGTCCCAGAGCTGGTGCAGGGCGGTGGTGTCGGGCTCGCCAGCGCTGGCAGTGCTGTCACGGAAGCTGGCGAGCGGCGGGCGCACCTTCACCCCCTTGGCTGTCAGCGAGCCCTCGATGGCCTTGCGCAGCTGTGGGCACCCCAAAAGTCAGAGGCAGGCAGCTCTGGGTGCTCCCCTCTCCCCCCCTGTGCCCCTCCAAACCCCCCGCCCTCCCCGCTCACCTCCTTGAGGGACACCATGCCCACCAGGCGCCCAATGCTGGTGACGTATGCGTGGTCCAGGCCCAGCAGCGAGAAGATGGTGTGGGTCTGCAGGAAGCGGGGGATGAGTTAGGGGTCTGGGGGGTCTGGGTGGGGGTCCAGGGGGGGGCGCGGGCGCACCTTGTGCAGGGAGGTGTGCTCCACCAGCTGGAAGGGCGCGGGGTCGATCTTGGCGCTGCTGAAGTCCACCAGCTCGTCCAGCTGCTGCTCCTCCCACTCCAGGATCTGGCAGGGGATGCCATGGGGCAGGGTGAGGGGACACGGCCCCCCCAGGGTGCCAGCAAAGGCGCCCCCACCCTCCCTGCACCCAGTGTTATGGGGACATCAGGGTTGTCCATCGTTCCCTGCTCCCCCCCCCACCTCACGCCTCGGCACCCTGTTGGGATCTTCCAGGTCCCCATGGGCAGCAGGGTCCTGCCTACCCCTGCCCACCCCCTCACCTCTGCCGGGGTCATCCTGTCACCCAGATCCAGATCCTCCTGCAAAAGAAGCGAGTGTGAGCAGGCTGGCAGGGCAGCAGGCAGCTTGCCTGCACACCGGCCACAGGCAGGGTGTGGGCAAGGCATGGGCAGGGTATAGGCAGGGCCCAGCGAGGCTGCGGGCAGCAGGGCAGCAGTGATCCGGTAGGGTGCAGGCAGCACATGCAGGCAGGGTGCAGGCAGCACGTGGGCAGGTTGTGGACAGAGCGCAGGTCAGGTAACATGATTGGTTGAGAGGAGATAGGTCACACCATGATTGGCCAAGGTGGGACAAACCACGTGTGTGATTGGTGGAGAGGCTGTGCCATGATTGGCTGAGCAAAGTGGGGGAAATGCCATGGCTGTGACTGGCCGAAAGGCTCTGGGTCACGTTGCGATTCGCCAGGAAGGTTTGGGACGGGGAGGACACACACTGTGATTGGTTGAGCAGAATCGGGACAGTCTGAGATTGGGTGCACAGACACAGGCCAAACATGATTGGCCAAGCAGAATCTTGCCAGGACCCTGATTGGTTCAGAGATTCCATGCTGGGCTCCGATTGGCTGAAAGGAGCTGTGCCCAGCCTGTGATTGGCTGCAGCTTACCATGATGGAAATGCGGACGTGTTTGGCCTTGCGATAGGCCCTGCCCTGGGCCTGGCACCACGTGGGGAGAGACAGCGGTGTTAGGGCATGGCATGGTGGTGTCATGGGCAGGGATAGGCAGGGACAGGCAGGGATGGGCAGGGAAGTGATGGACAGGCAGCGATGGGCAGGGAAGGGACAGGCAGGGATGGGTAGGAAAGGGCAGGAAGGGGCAGGGATGGGAAAGGGTGGAAAGGGATGAAGGGACAGGCATGGTTGAGTAGGAATGGAAAGGGATGGGACAAGAATGGGCAGGGGCGGGCAGGATGGGTCAGGGATGAGAAGGGATGGAAAGCAATGGGCAGGGATGGGCAGGAAGGGGCAGGGCCAGGCAGGGATGGGAAGGGTGGGGAGGGATGGGCAGGAGTGGGAAGGGATGCAAAGGGACAGGAGTGATGGGGAAGGATGGCAGGGGGTAGAAAGGGCCAGGCAGGGCTGGACACTCACCTCGGTGGGCTCTGCGGAGGTGTTGGCACAGAAGAGGCTCTTGAGGGCGATGCCGGTGTGGTCGGCGGTGCCAGCTGCGGGCGGGGAGGGGGTGTCAGCGAGGGGCACAGGGGGGTCGGGGGGGCTGCGCGCAGACTCACCCGGGGGGCTCTCGGCTGGGCTGCTGGACGCCCGCTTCAGCGCCGGCTTCAGGGGCTTGCGGGGGGCAGCGCGGGCAGGGGTGCTCGAGGAGGTCTCCGTGCTGATCTGCAGGGGGACGTGGTGGTGGGGGGACGGCGGGGGGGGGCACCCTGGCCGGGCATCCCCTGAGGCGGCCGCCCCCCTCACCTGGAAGCGGATGCTGGCATCGGAGAGCTGGTGCCCGTCCTCGGCCAGCGCCTTCTGCCGCAGGGCCTGGAGCCGGCGCTGGGGGCTGAGCTGGTGGCTGAGCAGGGCCCCCACCTGCGCCCGCTCGATGGAGCCCAGCAGGATCATGGACTCTGCCGGCAGCAGAGAGGGGCTGCGTTGGCTCCCGACACCCCTTTTGCCATCCCCTCCCCGGGCCATCCCAGCCCCCAGCGTTGCCCCCAGCCCGCGTCTCACCGGCCGACTCCACCAGCGGCAGACTCTTCATCTTGGTGGTGTGCAGGACGTGCTGCAGGTCCCGGTACTTGCAGTTGAGGGTGACGTAGCGGATGTCCCTCACCATGATGTTCTCCACCCGCACATTGTATTTTCTGCCCAGGGAGGGTAACAGTGGCCTCAGAGTGATGCCACCCCCTCTTCTTGTGCCTGGTGAAGGGCTTGGGGACAGGGCAGGGGCCGCACACTCACTCGTGGTGGCCCCAGCCCAGCTCAGGGAGGTAGGGCAGCTTCTTAATGCGGATGATGCTGTCGTAGAGGGAGGGCTGGAGGCTCTGGGCCACGGCGTTGGCCAGGATGACGGCAATCATGACGGGCAGGATGTGCGAGATCTGCCCTGTCAGCTCGAAGACGATGACGGCCGTGGACACCGTGTGGGTGACGGCACCCGACAGTGCAGCCGCCCCTGTGCCCATCCCCAGAAGACACAGGGGCTGCTGTCAGGTGCTGCCTACCAGGCTGGGGTCCCCTCCCCTGGGGCATCCACCTCCCCCGGAGCCCTTGGGACCTCCCAGGGACATCCCCAGTGGTGGTATTACCCCCAGTCCCTGGGGGGCACCACCTCACCCTGGGGAACCCACTGGCTCCTTTGGAGCATCTCCAAGTGATGCCCACCATGGTGTCCGTGTGCCGGCCCGGTGCTTACCCACCACGGCGTAGCCCCCCCGGCACAATGCGGTAGGTGTTGCTGTCGGTGTGGATGCCATCGGGGAACCAGGCTGCCATGCTCTCCCCCACCAGGCGCCCGAAGGCTGCCCCTGACCGCAGAGAGGGGCTGGGATCAGGCACAGGGACTCTCCTGGCACCCGACCCAGACTCGTGGCCTCTCCTCTATCCCAGCGCTGCCGGGGAAAGGGACACCTGGGGACACCCATGCGGGGTGTGGGCTCTCACCGATGACGAAGACAGGCATGAAGGCTCCGCAGGGCACTGGGATGGTGGTGGCCAAGGCCGACATCCAGAACTGTGTGGGGGATGCAGACACCTGTTAGTTGTCCCCCCCAGCCCAGCCTTGCCTCCTGCCCCTGCCATGCCCCACAGCTGGCTGCCATGGAGCTGCTGCACCATGCCATGGGGCAGCCCTGCTCCTCCCTGGTGGCACCCTGCCAGTGCCTCCCTGGGTGGCACCTGGCCAGGACTTCCCTGGTGGCACCTGGGGGCACCCCACCAGCACCTGCTGCTGGCACCTCAGTGGCTCCCAGCCAACACCTCTTTGATGGCATGTTGGCATCATCCAGTCAACACCTTGGTGGCCTCCGGGAGCAGCCACCCAGTGCCTCCTGGTGCCGCCTTGCTGGCAACCACCCAGCACGCTCCCCAGTGACATTCAGGAGTCCCTTCCCAGAGCCTTCTGGTGGCGCCCTGGGACAGGCAGGGGCAGGAGGCACCCACCTTCATGAGGATGAAGACAACGAGGGTGACAAAGACATTGGAGCGGGGGGTGGCGCCAGGCCTCCAGGATGCCCAAATATTCAAACTCGTCGCTGAGCCCCTGCTTGGCCCACGTCTGGTTGTCGAAGAGTGTCACCAGGGTGTCCTTCTGGGTGAGCTGGTGATGGGTGGGGGGTAAGCTGGGGCTGGTGGTGGCCCCGGGGTGGGGACCAGTGTGCCACCCCACAGTGTGTACCTGGCCAGCCATGAACTGTCCAAAGCCGGGCGGGAAGGTCAGCGTTGAGATGAGCAGCGTCACCAGGGCAGGGAAGAGCAGGCGCCTGGCAGGGGTGGCACGGGGCAGGGAGTTGACGTCGGTGCAGCCCTGGCTTCCACCTCCCCGGTGCTGGGGACAGTCAGGCACCTACTTCTTCATGAGGAAGCGGTTGATGGTCTTCTGGCGGCGCATGAACTGCACAATCTTGCGGTTGAGGTAGACGAAGAGCGCGCCCCCAAAGCCACTGGCGATCCTGGGCAGAGGCAAAGGGGTGAGCACCCACATGTCCTCCTCTCACCACTGCCACTGTCACTACCCCGGGGCCATGGGGTGACGCCATCGCCACCACTGCCACCCTGAGGCCATGGGATGGGTGCCGGGGTGGCCGCACTCACCCGATGACAGCGAAGGCGGGCAGCTCCTGCAGGTCAAAGGGGAAGTCGAGGCGAAAGCGGGTTTTGAACAGCGCCGTGATTGTCTCTGGGGGACAGCGGGGGTCAGGGGGGCTGTGCAGGGGAACCCCCCCTTGTCCCCCACCCCACTGGAGGTACCTTCATCCTTGTTCCAGACGGCGAGGACACGGAAGATGAAGGCGCTGAAGGTGGCGGCAAAGAAGCCGCGCCAGTAGTTGCGGACGGCAAAGAAGGTGGAGGTGACCTCGATGCTGAAGAGGACGCCTGGCACCGGGGGGAAGCGCACGAGGGAGGCGGCGAAACCCAGGCCGGCCCCCGGTGCCTGGCATGCTTCCCACCCCGAGCCCACGCTCGTGCATGGCCCGCGGGGGGCCGGCCAGGCCCACGGACACGCTATGGGGCAGTTCAAGGGCCTCCCTGGCAAAGCGCGTGGCCAGTCCCTGGCTGGCCGCAGCGGGCACGGCGGAGCAGCGCTCGGTGCGAGCAAGAGGGTAGTGCAGGGATGTGAGCAACGACATGGCAGGTGGTGCTGGGGGGTGGGCGCACGCAGACGGATGGACAGACAAATGGGGCAGCGCAGCAGGCAGAGGGCAAGGGAAGAGTTAGACACGTCACCAACCTACGGGCAGGGCTCAGCGGGGCCAGAGCGGGGAGCTCCCTGGAGCACAGGGCGGCAGGGGAGAGGACAAGAGCAGATGTTACACCTCCGGGAGGACGGTGCCAGCTCCTCCCTTCCTCCTCCCCGCTGAGTGGCACTGCCCTCTCCCATGCCAGCTGTCCTGGGGGTCCTGCTCGCCTTGCCGGGTGGACCGCAGTGCCCGGGCAGGAGGTGCGTGGGGGTGCGTGGGGCCCAGGGTGACCCTACCTCCGATGGGGGCAGCGAAGCAGCAGCCGACACCGACGGCGCAGGCAGCAGCCAGCATTTCGGTGTTCCTCGACTCATTCTGTGGGTGAGAGGGGGGGTGAGCGGGAACTGCCCTCCCCTGCCCCTGGTGCTGCCAAACCTGCTGGGGGGCACAGGTGGAGCCCCCCCGGGGCCAGCCCACCCTGCTCACCTCATAGATGCCCCCAAAGAGGGAGAGGAAGCGGCTGAGCAGGGCTGCGCACATGCTGGCAATGTGGACAAAGGGACCCTGCGGGGACAGCGGGGTGGCTGAGGACAGTCCCCCCCCCAGCCCCCTGCCCTCCCTGCTCCGGGCATTGCCCTCACCTCCTTGCCCAGGGGCATGCCGCTGCCCAGGGCACATGTCAGCCCGATCACCTTGGCCACGAAGGTCTTGAGGGTGAGGTACTCCTTCAGCACAACGCCCCGCAGGATGGTCTTCATCTCGGGGATCCCTGAGCCTGGCACCGTGGGGACAGCCATGGAGGGGGCACACTGGGGAGCCCCTGTCCCATAGTTGTGGGGGGGAATCCTTGATGCTCTGCCACACCCCACTGCCATAGGAAGACCCCAGAGATGCGCCTCCCCACAGTACAGTTGGCAGGAACAGCCCCATGGCCATATGGGGACAGCTCAACCCATAGCCCTGCGGGGACCCCAATCCTGTAGCTCCCAGGAGACCCTCTGAAGCTCTTAGCCCTAGGAAGACCCCCAAGACCCCTAAGACCCCTAACCCCAATGTCCAGGAGGACATCCACCCCTTAATGCACAGGAGACCTTCTGAAGACCAGCCCATACCCCTTGGAAAACCTCCAGGACTCCCAACCCCATATCCCAGGAGGACACCCAGGCTGCCCCAACCCACAGCCCCAGGGAGGGGCCACCCTGTTAGGGTGCAGGCAGCCCCCCCCCAGTGCCCTACCCACAGCCTGGGGGGCGAGGATCTGGGTGAAGCCAGCTGAGAAGGTGATGAGCACGGTGGGGTAGGTGACCCAGGCCAGGTACTGCAGCAGCACGTTGGTGTCCAGGCCCCCATACATCCACTTCTGGGCTGTGGGCACAGCCAGTCGGGTGGGTCACGGGTGGCAAGGGGCATGACATGGCCACCCCATGCCCTGCCATGGCCCCGGGAGCCCACCAGTGCCCACTCACCTTGGAGACACGTAGCGATGGCGAAGTCCATGGCCCAGCTGACCAGCGCCATGACCAGCCCCAGGAGGATGAGGAAGACCCAGTCCTCACCCACCTTGGAGATGAGGAACCGCCGGCACTGCAAGGCGCAAACTGCGGGCACAAGGACAGGCTCAGGGCCAGGCGCCCCAGGGATGGGCACACTGGGGTAGCGGGGCCGGGCTGGCAGGGACACAAATGCTCACAACCAGCGGCACTGACCCAGCACCGCTGGCACCGTCCGGTGCAGGAGCACCACCGTGCCCAGCCGTCACAGCCATGCCACAACCACCGGTGGGCAGGACTGGCGGGCTCTGGCTGTGCACAGCCGCACACAGTGCTGCCGGGCATGCACCTCCCACCAGCACGGCCCCCCTGGCACAGCCCCAAGCAGAGGGGCTGGGGGCCCCCGGTCCCCGCGGCGTGCCCGGCTATTTTGGGCCATTGTGTCCCCGCTGCCCGGCGGGCAGGTGGCATTGTCCTCGGCGCCGGTGTCCCATGACAGCCAGAGAAATCCTACCCACCGCCACCGTGGCAGGGTGGGCAGCCATGCCCAGACCAGGTGCTGCCATGGGGCTGTGCCCACCGGTGTGCCCCCCTGTGTCCCTACCCCCAGTGGCCCTTACCGCGGCAGGGGGCACAGCGGCCCTGGGTGTACTCCAGCAGCTCGGAGGGGTGGCGGGGCCGGGACGTGTCCCCCTCCCCGTGCCCCTGCTGCAGCCGCAGCCGGGCCGCCTCGTCCTTGGCGAAGGTGCCCAACTCCTGCGTGTAGCGCCCGTACATCTGGGGGAGAAGGAGAGGGTGGGGGCGTCACGGGGGGGGGCTGGCACCCCGCCTAAGTGGGGAAACTGAGGCAGGGGAGCAGTAGGCATGCTGGCATGGCCTCCCAGCACCGGGAGGGACAGGCAGCCATGGCACCCCCAGGGGAAAGGCTGGGCAGATAAAGTAGCAGAGGGTGGGGAAGGGCCTCTGGTGATGGGAGCACAGCCAGCCTGGCCAGGAGACTATCTGAGGGCTGGTATTGGGGTTGTGCTGGTGTTCTACAGGCGCCTCAGTTCGGTATCACCAAAAGCAGGGCTGGGATGCAACCCCCCCTACCCCCCTTGGATGTGGCCTCAGCAGGCCACACGTGACATGAGCTGGTTGGTCTCAACCGGCAGCAGGCAGGCAGGAGGGCAGTGGGGGGGCAGGGCATACCCCCAGTCTCAGGGAAGAGGGGGGCACAGCATCAGGCATGGGGCAGTCCTTTAGCTGTGAGGAGTGGATTGGGGGAGCAAGGGGGTGCAAGTGGCTCCGTGCCCACGTAGAGAACACCCCCTCCTCCTCAGGTGCCTCCTGCCTGGCCGTGGCACGTGGCCTGGCCCTGGCAGTGGGGGGGCCCTGGCAGTGCCCCCTGTGCCAGCCAGGAGTTCTTTGTGCCCGTCCTCCCCGCCGAGCCGGGGGCATTTGTCCCACGCTGGCGGGCACTGCCAAGGACTCGGTTGCTTGGTTTCCGCCTCACTCCCCCCGGCACGACCTGAATGCCAAGTGCCAGAGATTGGCCCGGCACAAAGGGAGGCTTCAAGGCTGCGGGGACCCTGCCAGGCTCCCACGTCGGGGCGACGTGAGCCCCATGCCGATGGCGTGCCCACCCGCCGTGCCGTGCCAGCGCAGCGCGTGGCCGCCCAGCCGGGACGCGGCCGCCCTCCTCCCCGGCATGGCCCGTGCCAGCGCCCGGCCGAGGGGCAACGCCACGGGTGGGCACCGCGCTTGGCACGTGGGCAGCCCAGCCCCGGCTGCTGGTGGCGGTGCCCGCCCCAGACGCCTGAGTCCCGTTCACAACACCCCCCGGCTTGCTAGCACGTGCCAGCTCCCCGTGGGGACGGCATGAAGGTGCATTTCTCACGGGGCATCTCTCCTGCTCAGGTCCCTTCCCTTTGGCAGGGAGCAGAAAGCAGCCAGAGCGGCGCCGGGTGGATTCTCCACTGTCTAATACCTGGGTTGTGCTCAGCGGCAGGAGGGAGGGTGGGGAAGCAGGCGTGGGGGCGGGGGGGGGGCACATTCATTTCCATTGCTGACCCCCTCCTGCCACGGATTTGCCCCTAAACTCCTGCTCAGCATGGGCGTAGAACCTCCTCGCCCTATGGAAAAGTGCCGGGGGGAAGGCACAAACCAGGCGGAGATGCCGGCATGGCCACCTCGGGTGGCTGGATCCAGCATGGGCTGCCAGAAGAGGACCCCGGCCCCGCACGGGGCCCTGCGTTCAAAGGCTCCCTTCGGGCGAAGCTTGTTTCCTCTGGAAGACGAAACGGGCCGGCACCCCGAGGATTTCTGTCCCCCTGCCAAACGCCTGCCTCCCCCGGCCCCACAGCTGCCCCACTGCCGGCCCTGGTTGGAATTGCATCATCCCCAGGCTGAGTGCCCCCAAACCGGCTCCGTACCCACCTTCTGAGGCCCTGCCAGGGGCTGCCACGCTGCCCCCCGGGTGTTGGGGACCCCGCAGGATGCCCAGCCCCAGGGGGTCCAGCCTGCTTTTGGGGGGAGGATTTTGCTCCCCCTCTGCCCCCCATTTGCAGCCAACCCCACCTGCAACCACAGGGATGCAAGCGAAGGGGCTGTGCCACCCCGCTGCCACCTGCCACCCCGTGCCACCCTGTGCCACCCCTTTGCCCTGTGCCACGGCCCCACGCACAGGACATGGTACCCCAGGGGTGCCCGTGCCGGACAGCCACAGCGGCTGTGCCCGCAGTCCTGGCACGGCCATGGGGCCGCGGTGAAGGCCAGTGGTGGGCTCTCTCCTTCCTCCTCCTCCTCCTCCCACTCGGGTTATTTTTCCACAAAGGCCTTTTGAAACACAAACAGCCCCGGGACTCCGGCCTCCGCCGCGAAGCAGCTGAACAATCACAGTGCCGGGCGGGCAGGGAGCGGGCACAGGGAGGGGGGCCTGGCGGGGGGCACCTGGGGACACGGGCGCAGGCCAAGGCCGCTATGGCGGTCCCCAGCTCCTGCGCTGTGGGCACCGGCCATGCCGCAGTCCCCCGGGCAGTGCCAGCCCGCAGTGCCTGCTGCGCCCAAGCGATGCTGCGCCTGGGGCAAGTGCTGGCATCTGGCGCTGCCGTGTCCCCGTGCCACCCTGTCCCATAGCACTGAGCTTGCCTGGCAGCGGTGCCCACCTCCGCACAGCCGATGCAGGCCAACCTTCCCCCAAAACCGTGATCCTGGAAGGGGTATTTAAAGGCGGGGGGGGGGGTCCCCCAGGCTGGCAGCGAGCAGGCGGAGGCCAAGGGGGTGTGTGTCACGCTGCTTGTCTTAGCCGGGCTCTAATCGCCCTGAGCAGCTCCGTGGTGAACAAGGGCAGTTTGTCAGGCTTAATCCCCCCCCTCCCCCGGGGAACCTTTTCTCCCCACCATGGCAGCATGGCATGTGGGGGGCACCGGGGCTGGCACGCACCCCGGCACCCCTGGCACAGCATGGGGTCCCCAGGGAGGGACACCGTGGCTGGGGGAGACCTTTAGGGCTGGGGCTGTGCCAGCCCCAAGCGATGCCATGGCCGTGGCACCCCAGGTGGTGAAATCTGGGAGGGGGGTAAGGACATGGGGTGGGGACGGGGATCTTGGGGCTGTGATGTCCCAGCTGTGGGCACAGGCAGCAGGAGCTGTCCCCAGGGCTGTCCCCAGGGCTGTCTGGCTCAGACCAGCCCATGCCAGGCTCCGGCTGGATCCTGACCCTCCTGGCAGGTGCCGGCAGGAGCTGGTGGTGGCTTGGATGCACGGGGGAGGGCTGGGCACCCCTCCTGCCCGGCATGTGCCCAGGCAGCTCCCAAAAGCCAGACGTGAGGCTGTGGGCCAGGAGCCTGCACCCAGCCTCACCCACGAGCCCCAGGCAGTTTCATGAGCCTCACTGCAGCCCAGAGGCCACGGGGATGGGCATCCTGGGGCGCCCAGGGCATGGGTGCTACCCCGCCCGGAGGAAAGGAGGGCAAAGTCTGCTGCGCCATGCAAGGCTGCCCCGATGCCAGCCCGGCGTGCCTGTCCCCTCCCGTACTGCCTGCAGGCTCCTCTGCCCACCCACCATGGACATGGCACCAAGGGGGACAGTCTGGTGCTGGGCAGGGGGGGAGAAGATGCACCCCCATGACTCGCATCAGACGGTGCTGCGCACCCCTGCTCGTGCCCCCGGCTCAGCCCTGCTGAGGAGGCACCGTGGGGCTGATAAGATCGTGGAGACGCTGGCACAGCCAGGGCTCCCATGGCTGGCTGGTGCCCCGCAGCCACCCGACAGCAACAAGCAAGGGGCAGCTTGGGGTGGGCACTGAGGAGCACCCCCTAGACAAGGGCTCTGGGTGCTTGGAATGACGATGCGGCGGGTGCCCGATGCAGCAGTTCCCTGATGCTGCCCCGTGCCCATGGGTCGGGTGGGCAAGTCTCGGCAGGGTCGGCCCCACTCACAGCAACCGGCTCAGGCTCTCGACAAACACGGGCAGCCGTGGGCACGGGTACCCTGCAGCAGCTCAGCCCCCACCTTCCCTGCCCGTCTGAATGCCTTTGCCAGGGCAAAGTACCCGTTTGCAGAGCCACCCCAGGCACTGTCCCAAGCAGAGGCCAGGGAGAAGCACCTTTGCTCAGGATGTCTGAGGGCCGTGGGCAGTGGAGGGGCTGTGGGCATGGCGGGGAGGGAGGACACCCCCGGGACAGCTGGGCACCTGGGTGCCAGCAGGGAGGCGTTGGAGGCGAAGGAGTCGTAAACACGGGGCTAAGGTTGCAGGCGGGGGAGATATGCTATCTCGGGGGCAGAGGGCTGGGGACATGCGGTGCAGGGGGTGAAGGGTGCCCGGGCAGTGCCTCTGGGAGCCCCCCTCAGGGTGGGCATCATCGCCCCAGTGATAAGTTTTGAGGGGGGGGATGGGGTGCGTGTAAAAGTCCTGCCCTGGGGGTGGGGGGGGCTCAGCTGGGCTCCTCCAGCGCCGAGGGGGCTGCAGGGTGGTACCCCTGCCCGGCCACAGCCCGCAGACGGCACCCCACACCGGGCACCGCGGAGCTCATCGGCACTGCCCCCCCTGAGCGGGGCAGCACCCCCAAACCGCCCATCTCCCCCAGGCGTCCCGCCTTGCCCGGTGCCCCCCCCGGTGCCCCCCCCGGTGTCCCCCCGGCGTCCCCCCGGTGCTGGCCGCACTCACCAGGGTCTGCTCATACTGCAGCGCCCGCTGCGCCTCGCTGTCGGAGGCCATGGTGCCGCCGCCGCTCCTGGCCGTGCCGGTGCCGGTGCCGGTGCCGGTGCCCGCGGCGGCTCCTCCCGGGCCGTGCGGGGCGGGCCTGGGGCACTGCCCGGGGGAGGGACCGGCCGCGCTCCGCCTCCGCCGGCAGCGCCCGGCACCGGCAGCCAGCGCCGAGCACCCAGCGCCGGGCAGGGGCAGGGGCTGCCCGGCCGGGGAAGGGCTGGGGGGGGGGGGCTCTGCCCCGCAGCGAGGTCCATTCCACCCGCGATCTTTCTTTGCCCACAGGTTTCCCAGCTGAGGATGGCACCCGTGAGCGGCCGGTGGGTGCAGGTTGGGGTGGGGGGGGTGGTAAAGCTGGCGTGGGGTGACCGCGGGTACAGCTCCCTGTGGGACACATTGGTCCCTCTTCTCACGGGGGGCTGGCACCGCCGCTGGTGCCGGTTTCCCCGTGGTTCCTCCCCGGTGGGATGTGGGCAGCAGGGCAGGGGCAGGGAGGACCATGCTGGAGGCACTGTGGGCATCCAGGGTCATGGCTGTGTCTGGGTGGGGGTCAGATTTGGGGGGGCAGAGTGCCTCTGAGGTCTTGGCGCTGAGGGCACAGGGGGACCCGTGGCTGCCCGCGGGTGGCAGGGCAGCTCAGCACTGTGGGGGCTCGCCAGAGGTACCCCAAAACTGGCAGGGAGCTCGTCCTTACCGTGGTGCTGCTCAGCGTCCCTGCACTGCCAGCCCCGGGGAAGGCAGGTGGGCTCCACGCTTCGCTGCCAAACCCGCTGGGCACCAGCGGCTCAGCCCTCTCCAGAGGGGCACACGGGCACAGCTTGGCACCAGCCATCCTCGGGCAAGGCGCTCCGGCATGGCAGGCTGGCTGCGGGACCTCCGTCTCACCCCTGCCACGGGCTCAGGGGCACCCAGGGCAGCTGGCAGGGCCGAGCTCGCCCTCCTCCCCGGGGCACCGCACGGCACCTTCGTGGCAAGAACTGGGTGCAGGGAAAGCCGGAGCCGTGGCACTTCCAGGCTGTGCTGCAGGACCAGGAACGGGCTAGTTCTCGCCGCCTGGGTGCCACCCTCCAGTTTGACGTTGGCATCCCCAAGGGTGGGTGATGATGGCCGGGCTGGGGGCTGGGATATGCCCTGTGCCAGCCCAGGAGGGTTCATCGCCGGACATGAACCAGTTTGCAGCAGGGAGGTGATAAAATGGGTTGCCCGCTCATTGTGTCCCCGGGCACGGAGCTCCCTCCTCGCTCGTCAGCTCCTGGCACTGCCCCACAGCAACTGGGACGCTCATCCGGAGGGGCAGCCCCGTGCCAGGACACACGCTCTGCCCGCTGCCACCAGTGTGCCCGGCTGCAGGCCACCAGTACACTGCAAGGCCACCACGGGTGCTGCCACCCTGCTGGCACAGGCACCCACGTGGCCATGGGCACACACAGAGCAGGACACCCAGCTCAGCACCCCAGGGCTCTGTGGCAGTCCAGTATGCCCCAGTGCCACCTTCCTCTTGTCCTACCGCTACCCCAGTCTAGCCCCATGTTGCCTCTCATGCAGTCCCAGTATAGGCTAACACTGTCCCACTATGGTACTGTTCTTGTGCCAGTATGCCTCAGCATGGTCCCAGTAGAGCCCAGTGTTTCTTTCCTTAGAGCTCTGGCACTGTTCCAGTATAGCCTAGTACAGCTCTAGTGCTGTCCCAGTCACCCCATTCTGCAGTGCTGTGCTGGGATAATGTCCCCAGAGGTGCCCCAGTCCCTCACATTGGGGATGGAAGGGCAGGTAGCAGTAGTGGGGCTCCCAGGGGCCCCATGAGCCATGTGAGGCCTTAGTCCAGTGCAGCTGTACTGGGGTGACTGGGGGAGCGCTGTCCCAGAGCAGGCGCCCTGGTCGGCCATGTGGCACACCCAGCCCCAGGCACTCAGCTTGCTGTGGGTGCTGCGCTTAGGCTCTTCGTTTCACCACGGAGGGGGACAGTACCACCCTACAAGCACCACCCCACAGCCCACTGGGGGTGCCCCCAGCCTGGCACTGACTCCTAGGCCACATGCTCCCCAAATACCCCTCCAGCATACACATCCCCCAAACCCAGCAAGGCCAGGGCCTGCAAATCCCAGAGCAGAGGGAGCCAGGTGGGCAATATCTCTGTTTTTAATAAATACATCGGGACCCCCGTCCACAGGCACCATAAATTATGTGACAAGCCCAGGGGAGACGGGGGCTGGAGAGATTTTACACTATGTACAAGGCGGGCGTGATGCCCGCTGTGCCCGCTGGCCGGGGGGGGTGGAGCAGGAGAGCAGGGGGTGCCCCGGCCTCTGCCAGCCTAGCCGCTGCCCGCTGGCACGAGCGGGCAGGACAGCCCCGGCATTGGGGCCATGCCAAGACGGGGTGCCCAGGCTGGGCGCCTGGCTGCATCCACCCCCCCGTGCTCCTCTGTGCCCCCCCTCCTCTGTGGGGGTGATGAGCAGTGGGGATCCCCTCACGGCCACCCGGCCTTGCTGCGCGCTCGCCCTGCTCCGGGCAGCGGTCACTGCTCAGCGGCTCCACGCCTCCGCCCTGGCATCGTGGACCTTCTCCCGCGCATCTGGGGGGGCATCTGGGGCTGTGAGGGAGGAAAGTGGGGCTGAGAAACAGGCATAGGGGGTGGCAGGAGGGCACTTGTGTTGGTCTGAGCCGTGGCTCAGCACCCGAGGGGGCTGGGGAGGTGCGCGGGCCACGGGGGGGTGTTTGGGGGAGCAGTGCCCACGTGCGAGCACTCGCACTCACCGCGGCACTTGGCGCAGCAGGGGTTGTCCCTCCTGGGGGGGCCGGCGCAGGCGGCCGGCGGGCACTCCTGGCGCTGGCAGTGTGTCTCCCCCGACTGCAGGGCAGAAAGCAGGGCTGAGCACAGGGGTTGGGGCACAGGGGTTGGGGCACTGGCGGCTCCTCAGGGTGCGGTGGAGGCCTGGGGTGCCACCCTGGGCTGCTCTTCCACCCGTTCCCAAAGCGCTGGGGCCTGGCCCGAGGGCACCTTTTCCTTGCCCTGGTGCCACCCAAGGCCTGGCACACTCACCACACACCAGCACAGGATACACTTCATTTCTCCGAAGGGGGGTACGGAGGGGTGCCAGCTCTCGTTGTTGAGGTACCAGCGGCGCCCAAAGCGGCATGCCCGCGGCCCGTCTGCCTGCATGGTGTCAGCCAGCTCGGGGACGCTCTTCTCTGGGGCTGTGGGAGAGGGCACTGGGAGGGGGCACACATGCAGCAGGGACACCCCACGGCATTGCCTCCCTGGGGGGGTGACAGGAGAGCCAAGGGCAGGAAGGGGGTGCAGATACCTGGGCACTGCTTGCAGCAGTCAGAGGGGCTGGCGCGCACGGGGTTGGCGCAGGTGAGCCGCGGGCACTGCACCTTCTCGCAGTGCACCTCGCCCGTGGTGCCCTGTGGGGAGCACAAGGGGCTCACAGGGGGCACAGGGCAGTTGGTACAAGGCACAAGCCCACCCCCCCTGGTTTGAGTCCCTGCGCAGCAGCTCAGGGCAGCTATGATGGGTGCCAGGGCACTTCTGCTACTGAACTGCGGTGGAGGTCTGGGTGGGGGGGACTAGGACCCACGCTCACCTTGCAGGTGCAAATGGCACATTTGATGAGGCCAAAGGGTGGCACGACAGGGTGCCAGCGGGTGCCAGAGCCTCGCCACGTCTTGTCCCCATCAAAGTAGCAGCCTGGGAGAGGAGGAGGAGGTGGGCACAGCCCCCACAGGGGGAGTGGGTGTGCCGGGGAGGCTGGGGGGCAGAGCTGCTCCCTTAGCCCATGTCTGCTGGAACTCACCCTCGCTACTGTCCCGTGCCCGCTCCAGCTTGAGCTCCTCCTGCTCCATCTTCTTCTCTGTAAGGAAGATGGAAATCATGAGGGGGTGCAGAGGCTCAGAGAGGGACCGTCTCACCCTGTATTCATGAAGAAGCCCCCTGCTCCCCCAGCCCTCCGCCTGGGACCCCCCCTAGTCCCCAGGTACCTTCGCAGACAGGGCAGCACAGCTCCTCGGGGTGCACCTGACGGGTACAGTTGAGGGGCTGGCACAGGATGGGGTCACAGATCACTGTGCGCTTCTGGGGGCAGCAGGTATGGGGCTCGTTACAGGGGGGCACCAGTGATGGGTGCTGCCCCCCATCTTGCCCCCCCAGCCAGTACCTGGCAGCTGCAGATGGAACACTTCTTGTCATAATCGGGTGCCCAGCGGGTGCCATGAGCCCGGTGCTGCCCCTCAAAGAAGCAGGAGTTGGGGTCCTTCTTCAGCTGCTCCAGATCCCTGGTCTTGATGTCTTCAGAGAGCTCGGCCTCCCCCGGGGCCAGGCGGGTCCCTCCTGCATGGCACCGGTTGGGGATGTGTACCTGGATGGGGGCATGGAGCAGGAGGGTTGGCACTGCCGGGGGACCCCGCTTCCCATGCTGGTGCCTGGCTGCCCTCCGTGGTCAGGGCTGGTAGAGGAAGCACCCACAATCACAGTACACACCATGCCAAGCTGCCGGGACCGTGCCACGGTGTGACCCCCCCATCCTCTCCCCTTCCCACCCTGCTCTGGGCAGTGTCACCTGGCTGGAGACCCCAGGCAGTGGTGGGGATGGGTAGGGGTGCCCTGCCCGGGTGGGGACCTACCTGTCCCCGCATCTCCCCATGGGGGTGGGCTTTGGTGCTGACTTGCAGGAAAGCAGTGCCCTGTGCCAGGTGCTGCAGCAGGTCGGCATCCAGGTCCTTCACCACCCCCTGAGCCTGTGGGGGCAAGATGGACACCGGGGACGGGGGCATGAGGGCTGACCCAAGCCCCACTGTGGGGTGTCCCAGCCAGGTCCCCGCCTCACCTCGGTGCTGTAGAAACCCTTGAGCAGACGCTTGTGCTGGTGGGGACGGGCACCCATCTCGCCCAGCTCAGCCACCCCATGGAGGTGGGCGCTGACGGTGCCGTCGGCCGGGCGGCCCAGCCCCGCCACCGAGATCTCGTAGTGCAGGTGGCAGTGCTCGTCCAGTGACAGCCAGGCGTGCCCCCCGGCACTGCTGCTCACCGGGGGGGACACCAGCTGCCCCGCCAGCGCCACAGGCATCTCTGCACACAGACAGGGGTCGTGGGAGATGGCAGGCGGGGGACCTGCCCCACTACTCCTGCCACCACCCCTGGTGTCCCCGGGGTACCTGTGTAGCGGGCGAGCAGCCCGCTGTAGGGCAGGGAGATGACCTGGCCTCGCAGCTCACCCTCCGCCCAGTCCTTGGTGGCCACATTGAGGAAGAGCTCGTTCTGCAGCAGCATGTGGGCATCGCGGGCACTGGGGCTCTGCCAGGTGCCCCGGGCCTGCCGCCGGTGGGAGACCATGAGGGTTGAGATGGGGAGTTACCCAAGGCCCCCATGCCATCCCCCCCACTGCCACCCAGCGCTCACCAGCCCGTCCTTGTAGCTGGGCGTCATGTCAAACAGGATGTTTCTCTTGCTCTTCCGCCGGGGTTTGGTCTCCAGTGTGATGCCCACCACTTCACTGGCAGTACCCACCACCTGCACCTGCGGGAAGGGTGCCAAGGGGCAGTGCTGGGGAGCGGGGAGACACCCCTGGGACCCCCAGGAGGGAGAATGAGATAACCCTCTGCTTACCTGGTACTCCAGGGTGCCATTCTCATGAAGCACCAGCTTGGCTGAGCCCACAGCACCCGTCTTGGTGGGCAACAAGGCGTCCGCTCCGCACAGCACGCTTTGGATGGCTTCAGCCCAGGGAGAGAGGCACAGGGGGGTTGAGGCTGGGGGGGCACGGCCACCCCCTCCTGCACCCCGGGGTGCCCACCCCATGCTCACTGTCACAGCTGCGGCGGGTGGTGATGGTGCCTGCCAGCTGGCGTGCGTGTCGGCCCTCCGTCTCGGCCACAATGCGGAGCTGCCCCTGCACCAGCCACTGCAGCTCGTGGGCAGACAGCTCGCTCAGCACCTCCGCAAAATCGGGGTCCTGCCGGGAGTGGCACAGTGCCATGGCTCAGCCCTGGCGCAGCGGGGAGCGCAGCTGCCGGGGCATGTGGGGGAACAGATGGATTTACCTCCGTGGTGATGTTGGCACGGACCTCACGCAGAGTCTGGCCCTGGTGCAGGATGCGGACCCGCAGCGGGACCCAGGGGGATTCTGGTCACGGCAGAGGGGGTTGGACTCGTTGGACTGGGGGCCTGTGACCACTGTCCTGGCCCCCAAACCCACCCCTCAGTGCCCATCACCCCCAAACCCCTGCACCTGATCCCCCACTTTCTTGCCAGCTGCCTGGCCTGGCCTGCATGCCTGGACCCCTGCACACCTCGGGACCCCCACCATTCCCCCCTACGCCCCCAAAATCATTGAACAACTCACATCCCAAACTCATCCTTCTGCCCACCAACCCCCACACTTCATACGCCCTCCTGCACCCCCTGACCCCACACCCCCCCCGATAGGTACACACCACCCCCCACCCATGCACACCTTAAATCATGCAACAACCCCTACGCACATCTCACCCCCCTCATATCATGCACAGCCCCTATAAGTACCCTGAGCCCTACACCCACCCTGTGCACCCACGCTGACCCCACAGATGCTGACCCACACGTCTCAAGCCACATAAATGCCATGCACCCCCCCACCCAGCCCTACGCAGCCCCCCTGGGCAGTGCCAGGCTCTGTGGGGTGCCCATGCCCACCCTCACCCCCAGCGCCGGGCTCCAGCAGTCCCCGGGCCATGAGGATGAAGTGCAGGTTGTTCTCAGTGTCGCTCAGCGTCAGCATGGCCATGCCCCCAGCACCCAGGTGTGTGGGGTCCAACGAGGTCAGGATGGCACCGAAGGTCTCTGTGCGGGGAAGAGGGGTGTGAGAGGCATCCCGGTGAGCACCCACCAGGTGGGCACGCGGGAGATGGTCTTACCTGCGAAGAGCGCCCGGTGCTTGAGGATGTGCCCATGGACCTCTCCGGAGGGCTGCGCCCGGGTGACGAGGGACACGCGGAGCTGCTCCCCCCGCAGCAACTGGATGTTGGCCTTGGACACCGTCCTCCACATCCCGCAGAGCTGTGGGCAAGGGCAGGGCTGGACAGGGGCTGGGGGCACCACATGTTCGGGCAGGGGGAGGAAGGGGTGCTGTGCCCCCCTGCCCTCCCGGCCCCTCTCACCATGCCATCCTCAGGGGCAGCGCTCTTCTGCACGGGGTGTTCGAACAGCACGTTGCCCTCAGGGTCGCTGAAACGCACCCGGCTCGGCCGCCCCAGCCTGTGGGTACCCAGGGGGTGAGCAAGGACCCCCCTTTCTGGCCCTCGCTCCCCTGGCACTACCACCATCACCACTGGGCACAGGGGTGCATCGGGGAGGGCACAGGGTGGTCGTCAGCGATTTGGGGTGGGCAAGGGAATGATGAGGTTCCCCTAGGATGCCAAGTGCCATGTTCTGCCCGCCCACGTCCGGGCTGGCCCAACGCTGCCATCCTGCTGGGTGCCAGCTCAGCACGGGTGCCCTGGGGTCCCCTGCCCTGGAGCGGTGCCAAACTGGCACCCAGCAGGAGGGGGGTCCCCACCAGGAAAGGCAGCAGAGCAGGACCCACCGGGAGTCAAGCGCTTGGGCCCGGCTGTAAATTAGGAGCATTTTCGGCTCCGTTTGGCTCCCCCAGTCGGAGCTGGAAATTAGTCACCACTTTACTATGCAAAGGGGCCTGGAAGCGAGGAAGAGCAGAAGAAAGTGGAGCACGAAGGAGGGAGGGAGAGGAGAGGCTCCGCTGCTGGAGGGCATCGGGGGAGGGCACGGTGAGGCTGGGGACCTGGCGGTGGTGCCCACCGGCAGGGCCCGTGGGCCGGCACAGCGCCTCGGCCCGCTGCGCCCGCGTCCTCTGCCAAGGCCTGGAGCTCTTCCCATTTGTTCCTGCTCCAGACCTGGAGGCGAAGGGGTGAGGCCGGGCCGACACCATGGGTGTGCCGAAATCCCGGCTGCTTGCCCAGGCTGGACCCCCAGCATATCGCCCCCCTCCCCAAATCTCTTGCCCTGCCAATGCAAGGGGGGACGTCGGAGGGGAAACTGAGGCACAAGCACCATTGCATCCCCCCCTTTTCCAGAGGGGTGCCCTCTGTGCCAGCTTGGGCAGAGGACAGGGGCAGGACTCACCGCTCGTAGCTGATGGAGAAGAGCAGGTAGGAGCGCAGCAGGGTGAAGCGAGCCTTGGCCACTGCACTGGACGTGGGGTGCCACGGCTCTGGGCCGCTTGTCAGCAAGGCCACGAACTCTGGGGAGGGGATGCCAATGATGGTGGGGAGCATGAGGGGGTGCCCCGCACTGCTGCTGCCCTCCTGGGTGGGTGGCTCACCTGTGCGGGCATCGTCACGGGCCAGCCCCTCGGAGCTGAGGTAGGAGCGATCGTTGTAGGGCTTGTCCAGGTCGTCCTCCTTGTCCTGGAAGTACTCAAATGTGTCGAAGGGGGGTGCGGGGCTCTTCTCCGGGGGGCCTGGCAAGGCTGGTGTGGGGTGGGCAGAGGGTGAGACCACTGCACCGGGTGGCTTGTGTGCAAGAGCTTGGGGTGAGGGGCAATATTAAATCCCCCCCTCTTGAGATAGACTGAGATGTGCCCTGTGAATCACTATGGGGCTCTGTGCTGGGGTGCGGGGGGCATGCGGGGGGCATGCTGGGTGCAGGCAGACAGACAGGCAGGGTGTTTAGCCCTGTGCAGCCTCTCTGCATCCCTCCCAGGGCTGTGCCCATCAGGGCTTCCTCCTGCCCAGCACCTCACGGGCACCCCGAGGGCACTGGCAACCTCCATAATAAAGCGAGCGGCCCTTTTTGGGGGGGTGTGAGCAGTACCCCCTTTCCCATGCCCACAGGGGACCCTGTGGGTGCAGGGTGGGCTCCCCGCAGGGAGGCACCCCCTGGTCTCACCTTTGGGGCAGGTGTGGCAGCAGTGCCCGGGCAGCAGCGTGGCCCGGGGGCAGGCGGGCACGGGGCAGTCCTGCTTCATGTTCTTGCAGTTCACTTTCCCCGCGGGCTTCCCCCGGCGGTTCCTCTGCTGCAGGGAGGGGGGAGAGCCGTGCCAAGCCGTGCCAAGGTGTGCCCCCCACCCCGGCACAGCCTGACTGCCCCCATCCCGGCCCATCTGGAGCCCCCGCGGGCAGCCCGGACACCTTGCGCAGCCCCCAGCTGCCTGTACCGCAGCCAAGCCCGGCCCCCCCGGCCCCCAGCCCCCTGCCCAGCTGTGAGCGGCCCCGCCAGCCCCGGCCTCGGGGGGCTGCTCGGAGGGAGGGAGGGGGCCGGGGGCCATCCCCGAGGAGGGGGAGGAGGAATGAAGCCTGATCCTTTAAACCCCCCTTCTCCTCCACGCCGCCGCGGCGGGGGGGTGGGGGGGGGGAGGGTGTGGGGGTGTGGGCACACACATATCCAGGTGTCCGGCTGGCGGGAGGGATCCCCGCTTCTCTTTCCGTGAGGGTGGGGTGTATTGAATGAGGGGGTCGGTCTCCCGCCCTGCCAGCCCCCTCCCCAGCAGGGCCGGACCCTGGGGGATCTCCCGGGGGAAAGGGGGGTGCGGGGGCACTCACCGGCTCGCAGTGGCAGATAACGCAGCGCATGACCCCGAAGGGCTCCCCCAGGTCCGGGTGCCACGTCTCCTCCAGGGCATAGAAGTGTCCCCCGAAAGCACAGCCTGCGGAGACCCCCACCCACACACCCCCCGCCGCCCCCGGTCACCTCCGGGCCGCGGGCACCCCCCTGCCGCAGCCCCGGACAGCGGCCGGCACCGCCCCGCCGGTCCCGGCGGCCGCTCCCGCGCCCGGTCCCGCTCCCGGTGCCGGTCGGGGCCAGCCGGGGGGCCCGGAGGGGGATGCGGGGTGCAAGCAAAGGAGGGGGGGCGTGTGCAGGCATGCGGTGCAAGGACGGGGGGTGCGGGCGGCAGGGGGGGGGTGCACGAAGCGGGATGCACGAAGCCGGAGAGGGGGGGGTGCGGCAGCGGTTTGTATAGGACGGGGGGGTGCCCGGAGAGGGGAAAGGAAGCGGGGAGGAGGGGGGGAAAGCTCCTACCTGCCGCCCCCCCGGGGGGCAGCGGGTCCGTGTCGGGCCGGATGGGCAGGGCGAGCTTGGGGCGGGCGGCGCGGCCGGGCAGGAGCAGGGCGAGCAGCAGGAGCAGGGCGGCGCGCATGGTGCCGGCCGGCCGGGGCAGGCAGGCGGCCGGGGGCGGGGAGGGGGGGCCGGGCGCTGCCTGTCGCTGCCGCCGCCTCTGCCCGGCCGCCGGCTCCGGCTCCGCTTTATAGGCGGCGGCATGGGCAAGCGGGAGCTGCGAGCCCTGTGCAAACAAAGGCCCCGCTAATGAGGCGCAGGCAGCGGCCGGCCCGGGGGGGGGGGGGGGCGACACGGGACGGGACGCGCCCCCGTCGCGCTCCGACCCCCCACCTCCCCCCCAACTCCGGCTCCGGTGGGCACGGGCCGTCCTGCGGTACCTTGGGGCACGCAGCTACCCACCGGGCATGGGGTACGCCCCGGACTCGGGGTGTCCTGGGGACCCCCCCCATGCATTGACCCCCCTCCCCCAGGCATGGCGTACACCCCCGGGTGTAGAGCATCCGCACTCACATGCCAGCCCCAGGGCATGGGGTACCTGAGGAATGTCTTCATCCACATACTCTCGCTCAGGGCAAGGGGCACCCCCGGGGTGTGGGCATCTTGAGGACACCCCCCCCCCCCCAGTCCGCACAACACCCACCAGGACATAGGGCACTGTGGAGACACTGCCACCACCACCCACAGCCCTTCCACAGAGCTTGGGATGTTCCTGGGCGCTGGACATCCTGGGTATGCCCCCATCCACATGTCCCCCCAGGACATGAACCCCCCGGGAGTCCCCCATCCACACAAGCCCCTTCGGGGATAATGCATTTGTGGGACACCCCCATTCAAATGTCCCCCTCCTCAATCATACTCTCCTCGCATGGGGCATCCCCTGGGCACGGGGCATCCTGGGGGTACCCCATCTGCATAGCCCACCTTCAGGCATGAGCCTTCCCAGGGCTTGTTGGGCCCCCCCCAGGCATGGGGACATCCTGAGGACTCCTCCATCCACTCAGCCCCCTCCCAGGCCGCTTGGCACCCCAGGACACAGGGCATGGCTGGGCATCATCTGGATGGATCCCCTGCAAACCTCCCCCCCACAGCCAGCCCTTCCCCAGGACATACAGATCCTCCATCCCCTCAGCACCCCCGAGCATGAGCCCCCAAAGCATGCTCCCTTCCCCCACAATTCACACTGCACTCTGCAAAGTCACACGCACCCCACAACTTGTGCCCTCGACATCCCCAAATCCCTCCAGCTGCTGCCCAGCCCGGGCAGAGGAAGGCTCCAGAGCAGGACCCCGGGCTCCTGCCCACCAGTGACAGCGGCTGTGGGGGGACAGGAGCCTGGATGCCTGGGTTCCCTTGCCCAGGGAGGGGAGGGGGCAGCTGTGGAGGAGGCTGAGAGAGCAGCACCCAGCACTGGTCCCGATCTTCACCCACATGTGACCGGGCTGGCGAGGGTGGCGGCGGTGGGCAGTGAGCAGACACCATGGAAAAGCCTGAGGAGAGCATCATCCAGCTGGGGAAACTGAGGCACACACTGCGGGGATGTGGGGGCTGGTGGGGAGGGGGGCCAGCACGTGCCACCCATGTCCCTTGCCTTGCCACTCCTGCCGAGGGTGGCAGGGAGGGGTGCGGGTGGTGGGTGCGTGGCGGGCGGGCGCCCGGGGAGGGGAAGGCGGGTGGGGAGGGGAGGAGGGGGAAGCGCAGGGCTGCCAAAATCAACTCCGGGCGGTACAAACACCCGGCCAGCTGCGCGGTGTAGCTAGGGAAACACGGCACAGCTGGAGCACAACAGGCCCCTGCCTCCCCAGAAGGCTCCTCCTGGGTCTCCCCGCGGCCCGGCGAGCGGCTGGGGGGGCTGCAGCCCACTGCCCCATGCCCCCGATGCCAGGGTTGCCCCTCCCTGGCTTGCCCGCGGCCACCCCATCCCATTTCCTGCCCCGGTTTGGCACGTGTCCCCGTGCAGCGGGCACCTCTCCTGGGGAGGGCAGTGGGGCATGGGGGCTTGGCCGTGCTGGGGACCTGCCCCGTGGCAGGAGCTGGTGTGAGGCAGCGAGGGGCAGCCCGGCCCCCCCCCGGCGGGACGGCCCGCTGGCATCGCCAGGGCTGGGACATGGCCAGGGCCCCAGGCATCCCCCAGGCATGGCCGTGCCCGACGCCCTGCTGCTCACAAGCACTTTCTGTGAGCTGGGACCATGCTGGGCAGCATGGCACCCCCGGCCCCGTGCCCTCCCCGCTGTCCCTGGCAGTGCCACTGACCTGTCCCCTGTCCTCTCTCCCGGTGTCCCCACTGGCCCGGGATCCGGCAGCGTGGTGTGCAGGGGAGGGCTGGGGTCTGCGTGGCCGTGCCAGCGTCGCCGCGCGGTGCCCGCTGCGGTGCAGCAGCAGCCCTGAGGGACGGCGGGACACGAGCGGGGCCGAGGAGGGAGGAGGCGGGAGATGGCTCCCGGCCGCCCCGCCGGTGCCAGGAATCCGGCGCTGGCTCCGTGCACCCAGAGCTCGTCACAGTCTCCTGGCTTGGCCGCGAGACGCGGGGAAACGGCGGGGGAAGCTCCCTCCCCTTTCCTGGGGAAAGGAAGGAGAGACGGGGAACCCGCCTGGCCGCGGCCCTCAGCATGGGGGAAACTGAGGCACGGGGTGGCAGCGTGAGGGAGGGGGGGCTCCAAGGGTGTCGTGACACTGCCAGGCTGGGACCGGAGTGGTACGCTGGCACGGGGCCTGGCAGGACGGGAGGGTGGCGGGCATCCTTGCCTAGGAGGGGGCATTGTCACTGCAGTGGGGGCACACGGGCAGGGGGAGACAGATGCCCCAGCCGTGCCTGGGCATCCCTCATCCACAGCCCTGGCTGTCTCTGGAAACGCTAAGGGGTGCCCCCGGGCGAGGGGCAACGGGCAGCTTGCCAGAGCCAGCGGGCGCCTTGGGGGTCCCTGTGCTGGCGGGGAGGGGGTGGCGCCGGCCGGGGGTGGCTCTGGGAAAGGGTCCCGGTCCCGCCAGCTGCTTCCCAGCACCCGCACATGTGTGCCGGCAGCGCCCTGCACAAAGGCGGCTCTGAGGCGCTCCGGAGCCGGGCCTGGCGCCGACATAGCCCCAACGGGGCCGCCGGCTGCGGGCAGCTGGAGCCGCACGGGGATGGAGCCGGCCGGCCATCGGCGGTCCCGGCCACCCCGTCTGGCACCCGCACCCCTCCGGCACCTCTACTCGGAGCAGGCGGCCGGCTTGTGGGACACCCCGACGGTGGCCCCCAAAACAGCCCGCGGTGCTGCCGGGGCTTCGTGGGCACGTGCCCTGCCCGGCGGCGAGGGTGCCGCGGAGGTCTTGGCAGGCCGTGGTGCCAGGGCCGCGCCGTGCCTGGCATGGGGGCGTCGCGGCGGGCCCTCGCCAGCTCTCCTGCCCCACGCAGCTCCCTATTGTCTGGCCTCATTAGCCGCTGCCTGCTTGCGGCTTTGAACATGAGCCGGGCTCGGGGCGGCAGGAAGGAGCCTCTGCTCCCCGGGGATGGGGTCGAGGCGAAACCGCACACCCTGGTCCCCCCCTTCCCACAGCCTCCCACCGTCTCCCAGGCACCCCGACACCCCCTCCTCACTCCCGTGCCAGGCGTGAGCCTGGAGCCGCGAAGGTGCAGGGGGGACACCCTCTCTCCAAAAAGAGCCCCCCTCGACCAGCCCGCCTCGGCGCGGGGAGCAAAGAGCCATCGGCCTCCCCAAAGCTTTGTGCTGAGCGCGGCTTGCCCCGTGACTAATCCCCCCAGCCTCGCACACACGCGGCGGGGCGGGGGGGGGCTGTTGTAATGGGTGGAAATATCTCATAATTCACGTTGGACACGGGGATTACAGTCGTTCCGGCAATATTTGCACAACTGGTAGGTGGCTTGCAGGGCTGGGCCGCCTCAGCGAGGGCCAGGGGGGTCTGGGGATGGAGGGGGTTTTGGGGGTGGCAGGTACGGGGAGGGGGATGCAGCTTGGGGAGTGATGGAGGGGGGGGAAAGTGACTGTTTTCTGTCTGCAAACACATGTTGTTTATTACGGAGGGCGTATTGCCGGCGTGGCGGGATGACTGGGGCTCTCGCCTCCATCCCGGCCCACTGTGGTGGGCACAGCTAGGGGAGCAGGATGGAGACCCCAAAGCAGCCTCATCTGCCATGCCAGGCAGATCCCGGCCGTGCCCCAGGGCACCATGTGGCTCCCAGCACCCCGTCAACTCCACAGAGCTCCCTGCTTATAGAAGCACCCAAAGGTGCTGTGTCCCCCTGGCCCTAAATGTCCCCTCCTCAAAGGCCTTGTGGGGTGACCCTGGCAGGAGGAAGGCGGGGGGCATGCGGGGCATGGGGGGGCCGTGTTTGGCATGGGGATTAGCAAGCTCCCAGAGTGATGGTGGTCTCCCCCCTCCCCACCGGACATGCAGGCAAATATTTGTGCCCAGACTTCGCAGGACGGCGAGAAGGAATTTCATTCTTGCGCCCACCTGCGGCTCAGCCGCCTGGCATTAACCCCTTCACCGCCCCACGGGATGGAGGGAGAGGGGTGAAGTGCCCTCCCGGCGCCCCCCGTCCCATGCTCCCCATCGGGGTGGGGAGCTCAGCCAAGGAACAGGATGGGGGAAGGGGGCACAGTGGGATCGCCCCAGATGCCAGCAAGGCCACTGGCACAAGGCACCATGGCACAAGGCAGCGGCTGGAGGCTTTGCCCTTGGGAATCCTCTGGGCTGCACCCAGGGCTTTGTACCGGGGTAGGTGGGCAGCGTGTGGCCTGCCAGGAATTGGGAGAGGTGAGGAAAACCCTGTCAGCCTTTACCCCCCCAAGCTGCAGCACCCAGGGCAAGGTGCCCCTTGCAAGCCCCTTCACCCAGCAGTGCCACGGTGCTTTCCTGGGACGGGCTACCGGGGAGTGGTGCGGGGTGCGCAGGATGGCTGTGGGGAACAGGATTTGCCCACGGATGTTTATTGGCAACTTGAAAATGTGAAAAAAGGCCCAGAGGGGGCAGGGGGCACCCAGCTCCCGGGGGCTGCCTGCGCTAAAGGAGGGGGCCAGCCTGGGTAGGGGGTTCCCCGCTGCCTGGCACCCCCAGAGCCCTGCTGTGCTCCTTTCCCTGGCCCCGGGGCCAGCTGTGCCCTGAGCAAACGGGGCTGTTTGCTCACGCCAGGATTAGCCTCTCTCTTTGTTCCTTTGACTTTCTCTTCCCTTTATGCTGGACCCTTTTATGGGGGCTTCAAAGGGGGCTGGGACCCCCCTCCCTGCCCCTGGAAGCTCAGGTTTGCTTCCCATGCCCCCCCTCCGCCTTGCACTGACATCGTGGGGGTGCCCACCGAGCACATCTGGGTGGCCTGTGGGGACAGCAGCTGTGCCACCTGTCCACGATCTCTCCCCCGCCGACCCCCCTTGCTGCCTAGCACCTCTGGCTGCCCTCGGCACCTTGGCGAAGTGGGTGCGAACGGCTGCCCCCCCGCAGCGGGATTCCCGGCACTTTGCACCCTGTAAGCAGAGGTGGGAAACTTGGCACTGGGATCCCGCCAGCTGTGCAGCCCCGCGGCCCCCACCCGGCTTCCTGCCCCCTGCCAGAGCCCGACCTGTCTCAGCTGGAGCCCCCATGCCTCCCTGGGGTCCCTGAGCCTCACTCACTGGCCCCACACCCCCTCTCTCCACAGCACACAGCATCCCTGGATTTGGGCTGGGAAAAACATGGTGAGCCAGCAGCGGGGGCTCCCCCCCCCCATCCCCCTCTGCCCCCCGGCATGGGCAGCAAACGCCGGCATTGCCCTTTCCAGCAGAATACCAGGCTGCCCACAGGCACGGGCTCCTGCTGCCCGCCAGCTTCTGGCACAGCTGAAAATGAGCATTTTGGAGTGAAGGGACTATTATGGGCAGTTTGGGGTGCCTCGGTGACTGCTGGGGTCCAGCAGACCTCCAGTTTCCAGCTGCCCTCTGTTACTCCCAATGGGTTCATTTGCTTAATTATGAGGGCAAGCAGGGAGTGCAGGGCACCGCAGCTCTCCAGCCTGTCATCGTCAATGTTTTTGCACCCCAGGAGGGACAGGGACCCAGGCATGGCAGGGACTGGCACGGGGCTAGTGGCAGGAGCGGGGCCAGCGCTGGCAGAGGGGCTGAGGGTGCTGGCGGGCGCGTTTGCAGCTTGTCACGTCCGCAGAGACGGGACACGGCCGTGCGGGGGAAGCCCGGCGGTGTTTGACCCCAGTGCTCGCAGGTCCCACCGCTGCCAGCTGTGTCCCGGGCGAGCCGGGCTGCCAGCCTCATCCCCGGAGCCTCAGCACGCGCTGGACCCCCTGTCTGGGCACCCCGCGACCTGCAAGGTGGGCTGCTGGGGGCCAAGCAGGGCATGGGGCAGGCGGAGCAGAGCCGAGGTGTTTACTCTGACTGTTGTCACCCGGCCAGGCGCTGCCGGGAACCGCTGGCCGCAGGGACAGGGGTGGGAGCGTGCGAGAGTGTGCGAGAAGAGGGGTGTGAGAAGGAAGCGCGCGGGTTACAGGGAGAGCGGGGGCAAGAGGATGTGGGCTGGGGGGGGTCCCCACCAAGGGAAGCGTGCAGGGGGCTGCCCGGCCCCAGGGGTTATCTGAGCGTGTGCCCCGACGCGTGCCGCAGGAAGTGCGCATGTGCACGCGCAGGTCTGAGGGTGCACGTGGGGAGTGTGTACACGTGTGCCACACAGACAACACGTGCGTGTAGACACGGGTGTGGGTGTGTGCACCCCCCCTCCCCAGCAGCCAGAATGCCCTGAGGGGGGGTGGCTTTGCCACAGCGTGTTGTGGCTATGACAGGGCCTGGTGCTGGTCAGACCCCCAATGCTTCTACTACTCAGGGAGGGGGCATCTGTGGGTGCTTCACCCACCCCACCCCCAGGCAATACCCCTGCCAGCCAGACCCCCCGTGCTCCATCACCCTCCTCAGCTCAGAGGGGTCCCTGTGGCCCACAGCCACGCCAGGGATCTCCACCTCCCTGAGTCACCTCTGGGTGACAGATGCAGGGGTCAGGGCCCAACTCTGGGCAAGGGTCACTGGGGCTGGGGTCCACCTCTGGGCTAGGAGCAACAGGGATGGGGTCCACCTCTGGGTGAGAATCACTGGAGTTGGAGCTCACCTCCGGGTGAGGGTCACCAGGGTTTGGGGTCCACTTCTGGGTAAAGGTCAAGGAGATGGGGTCCACCTCTGGGTGAAGGTGACCAGGGTTTGGGGTCCACCTCTAGGTGAAGGCCAGGGGAATGGGGTCCACCTCTGGGTGAAGGTGACCATGGATGGGGTCCATTTCTGGGTGAGGGACATCAGGGCTGGAACCCACCTCTGGGTGAGGGTCAAGGGGATGGGATCCACCTCTGGGTGAGGGTCACCAGGGCTTGGGGTCCACCTCTGGGTGAGGGTCACCAGGGTTGGAGCCCACCTTTGGGTTAGGGTTTTTTCTGGCCTTCATGCCTGATGGCCACAGCCGAGAGCAGGACCCCATCAGGGCTGATGGTCACGGGGCCGCCCAGCACAGGTCACCCATGCCATCTCTTTCACAGGTACCAGGGCCACCTTCACCCCCTGGACAGGCACAACCAAGGCACTGGCCACCGAGGTCCCAGCAAGCAAGCGCTCCGGCCAGGGGGCAGGTGAGCAGCCCTGGAGGGCGCCCAGGGACGCCCTTCCCGCGCCCCGAGCCAAGGGAGGAAGCGGCTGGAGGCAGGAAGCCGTCCCCCGGGCCCGGGGCCCCTGCTGCGATTTTACTTGAAGGTCAGCGGCGACACAACAGGAAATCGCACTGCCTCGGCTGGGCGGCCGGGTGGGAGCCAGAGAGCCGAGCCGTGCCGCCCCGGGGGTGCTCCTGGCCCCTGGCCCTCCGTCCCGGCTGGGCGGCTCGCGGGGAGCCCGCGCCACCACCACCCTCCATGGAAGGGGGACAGGAGCCGGGGAGCAGCCGCTGGCCCCAGGGTGGAAGATGCAGGGCCGAAGCCCCCAGCTGAGCATGGAGCTGAACAGTGAGTGTGTGGCTAGAAGGGGGGACGGGAGTGAGCAGGAAGGGGCATTGCATTGGCAGCGGACACCATGGCCGCACAGGCAGAGCATCCCTTGCATGGGCACCCCAAGAGATGAGCCGCACATGTAGGCAGCAAACCCCAAGGGTGGCTCCGGTTTGGTTGGACCTGGTCATTACTGGCGCAATAAGGCAGCCAAGCATCTTTCCATGCCTGGCCTTGGGAAATAGGCTGTGCCGAGGGCTTTTAGGGACAGGTGTAGTGCCAAGGCGGATGGCGAGGCAAGTGGATGCACAGAGGGGCTTTGGGGAGGAGATACCTGTCACCAGGATGGGCAGTCACTGGGCACAGCAGCTGCCTGGCCAAGAGGTGCCTGGGGCAGCAGCGTGCCGGCAGGCGAGCCCTTGGCCAGCGCAGCAGCAAGGAGCAGACGTACGCTGCAGGATGCTGCAGGCAGGGATTCCCTGAAGAGCATGTGACGCCCGGAGCTGCTCCTGGCACAGATTGGTAGGGCTGGCCCTGGTCCTGCGCAGGGAGCACAGTTCTGCTCCCCACCCGCAGCCCAGCCTAGAGCAGAGCCAAAACCCCTGGCACAGCCATGGCTGTGCAGCCCCTCTGCACATACCACTGGCACAGAAACCCTGGTTCTCCCCAGCAAGCACCAGCCACCTGTGCTGACTGACTGGAAGGCAGCACCATGCTCTCCTCAGCCCCCCTAGACCTCCCCCTGTGCCCCCACCACAGGACCATCAAGGCCACCACTGGGCTGGGGTGAGGGGCTGCCACTGCAGGCATGACCCTGGGCTGGAGCTGCCCAGGGAGGTTGGCACAGTGCCCAAGGTAACCCCTTCTCCCCCAGGGCTGCTCCTCCTCACATCCTTCCTCCTGCACATAGAAGAGGGCCATGCCAGCCCAACACGGCTGGTCTGCGACAACAGACTCATCCAGAAGTATATTGGGGAGGCCAAGGACATGGAGAAGAGAGCGGTGAGGATACAGTCCCCCCCAAAACCCAACGCCAGGGACAAGCACAGCTCATGGTATCTCACCTCAGCACCTCCTCTCCCCCACAGGGTCAGTGCCATGCACTGCCCGCACTCAGCTGCCCCGCGGTGCTGCCCTTGGTGGACTTCAGGCTCCAGCAGTGGAAATCCAAATCGGTGAGTGGGGCTGGGAGGACAGTGCTGGCACCGGGGTGCCCACAGGGCTGGAGGAGGAGCCACCGGGTTGGCACAAGCACCAGAAATGCTGAACAAGATGCCTGTGGACATACCTGGTGGCACAGGGTGGTGGAGGATCCCCTCCAGACCCAGTGTGGGCAGAGGAATAAATCGGGCCTGGGGGCCAGCCCGCTCACTGCCTGCTCCCCCAGAACGAGACCAAGCGGCAGGAGATCCTCTGCGACCTGGCACTGCTGGTGGGTGCCGTGGCAGGGGCCCAGCGCCAGGTGACCCAGGAGTGCGGGGCCATGCAGCTCAGCCAGCTTTACCACCATGCCAGCTCCTTCCTCCTCCTCCTGCAGACCTTCAGCTGGGAGGTGAGACCTCCCCACACGAGTCACACCACCCTGGCGCAGGTGTTGGCTGCGCTGGGCTGGGTATGATGGCATTTGTCACCCCTCTTGTCCCACTCTCACCCCTCAGGCAGGGCCCTCGGAGCCAGGCTGTTCCCCACGCTCCATGGAGCAGACCCATGTCACCAGCATCTTCCTCACCTACCGGCAGTTGGTGCAGGGCAAGCTGCGCTTCTTCTTCCACGACCTGGCCAAGGACTTGTGCAACCAAGGCCAGGGGGGTGGCAGAAACCCTCAGTGCGGGGGCCGGTGAGGCTGTGCACAGGGCTCAACCCCGCTCCCAGGTCAGGGCAATCCTGCTGGACACTGAGCTGTGCTCTGGGTGCTCAGGAAGATGCCCGCAGGGAAAGGGTTGGCTCCCATTCCTCAAGCCTTTGGTGACCGCACAGCCCACAGAAGCAGACAGCAGCAACACCTGTGCACCAGCAAGCACAGGCCCTGCTCCTGCCCAGGCAGGTACCTCTACTGTGAATGCTTTAGAATTAAAGAGCTATTTTTCTAAAGGGTTGTGTCCTCCATTTCCCCGCCGCTGCGGCCCTGGCAGGGGGACCGTGCATCCCCAGGAACCTCAGTAAGAGGCAGCCCCTCGGGGATGTGCTCTGGGCCTCTCCCCTGCGCCCAGCTCCCTCCCGCAGCAGCCGCCAGCTCCACAGGGCAGGCAGGCTCCGTCGGGCACCAGAGCCCGCTCGGGGACGAGAGCTACCACTCATCCTCTACACCCCCACCTGCCTCTCCTCAGCTCCCAGTGTGCCCGGCGGGGTGGCAGAGAAGAGCCCAAGGCAGGTTTGGACTGCCTGTCCTTTGGGAAAGTGGTGTGGACCCCCTTTGCCCCCCCGTGGAGGTGTACCCGCTCCCTGCCAGCCTCATCTCAGCCAGCAGAGCCAGATGTAGAAAAAACATCCCAGTTTAATCAAGAATAAGCTGGGCCTGCCCCAGGATGGCTCCTCAGGAAGCGGTCTCCAGCCCTGAGCCCGCTTTTGAAGCACGGGAGGGCAGAGGAGATCCCCAGCAGGCAGGACTGCAGAGCACCCAGCACAGTCTCCACTCGGTCGTCAGACACCTCTCTCCATGCAAGAGGGGGTTGTGGATCCCAGCAGGAGTCAGAAGAGGCCAGGATGAGGAAGGGGACTGCCCCTTCCTCCCCCAGCTCTGGAGGGGCCAGGCAGCACAGGTGCTGGGGCAGGATTTGGGGTCCCAGGGCTCGCGTTTGCTCGCCAGCAGAACGTCTCTGGGGTCAGCCCATGGAGGCAGGAGGTCTCCTAGAAGGCCAGCTTCTTCATCAGCAGGTAAACTCGAGAGTCCACTTCAAACCCATGCAGGTTGTTTGCATCTCCCTGCAGTCGCATGAGCAGCCCCCCATAGGACACGTAGGCAGAGCTGGGGCAGGGAGGAGAGGAGTGGTGAGAGTGGGGAATCCCACAGGAGACCCGGGCTGAGATCCCAGTGCCTCCCCCACACCAGCCCAGAGCACCACGTCCCCCCGCCCCTGCTGACAGGCACTCACAGGCGCGTGGCTGCCTCCGTGGAGGTCTCATCCCCTTCGATCCTGTACACCTTGCCATACATCACGTACTCAAACTGGTCTGCCCTGTGACAGGATGGCGGGAGTTCAAAGAAGAGTCAAAGCCAGGTGTTCCCCCAGCTGAGCGTCCTTTGGGAGAAGGTACCTCACAGCCCCTCAGCACTTCATCTTTTCCCTCATCCACCCCCACGTGGGTCCCGGCTGGACCCCTGTACCTGGACGGCCTGTCGTCCGTGGGGTTATACTCGCCGTCATCCAGGGTGCCGTCTTCGTACAAGGTGCTGGCGATGACCAGGCGGAATTTGTCCCCTGGGAGGAGAGGGCAGAGGAGTGGTGAGAAGGTGGGGGCACAGCCACAGCAGCAGCAGCCACAGCAGATCTCAGGGTGGTGGCAAGGAGCCACCCTGAGGGGTTTTAGCACAAACCCTGCCCCTGCCTTCAGTTCTCCAATAGAATTGTGAGGAATGAGGAAAAGATCACACTGGATACTGTCTCCCTGTTCTCCACAGACATTGGTCACCTCCCCGGAAAAGACCAGCGCCACCAGGACACTGCTGCTGGTGTTTTCATAGGACACAGCAATAGACTCACAGGGAAAGTTCCAGAGAGCTTGTCTGAGCCCTGGGCAGGTACACGAGACTCTGCAGCAGCAGTTCTAGCCCTTCTGTGCTTCAGCTGACGGCAAGACTCTCTTTTCCACTCATCTAGTGTATTCAGTCACAGAAACGCATTTCAAAAGGTGTTCCTTAAAGCCTGATTGCCACCAGCTGAGCCAGTTTCACTAAGGAGCATCTCTGGAGAATGGGCTGGAGATGAGCCCAAACAAATACAGTGAGGCAAACCAGAATCCAGCTCAGCCCCAGCACACTGAGAGTGCCCACTACCTCCTGTGACCTGGGAACAGCACAGGGGCCCAAGGAAGTCTGAGACAGCTCATTCCTTGTTCACAACAAATTCAGTCTCCCTCCTCTAACCTCGCACAGGGGCCCAA